>NC_087513.1:148343105-148676439 GCF_963921805.1 Phalacrocorax carbo | reverse complement strand
GAAGATAGTTTAGTTTCTCTGCTGAAATGTTTTTAAAGAGCTACCAGATTTGGCCCAAATTTTAAAATAAAAGTGAAGAAATACTTCTGCCTGACTCACACTACAGTCTAGATTCTAGGTATCAAGATGTACTTACTTATATTTGCTGTTGCTGTGAGATTATGAAGTCTCTTTTTATCACAGTAATATGATTTACCTGACATAACTTTAGTAATACTTTACTTAAAGTAAGCTAATAGTAATTAAGGCTTCCCTTTTTAAAGATGTTCCTATCTGTAGTTTGTTTTATACTTTTCAAGCTAGAATCTTTATCGCAGAAATAGTAAGGAAAATACTTTCTGAAATAAAAACCCAAATAATTAAAAGGTGTTGGGGGGAAAAAATCCTTTCTTTACTATTTTACTATTTATTTAACTTTGATAAGGTTACCTGTAACATGGAAAAATTTTATTCTAGGAACTGTAATTTTTGAGCTTTGGTGCTCATCCATTACTAGTGAGCACCTTTGTATGGACCACAGTATAAAAAGCAGACTCGCATGCATAACTGCAGTGAAACTAAGGTGTCCATGACTTAAAACACAGAACTCACTGTCTTATAGTGCTTGTCTTAAAACAGAAGCCATTGAGCAGTAAATCTAACTACCTTTGGAAAGAACTTTCCCATAATGATTAGCTAGTAATGAAACGGCCAATTGGCTTGAGTAACCCCTGAGGCAAAACCAGGGACTTGTTAACACTCACTGGCACCCAAGACAGGGTGTGTGTGTGCAAGGGACTTCATCTCTTGGGAAAAATGGCCAGCAGATCCATTGCTGCCCTCTCCTGGAGGCATTCTAGGAAAAAATGGCCAGGAGAACCTGGCTGGAGACCAGACTACCAAAGACGTGCTGAATCAGCAGGTTTCATGGGAGCTATAGACCACTCGTTTTGTTCTGGTTTTCAGTCATGCTGGGCTGGGGTTCAGTCCCTTCAGAAACATGCCTGGGAAGAGAGATTCATAGAATGGTTTGGGTTGGAAGGGACCTTTAGAGGTCACCTAGTCCAACCCCCCTGCAGTGAGCAGGGACATCTTCAACTAGGTCAGGTTGCTCTGGGCCCAGTCCAACTTGACCTTGAATGTTTCCTGGGATGGGGCATCTACCACCTCTCTGGGCAGCCTGTGCCAGTGTTGCACCACCCTCACTGTAAAAAATATCTTCGTTATATCCAGTCTAAATCTACCCTCTTTTAGTTCAAAACCATTGCCCCTTGTCCTGTCTCTGCAGGCCCTGCTAAAGAGATTGTCCCTCTCCTTCCTGTAGTCCCCCTTTAAGTACTGAAAGGCTGCAGTAAGGTGTCCCCACAGCCTTCTCTTCTCCAGGCTGAACAACCCCAAGTCTCTCAGCCTGTCCTTGTAGGAGAGGTGCTCTAGCCCTCTGATCATTTTTGTGGCCTCCTCTGGACCCACTCCAACAGCTCCATGTCCTTCTTGTGCTGAGGACCCCACATCTGGATGCTGTGCTCCAGGTGGGGTCTCACCAGAGCACAGCAGAGCGGCAGAATCACCTCCCTTGACCTGCTGGCCATGCTTCTTGTTAAGCAGCTCAGGATACTGTTGGCCTTCTGGGCTGTGAGTACACATTGCTGGCTCATGTCCAGTTTTTCTTTCACCAGTACCTCCACGTCCTTCTTGGCAGGGCTGCTTTCAATCCTTTCATCCCCTGATCTGGGGATTGCCCTGACCCAGGCGTAGAACCTTGCACTTGGCCTTGTTGAACCTCAAGAGGTTCACATGGGCCCACTTCTTGAGCTTGTCCAGGTTCCTCTGGATGGCATCCTGTCCCTCAGGTACGTCAAGCGCACCACTCAGCTTGGTGTAGTCTCCAAACTCATTGAGAGTGCACTCAATCCCACTGCCTATGTCATTGATGAAGATATTAAATAGTACTGGTCCCAATTTGGGCCCCTGAAGGACAAAACTTGTCACTGATTTCCAATCGGACATTGAGCTGGCCTCTGGATGTGACCATCCAACCAATTCCTTATCCACCGAACATTCCACCCATGAAATCCATGTCTCTCCAATTTAGAGAGAAGGATGTTATGGGGAACCATGTCAAAGGCCTTACAGAAGTCCAGATAGATGACATATATAGCTCTTCCCTTGTCCACTGATGTAGTCACTCCATCACAGAAGGCCACTAGGTTGGTCAGGCAGGACCTACAGGACAGTGTGGTGAAGCCACGCTGGCTGTCTCAAATCACCTCCCTGTCCTCCATGTGCTTTAGCATAGTTTCTAGGAGGATCTTTTCCATGATCTTCCCAGGCACAGAGGTGAGGCTGACAGGTCAGTAGTTCCCCCAGTCCTCCTTCCTACCCATTTTAAAAATGGGTACAGTGTTTCCGTTTTCCCAGTCCCCAGAGATTTCACCTGACTGCCATGACTTTTCAAATACTGTGGAGAGTGGCTTGGCAGCTACATCAGCCAATTCCCTCAGGACTCAGAGGCATCTCATGAGGTCCCATGGGCTTGTGTATATTCAGGTTCCTCAGGTAGTCACAAACCTCACCTTCTCTTACAGTGGGAGAGGCTTTGCTCCCCCAGTGCCCATCTTGCGGTCCATCCACTCAAGAAGTGAGGGAAAAGAGGTTACCAGTGAAGACTGAGGTGAAAAATGTTGAGTACCTCAGGCTTCTCCTTGTCTGTTGTTACCAGTTTGCGAGTCTTGTTCATCGGGGGAGTACGCTTTGTTTGACCTTCCTTTTCTGGCTGACTTACCTGTAGAAGTGCTTCTTATTATTATTCTTTGCAGCCCTTGCCAAGTTCAGCACCAGCCACACCTTGGCCTTCCTGACCCCATCCCTACACAAACCGGCAGTATCTCTATACTCTTCCCAGAATACCTGTCCCTGCTTCCACTACCTGTGCATTTCTTTCTTGCCCTTTAGTTTGACCAGCAGGTCTTGACTAAGCCGTGCCTGTCTCTTGCCTTCCTTTCTTGATTTGTTATGCCTGGGGAATGAGAGCTTTTGCACTCTATGGAAAGCATCCTTAAAGATCTGCCAGCTCTCTTCTGCTCCCTTGTCCCTGAGGGCAGTTTCCCAGGGCGTCCTATTGACTAACTCCTTGAACAGCTGCAAGTTTTCTTTCCTAAAATTCAGGGTCCTGACTTTACTCTTCATTTGACCCATCTCCCTCAGGACTGTGGACTCTACCAGTGTGTGATCACTGCAGCCCAGGCTGCCTTCAGTCTTGACATCATCGATTAGCTCATTTGTGTTGGTGCAGTATCACATCCCTTCTGGTAGGGCTGTCTATTACCTGGATGAAGAAGTTAATTCCAGGAGCCTCCTAGGTTGCCTACGGCTTGCCATGCTACTTTTCTAGCAGATGTTGGGATGGTTGAAGTCCCCCAGCAGGACGAGAGCCTGTGAGTGTGATGCCTGCTGTAGCTGGAGTAAGAAGGTTTCATCAATAGGTTCCCCTTGACTGGGCAGCCTGTAGTAGACACCAGCCACAAGGTTCCCCTTGTTGCCTCTAATTCTTACCCATAAGCTCCCACCCGCTCATGGCTATTCTTCAGAGACAGCTCTTCACACCCTATCAATTTCTTGATGTAGAGGGCAACCCCTCTGTCCTACTTTCCTCAGCTGTCCCTTCTGAACAGCTTGTAGTCACAGATAGCCACACTCCAGTCATGGGATTCGTCCCACCAAGTTTCAGTAATGGGAACTAGGTCGTAGCTTTCTAGCAGCACAGTGGCTTCCAGCTACTCTGGTTTGTTGCCCATGCTGCGTGCATTGGTGTAGAGGCACTTCAGCTGGGCTGTCATTTGTGTCACCTTCTGAGAGGAGCACCCATTAGTTCCTTTGGGGTATTTCACTGGTGGTTCTCTGTTGGCTTCTATTACCTCAGGAGTCCCTGGCTCATCTCCGTAAGACTTTGAATGCTGCAGTGTACCCAGCACGTCTCAGAGCAACAGGCTGAGGGCTTCGCTAGCACGCCATCCCTCTAACCTTGATGTGTCATCCCACGGCTTTTCACAGGTGAGCCTGATATTATCCCCCTCCCCCTTCAAGTCTAGTTTAAAGCTAGATTCACACCTCTATATATCTTCACTGAATGGACTTTCAAGTACTAATCTGCCAACTTTAAATGTTCAAAAGACAGTACTTTTGGCAAATACAGATGAGCCCGAATTCTTCATCTGTCTCAGGTGAGCCTACTGGTCCTCCTACCTCTCTGAAGGCTAGTAGTGCCTGAGACTGTGTCCGGCTCTTGGGTAGAGGGTCCAGGGGAAGATGGATGTCACTGTCTCTCCAAGAGGCAAGGTTTGACTGCCTGATGCATTTTTAAAGGTTTTGATTGACCTTTGGTAAAGAAGAGATGGCAGGTGCTCTCTCACTGAGGCTAGGTAGGTCTGATAAACTGATCAGCAATAGTTCTTACAGCAGGAGCTGAAATCTGGGATCCTTTCACCAGAATGAGACCTCAAGTCCACACAGGATTCTTGATCAATTGATTGACCCCATAATCAACCCAAGAAGCTGGCTCATTCAAAAATATCATACCTACTGATTTTTGAATGGCAGGTGTTAATGCACTTGTTTGAAACTCTGCTCCAGGGAGGGGCATAAAAATATGTGTCTTTTCTCCCCTCAAATTATTAGAAACAAATCTGGGAGAGGGAAGATTTCCCAGTGCCTGCTGAGTGCTGAAGGCTTTGTATGTAGGAAGTGTCTCATCTTTAAGAAAGCAGCTCTGCCAAGACAGACATCATCAAGTCAGCAGAAAATCTGAAAAAACAGGTCAGTAAAAGTTTCCTCAAAAACAACATTTTACTTCCATGAGTGCTACAGTTTGCAGGAAGGCAAATATTAAGGGTCTGCAACCTGTGCTCCACTGACTTCTACTTCTACCCACACATTCAGTGAAAATATTATTGCTCCAGTGGTCTCAATATTTCACACATCACATTTTACTGTGAAAAATATTGATGTCTAGTGGTCTAAGCATAGAGAGTAGAGTAAGGAGTTTCCATTTTGCCCACGTTATTAGCTCCATTGAGAACTACAATTAAGCAAAATTACCAAGTACACAAAAGCCCAGTGTGAAATCAAGGAAAGCATCTCTCCACATGCAGCTCTGTGTGCAAAAGAATTTTCATGGTGAGACATGACTAATCCTTGAGTAATATGTCACAACTATAATTATTTTATTAATATTGTAATTAATTAGGAAATACGCTGCATCCCCTATCTTTATTCACCTTCCATTGCACAATGTCAAATTAAATGTAGTTACAATGTACTTCTGATCAAAAAATGCTCTATAAGGACAACAGGATGTAGTAGTATCCAAACAATAACAAAAAGTAAAAAAGTAGATGCCTTCCAAAAGCAACAAATACTGAACTTTTACAAAAAAGGGCAGAGGAAGCATCTGTTGGAAGACATCATCCAGCTGAATATGCATTCACACTTTACAAGCTAGGTCTTTTACAGAATGCAGGAACCATCAGGCCCCGTTAAGAAGTAACTGTTCTGGTTTTCAAAGTGCCTCCTGATCTGTGCCACAGCCATCTCGGGGAGTGCTTCTCTTTTCACACTCAGAGCCAAGAAATTCTCAGGAAAGGTGAGATTTAGAAGATTGGGATATGGAGTCTTTGCTGGACGGCTAGGTCACTGAACATGTCTTTGTCCTTTAGATGGATTAATATAAGCCCTGAAACCTTAGAAACAGATCTCCAGAGCTGAGTCAATAGGGCATACATTTTCCCTAAGAAGGAAATTGCTTAAACCAAACTTCTTCTCAATAAACTTGACAATCACTTTATTTTTCCTAAAAAAAAAAAAGAAAAAAGAAAAAAGAAAATATAGTGCAAAGGGAACACCCAGAAAAAGCAGATTCCCTAGAAGAAGTACTGAAACAACTATTCATAATTAATTATTGTGTCCACCTAGATGCTGACAGGACACAAAATAAATGAAGCAGAAAAGCTGCTTCTCCTAGAACTAAGGTACAATATATCTTAATATTTAGGAAGGAGAAATCGGAAAATGGGAGGACTGCAATGGAGTGAAGAGCTGACATACACAGTCATGAACGACAAAGGCTGCACGGGCTAGGATGAGATAAGTGAGAAAACTGGCTGTGGGGTAGATAACTATAAGGTTTTCTATAAGGTGAGGTGGTATGGACTTGGTCAGGACCCATATGATAATAATCCAGAGTAAACCTTCCTCATCTATTACATGTCCTCACAAGTGTTGGTGGTAGAAAAACTGGTATCACCGACAAATTTTCAAAAATGTAAATACAGGCATATAAATAAAGGAAAAGCTGATTAGAGAAGGATACCTGATAGCTTTTGTCTGAGACTCAAGTTAAAGGGCGTAAATAATTCCCATAGCATGATTGCACAATAAAGTAAAAAAACTCCTCAAGGAGAATGTTATATATTTCATTTATTATACATCACTCTTATGTTTACAACTGAAATACATCTTTCCTTGGGGACTGTACCATCATTTATTTTAAATCAATGTTTAAAATTAAACGGTAATCCTCAAGAGAGTGGAGACTCTTCAGTTACCAGCCCTTCCAGTTGGAAATCTTTCTTTCATGTTTCTATTTAATACTCAATCCAGGGTTTGAAATTAATTAAAAGATATCCTTTCTCTAATCTTTTGATTATTAGCTTCAAAGTTTTTTTTTTTGCAAATACAGTTTTATAACAACTTCATCTTTTAGCAGTATACCCAAACTGTTATTATATGTACAAACTGCGTTATCACATGTACAAACTGCGTTATCTTCTGACCAATAATCAAAGGAGAAGGGTCTGTTGTTGGAAAATTATAGGTTCTTGCTTAGGAACAGTCACCTGATGTGTAACTAGTGCATTTATAGTGTTTAATTGCAGTTTCCTACTATCAAAGTCAAAGATAAGGGGAAACTGTTAATAGGATGCAATGTTTAATGTCACTCAATGTATTGTTTTGATGCATCTTGGGACTGGGGTTTACCACGTGGTATATGAGGGCCATTTCACTTGTGGAAGGTACCTTTTTTTCAAGCTAACCGTACAGACTGAGTACTGTGCTGTGGGGGAACACAGCCACCCCCTCACAGTCTGCAGAGGTCAGGTCTGGCCTACATATGGAGCCAGGAAATCTGCACTGCAAATGTTTGTAATCTATTCAGGTTTTCATCTCCTATTAGCATCCTGACCCTCTCATGGCATGCCTGACCTGGTGTTTTGCTTGCATGAGTTACATGGGAGAAATACAGGACTTCAGCTGCTAGAACGGGAAACGCAATGTATTTTGTCACCTTCACAGAAGATTTCAAAAGGAAAAGAAGAAATAAGACTCTTGGCTGATAAAAATCTATTCCAAATCAGTGGACCCATAAAGTCCAAAGTCTATTATGTCCATGTTCTAGATCATTTCAGCTTTGACACTTCCATGGGCACTGGTCTGTAGAGAAATAGCTCTGAAGTACTAATAACCCTGAACTCGGCTTCATGCTGCCCTGCTTGTATGCATTCATGAGGTCTCACTGTCATTCAAGGGGTCCACAAGGACACTCAGCTGTGATTGCGGAAGTAGGGATTTACTGAATACTGTCTGTACAGGATTAGTAAAACTGCACACCACCCCCTCACCCCCTGCTCAAATAAGGTTTTAAACCCTGCACCAGAGTTCTCTGCTGAAAGGAGACCTCAGACACACGTGGCATCTTACTGTGGGCTCAGGATCTCATTTGGCTAGGGTTTCCTAAAGACCATGGCTCTTCCTAGACATGGTATTGAAATTTTTAAACAGCTCAGTAGCTAGCAATGTGGACTGAGAGTATACAGGTGATGGAAATCTCCCTTCCAAAACCTACTCAGAGTCCGCTTTTAAGCTTTCATGGGAAGCATAGTCAGTGTATACCTTTATAAAGACAAAGTGAACAGAGAGTGTGGCTGCAGGAATGCATGTATTTTCCAAAGTAAAGGGAGTAAAAAAAACATTCACTGATACAAAAGTCTGCTAATGAGGTCACACTTCACTCAGTGAAACTGGAAGTACAATTTTCTGATACTTAAGGGAAACTGTTAATATAATAAGACTTTTATAAAAGATTAGTTTGAAATGGAAGTTGCTAATAAGATAGGATAGAAAGTAACTAGAACAGTAAGGGTAACATATCGGAACAGCAACTTTCACATAATTTGAAGACTTTTGTTCTTTCATGTCACATTAGTGACTTTCACATACCTTTTTGCAATTTTCATATGGTATTAGTGACATTTGCGTCTTAGGAGCAACTTTTCATATATGCTCTCCGAGAGACTTTTGGCATGTGCTGGCAGCTTTCATATTTTATTTAGGATTTTAACTTACTGTCAAATGTTCCATTCCACAAAGATGAAAAGGAAGTAATTGATGCTGCACTTCTTAAACTTCTTAATATAAAGGTGGATAACAATAGCTGTAGTTCATGAAAAAGAAAACCCGGCACTTCCACTGCACTTTTGGGGAGCAACCCGTGTCCCTGAAACATGCAGCTATGCAAACGGAAAATTATATTTTATGGTTAATTAAAACTTTCCATAGGAAAGTGGCCCCTGAAGCTCTCTCAGAAAGTAAATAGAAAAGGAATCAGAAAGTTGGTGGTTGTTTTTCTCCCTTGAGCAGACTATTCATCCCACTGTAAGACCGCGGAGTGAATGAATGATGGAATATTTGACTGATGTAATTTATGGTGCTCCATATGACAGCCTATTTCAGAGCGCTTGAGGTTTTTACAGTCTCTGGTAGTAGTACCTGCTGCTGAAACAAGAGATTACTCTCCTTGGACAGACAGTAATTTAATAGTACAACTGTGTAGCTAGCCACCTCCTACTGTATTTCACCACCCACTCCAGTCAGCTTTTATAGATAGGCCTCAGCACTTGGAATATGAAGTACTATGCATCCTGCTCACAGTCTTAGGAGATACATCAAGGGTGAAAAACTGGAAGGAAAATAAATAAATAAAAGGTGCTAACAAAGTCAAGTAAGCACTCTTTCTCAGCTTTGTTGTTCTTACTGAAAATATACAATGAAAGTACAAAGTGCCGCACTGTATATTGGATGATGTTAGCTTTTCAGGCATACGGTCAACACTAGTAAGGTTTCTGGTACTTGTTGGTTTTTGTTTGTTTGTTTGTTTGTGGTTTTTTTTTTTAAATATTTGACCACAAAATCCTCTTAATATCCTATAAAGATGCATTTTAGGAATCAACCTAAAAATGTAATCGTCTCTTTTCACTAATATAAGAATGCTACTAACCCTGTGTGTAAAAGCAAGGAGGGTGTGAATCTATCAGGGTGAAAGAGGAGGTTTTTTTCTCCGTGGAGCCACAGTCCCACATTGTCCAACTTGGACGCATGCACAGGCATTCAGTGGGTCTCCCCTTGCCCAGGTTGCAAGGGGGTCAAGCTCCTCATTGATGACTGCAGAAAGGTTTAGGTACTAGGGCTGAAGGTACCAGCGGCACATTGGGGTTTCCCTGACAGTAGTTTAGACAGGAGTGGCTGAGTGGTACTTGCATTGTCTTTTCAGCCACTGCAGTTTCCATCAGAGGGTAAAACCAGAGGTGGGCTGTATTCAAGGTTCTGAGCAGAGACGAGCAATGTTTAGGGAGCACATATGTGCCAAGGAGTGGCAGGTAACCCCAAGGTGCATCTCATGGCTGTGCACAACTTGTTTCTCCATTAGAGAGTCCAAGAGCTGAGCTCCTGCAGAAGGATGGTGGTGGTAGCAGCAACAGTCGTGCTGGATCACTTCTCGCTTCTGCTGGAAAGGTTTTGAAGCCCCATAATCCTCAAGTTACAAGTTACAAGTAAGTCTGAGCAGGGCACTGTTGGAGATATGCCACTATGCAGGCAAAAATTTTTGATATACCAGGTAAGGAAAAGAAAAGGGGAGGCTCTGTAACTGGTAATGCAGCCACAGCATGGCAGGAAAGATCTCTGTCCTGGTCCCATTCTGGTGCCTGTCCCACTGCCTTCTCCAGCAACTGGTTCAAAAGCCTGTGGAGATTTCCTACCTACAGACTCCAGCATCAGCTAAATGGTGGCTTCATAAATACCCACCTCCCCTTTCATGCCAGAGAACATTTGCACTGGGGCAGCTAATGGATAATCCCCCAGCTTTTGGTCTGTCTTACACCACATGGGCAGGTAAAATACTTGTGCATGTTTCTCTGGACCACCAGTTTTCAGCCTCGTGACTGAAGTCAAACAAGTTGTAAGGTGGAGCAGTCACCTGCCCAGCGCTCAGCTTCACTGTTCCTGGCTGCGATAACAGCAAATACACTTCTCTCTGACTACTACTTCATGTTTCTTTTTTGCTTCTTGAAGCTATTTAATTCTGTCCTTTCCAGCCACACTACAAGAAAAAAAAAAAAAAAAGGCTTTTAGAATAGCCAGGGGAGCTCTCCCAGTGCAAATACCCCCATGAATATTTATTCATGGTAGGATTTGCTCTGCTGTTGCTTTTCTGTGAACATTTCTGTGAATAAATTCTTACTCTTCTAGATCTTTGTGACTTAGCAAAAAGCTGAGTAAATCAATGGATTTTATTTGCAAGAATGTTTGTCAATTCTCCCCCTACTTTTTCCCCCCTATTAATTTTGCCTCTTGGCCCAATACTCAAAAGGAAAGGAACGAATATGCTTTTTCACCTCTTGCACACACACGTATCAGGAATTGATTAAGGATGGGACAGGCCAGAGTCAAATAATCTTGGAGAGCTGCAGGTATAATTTGCTACTAATAAGGAGGTGAAGGAACATCCAGCAACATTTATTCTCTAAGGATGCCATCCGGCAACTGCCAATCACTTCTGCGAGGATTTTAGTGCTCACGAGCCCCGCTGAACTCAGGTGGGCTGAAGGGTTCCCAGGTGTGCTCAGCAGCTTGCAGAATCAATTCTTCACCGTACGGCTGCACGAGCAGAGCTCGTTTCTCAGCAGCAGCCACGGGGGAGACTGTGCTATCAAACAATCCTCACTGAATAAAATCTGGGTTAAGTCTTCAGCCTTCTGCGGACGTTGTGCTGTGATGTCCTTACGCAGGGAACCGGCTTTAGGCTAAGAAGAGCACACCGAACACCTAATCTGGCACAAGGAAAAACAATAGCTTTTCTTCACAGCCTTCCTCTCTGCTTATTGGGAGGCTCCATGTCCTTGGTGTGGCGGCCAGTTCTCCTGGACCTGGCAATAACACTGCAAGCTTTCTGCTAATAAAGCCCCTGTTGCAAGTCTGAGTCCTCAGATCCTGTTTACAACCTCCCAAAAGGATTTTTGCACTTTCCCTTGGTCCAGCCAACCCATATTCTGTCTGATACTGCATCTACCAATGTTACTTCCTAGAAGTCTAGGTTTTCCCTGCTCCCTTTTAGCCCTTTACAGCTTGTATCATGCTTTTCATTACTGCTGTTCCCTCAGATGTCCCTGAACCCTCAGAATATTTTTAAAATTTATTTTTGCCTCCCTAATCCACAGCTCTTTTCACCTCCAAGTAAATGTGGTCTTAAATATCTCCCTGCATGCCCAAAAGCCCCTGACTGCAGTTTCCAGGTTTCTGATCAGCCTATTTTCTCTCAGTTTCTCTGTAAAGCCTAAAGAAAAAAAATCCATGCCCAACTCCTCTTTCTCCCACCTTCAACTCTTCACCCTCTGCCCCCTGTCCTGCAGGGAAGTTTTAAGAACTTGAAAACTGTGTTGATGATGTATTTTCAGTATCAGATTCATTATTACTTCAGAAGAATACTAATAAAACTACAGATTTTAAAACTTTTAGACTTGATCTATTTAATCACTGTTTGCCATCACAGCCTTTTAGATTTGAACTATCCCCTCCGAGGCGTATTCTCTGGAACACTCTCTAACAATATTAAGAGGGATCAAATGTCATCTTCTGAGAGAGTAATGTCCTTGATAGATTGTTTTACTTTATCTTTTAGAACAACTTGCCTTTCTAAAAGGAAGTGCTTATTCACACACTTGACGGTTTTAAAAACCAAACCCTGTCTGTTAGCCACAGGGCAGGTGTGCTGCAGGCACCGGCAAAACAATAAATACCTTATGTATCCTGGCCAGCAGCTCTTAAGTCTGGCTTGATATGATGAGCAACAGGGTCTGTATGGCAACTCATATCTCCTAAATTTGGCCTGCCTAGGCAAACAGCTAACATTTTTGCTAGCTTTAGGTGTCTTTAAATTTTTTTCTTGGTGTTAAATGCCTTCTTCCATAGGATCCCTAAAGAAGAGGGATGGTTTTCATCTCATCTGGATGCCCCTGAGAGAGGGTCCATATCAGGCTGAGCCAAATTCAGCATGATAGTCCACAGAAACCTGTCCAACAGAAAATAACTTGTTTGTGGCATCAAGTTAGAACAGGTTTCTCACCATTATCCCCCCGTCCCATTTTCATATCCTTAAATGGGATTTCAAGGTGAAATCACAGAATCACAGAATCACCACCTTCTGCTCATGTCAGCACTCCTGATCAGCATTTGAGCACCACGGGCTGGGTTTTAACTGCTTATTATAGGCTAGGATTGAGGCTGGGTATTAGCTATGTGAAGTGACACCCAAGTAGCAATGAAAAAAATATTCATCTGAATTTTATGAATATTTGTGGCATGTCATATTCCATGACATGCAGGGAACAGCTCAATGAGCTTATATTGCAGCCATCTGAGCTCAGGAATGCTGTAATGGGCTGCGGCATGATGTCACTGACACTGCATTGGTCATACCAGAGAAATACTACTCTGTTGGCCAGAAACATAAAAGAGTTGCTGAGAAATGCCTCTTGAGCTTACCTCTGTTTTAGAGTGCTAACAACGTTCCTGAAGGTCTCTATTCTGAAATTAATTTGAAATCCATTTCATAACAAACTGTTCAGTGATAATTCCTAATGTTCAGACTAATAAGCATTGACAGCAGATAATTTATATTATAATGATAATATTATAATTTCTATTATTATGATAAAAATGCATATTTTTAAAAAAATCTGATCTCTTCTTGCTTGCTAAAAGTCCAAATGCAGATAAATATTATTTAGGAACCACCCATAAATTTTCGAATCTGCCCACATATTTTGCAAAAATTGAGCCCCTTAGATTACCTGCTGATGATCCTTTCTTCTTCCTCTTTCCCTCCCTCCATCTTCTGCTATCCCTCCCATGCCTGCTTTCCACTACCAGTTCAGGCAGGGCAGGAATGCCCAATAAAATACTTTTATGCTGTTTGAAGCGATGTGCCGTTAAAAGGTTCACAGTATCTGCACATCTTCAGCTTCTGAGACTTTCTAAATCCTGTTAGTAAGTCTTGCTTCTCATTGCTGTGTGTGTTTTTTAACCCCCAAGTATAAAGGGTAAGTTTTTTTTTCTTTTTTGTTACAAACACAAAGAAAACAGTATAAAATCCTCAAGGAGCAGCTGCTTTGCAAGGACCTTATGAGTGTCCATGGTACTGCTGCAGCATGAGCATCTGTCACTCAAGAAAATGTCATCTTGCCCAACCAAATCCATTGTGCAATCAGAGTGAAGAAAGCACTTGTTTGGAAAGGTTTATGGCTGATGTCTGTTTGAATGAGTAACATCTGGGCTAGGATGGGCAGGATGCACATTCTTGTTCAACCAAGCCAGTGCATCTTAATAGCAAAGGGTATGTTTTAATTGAAAGGAAAACCCCAATCAAAATCTTGAGACAAATGTCACCACTTCCACAATTTTAAATCACATTATTTCCTAAGTTTCAGTCAGAAAGAAATCCAGCCTTCACAAAAATACATGGATAATCTTTAGGGGTCATGGCTTATTGTTTGTAATATAACCACTGCAGACATTTGAGACAACTATCGTATTATTTTTCTTGGACTTGTTAATCAAACCTCCTCTTCAGGAAAAAAACCCTGCCTATTAAAAACAATATCTTTCACAGAACTGAGAATTGATCAAGGCTTTCATTCATGTGGACACAAACACGTTGAATTCAGAAATTACTTATGATATCAAGTTGTAATATATACATAACTGTCAGAATATAAAGCAAAAAATATTATTAGATCATGTTAAAATAATGGGTGTTAGAGACAGAAGCTTTTTTAAAAAATTTTAATGACCTGAGAAAATCTACCTGTACCAGTTTAATACTGGTATAAATCTACTAATTTTACCATTGTAAATCAAGTTCTACCTCCTTAAGTAGGACTAATCAGCACTAATTAGGGAAGTTTCTTATTCTACTTCCACATTTAAAGATTACCTTTTCAATCCTTATAATATATACAGCAGTTGCTTTGTTAACATGTGCCACTGTAGGTTAAAAAGTACTCAGCAGAGTGATTTGTCTGTTTCATATTTTGGCTTTGTTGTTGAATATTTTTCATTTGCTTTTGCTTTGAAGTGCAGAGCAGCACCTTTTCACTCACCCACCTTTTTTGAAGCCAAAATGTAAATCACAAGAATTTATTTTCTTTGCTAACAAACATTTCTTCCTGGGGATTTTTATCACCTTTAGATATAACTTTTTTTAAAGGTACAAATTAAATCAGACTGTTATGAGATTTCCCAGAGGAATTTTGCCTTCATTTACAGAGACAATGTTATATTGTCTCCATTCTTTCACAGAACTAACAGAAAAATGGAAAATGAGGATAAGACTGATTGCTAAATCACTAGCTGATGATCTAGTAGATTAGTGGCTGTTTTTGTCCTTGATGTCTCGAGGCGGCATATATAGGTACGAATATATGTATGTCTCTCTCCACAGACCACACGTACCAATATAGAACCCTTTTGCCCCAAGAAGTCTTTTACTTTAAAATAAAACCCACAATTTCTTTTCCACCAAAAGTTTTTGCAATTCCACACTAAAGATTATGAGGTACTTTTTCTGCAGAGCTCTGATCAGCAGATTTGATATATGGATTTAGATCAATTTTTTCTTATGGCAAATCTATATGTTATTCTACTTCTTCATTTGGTACTATTTGCTGAGTGGCTGTTACTTGGGAGCAAAGGTCAGTATCTTGCTGTTGGAGCAGCCGAGTAATCTTTTACTCCTCATAAGGGTAGTCAGAGATATTAAATCACAGTTGACGTACCTGAAGCACAGCAACTTCATCCATATTTTATCTGCTGTAAATTTAATACCACAGCACTTTTTAGGGTGATGTATTTATTAACTGGCTGGGGATGAGCACTACAGAAATTCAGTTTGTTCAGGAAAATAAAATGAAGACACACTGACAAGTTTATGAAGTAAGCACAATAGCTATTTATTACTTTTTAAACACGCAGTGCACCTAAACGTTTTTAGCAGTGTTTGCCCAAATAAATGAATAAAGCTTCCCAAATAATCTCTGTTTACTTTTCTTTTGAATTTTAGTAAAGTTTTTCCTTTATTTGAAAAAGCACATCCTAGCTTCCTTCAGAACAGAATGCATTCTTTATGGAAATAAACATAGCTAAGTGTTCAGATAAGCTGGAGAGGGGCATTGTGGGAAGAGAAACAAATCATTCACAGCCCTGCTGTATATTAATCCCATCTTTTCCATTTTTGGTTCTAATTTATTTTGTTCTTTACATTCTACCACCACCAAAATAAAGGAAGCCATGAACACAATAACCTTTTAAATGCAATTACTCGCCTTCTACTGGCTTCTATTGCATTTGAATAGCACTTATTTTTATTCAGTGTTATTCTTTACATTTCTCATAGTAAATAATTAGTAAATAATTCACACAGCTTTTTCTTTCCTTGTAACCAAGATATGCTTATGTTTTCATGCAACCGAAAAAATAATCTTTCTAATCGTTTCATCCTTCATGAACTGTGACTTCTATCTCTTTATAACATGGTAAGGAAAAACATTTAGATGTTAAAAAGCATACTATTCTGCCAAAAAAAAGTGATTGTGATCTTAATGCCTCTGTTGTATAAAGTGTTTATGATTTTATTGGTGATCATTGAAACCTGATGACCAGCACAGCCTGGGAAAACTCAGTTTTGGCTTACAATCCCAGCAATTTGCCAAGTGTGGTACGGTGGGTTTGCAGATCACAGTTACATCAGAGAAGCAGCACTGGCAGAACTCAAGGAACACCCCAACGGTCTGGTCAACCGTTTTGTTTTCTTCTGTGATAGAGGACTGTGTGTGTTTATTCCTTGAACTCCAAAGGGACATCCTCTGCAAATCTAATGTCTTTGACTGTATATGTGCTTTAGATGCCATTTCTGCACAGAGCTATTCTGTTTTTCTGTGGTTGTTTATAAAAAGGATGAGTCAAGAACTAAATGACTACAGCAGCTCTTTGCCGGTCTTTTGGCTGCAGTGTTTGTTTCCTCGGGACAGCCCATGAAAAAATAGCTACACAACACTGCGTAGCTTCTTGTTCTTTGCCTGCTGCATCATCAAAAATTTGATTATTCAGGTTCTTGGAGATAAAACACCAAACAATAAGACCTCTCTAACTCATGCTGAGGTAGGTAATTAAGCTACTCTTGATTTGCGCCACAAAGACAAGAACAGAAAGAGAAATCCACAGGAAGGGATGCCTCAGACTGAATCTCCAATTTACCTTGGGAAGCCTGGAATACTTTTCATTTTTCTGCCTCCAGGTTTGTGCAGAAAAGTCTCATCTGCGGTCCTTTATGGAGATGACTTTGTGTTGGTCTCCATCGCTTTCACAGATCCTCACTGCAGGGCCACCTCCTCACTCTTGCTGTTCAGTGCTTACTGCAATTTATTCCCGAAAGACCCTTATTATTAAAGACCATCTCTCACTCCCACTTTCCTTCTTCCTTTCCTTTCATCTTCCCTGACCCATTTCCCCCATTCCTGCATCGTCCCTACAATTCTCACATAGTTTTTCCCCTCCTCTACCTGCCTGAGTAGAATTTGGCAGCACATTGGCAGCACACTGAGGCCAACAGGAGACTGCCCTTTGGTTTCAAGGGGCTTTGGATTACCAGCTAAGCTTCCATGACCACTTGTCCTCTCTGTGGTAAAGCTCCACATGAGTATTATGCTATAGAAAGCATCACAGCAGAGGAGCTGGGTGGCTCCACAGGCTAGGAGTGGAAGGCTATAACCACATATTAATTTGCCAGTCAGAGAAGGGAAACCCTGGGGCAAAACTTGCACAAAATAAGCCCCATTATTCAGACTATGCAAAGGGGAGGAAAAACAGAAGAATTTTGCATTCTGGACTGACATACCAGCAAAGAGTACTGGCACAGAATAATAATACATAATAATAACAGTAATAATATTTGTACATAATTTATCATTATACACTACAAACTCAGCTCAAATCCTGGTACCATGCTATTCTCTTCCAGCTCTGTATCCTCCTCTTGCTATACTCTTTTTATTGGCTTACATGTGCTGTGGAAATTAGTTTTATTCTAATTTGAAGCCTTTGAGGAAAGGCTGAAAAAGCGTGTACTAGTCCATAGTCATTAAAAAACTCAAATGACAGTATTTCATCCTGCTTTTGAGGCTAAAATATTAGGCTTTGAAACATGAATCACACAGCTTAGTTGAGGCTGTGAAGAAGCTTAGGATCATAGCTTTAGTTAAAAATAAGCTTTAATACATAAAGCTGAGGAAAAGGGAGCATAGAGAATACCTCAGAAGTCAAAGTACAGCTGCTCCGTAGCTCTGAATTTGTGTGTTTTTAACCCAGATACTGTTGGGCTTCACCAAAGGTGAAGGCAGAGAACCAGGGAGTTTAGAGGGAAGCATTGGGTGGCACGTGAAGGAAACTGTGTGTACAAGTCCTAAAGAGTTAACAGTTTGCAATGTCTTTCAGCTTGTAGAAGAACAAAAGATATATTGTTTCACAGTCCCCTCCCCTTGCTTTTTTTCCCTCTGTTTTTTCCCCCCCTTCTTTTTGCCCTGGCCTTGTAAATCCCACTTTGGCAACCAAGAATGAGTGTTATAAAACATCTTCTGAGAGGTCCATACTGCAATAGCCCTTGCGCTGTCCTAAGTTGCCAGTTGCTCTGAATCTTCTATAGTTTAAATGCAATCCAAAACCAAACCCCATAAGGACACAGCAGCTTATGTTCAGAGAAGGGGGGAAAAAGGATGGAAAACACAACTTGAATCTCTGCTTAGGAAACTGTACTATCAACCCTTCATCTCACAGGTCCAAGTCTCTGCTCAGATCCAGACTGGTCCTGGGTTACCCATAACTTGCAGGATGGTGGAGTTTGTTAGGGTCACCTGGTCTCCTTTTAGGGTTGTGCTTGAACAGCTCTGACCCTTTTCTTGTTATTGGCCTTTGCAGGAGTTGTGTGGAAAGGCTGTTATGAGTCTGCACAAGGAAAAGCCATGAAGACTACACTCTGAAGAACTGCATTTCAAAAGCTCAATTAATTCCCCTGAGGAAGCCTAAGGTAAAACAATAATCATCACCTTGTTCCCCTCCCACCCGTCGGAGTACAAGTTCCTGATTATTGGGCCGGCTGCAGGGAGAGGAGGTTATGCTGCTGCTTAGACCTCCTTCTCAGCCAGTGCCACTCAACTCCTTATCATAACAGCATGGAGCCACCTGATTCTAGGGCTGCATTTAAAAATAGTATCCATTTCTCTTTCTCTTTCTCTTTCTTTTTAAAGCAAACTTCTCTGATATACATTGATATTTATAGCTTAGATCTAGGCAGCGCAATTGTAATTTAGGGTGAATACCTGATGTGCGATACTGATCATTTCTGCAAAAGGCAGCAAATTGTTCATAAAATAGGTACCAGAAAAGCAGTGGCAAAGGAAGCATTTAAGTATCCAGCTTGCCGATCTCTACTCCATTTGCACTCCTCTGCTCCAAGTGAGGTCCTACTGGGAGGAGAAGGGGCTTAAAGGCACAGTCCTCAGACAATAGCACTCCCAGAATGGTTAATTATAGCACAAAGCCCTAAGAAACTTAAGTGGATTTTGCATGGCTTTATGGAAAGTGGAAACTATTCTCTTTGCCATTTGCCAAACCACACACACATTACAGCATAGCAGCTAGAGTTTCAGAGCTTTTGCAAAACCAGGTTACAAATCAATTTCATTATTTCACTTGCTATGTGAAAGCGCGACATAAAAAGCTCTCAAAAAACTTGACCACTCCAACATGTCCTATATCGCAGACACCTGGTATGGTGTCTGTCAACTTTTTCCTTGATGCCACATCATGCTATGTTTTTAAAGTCCACACCAGAAAGGGAGAAAAAACTTCTGTGAAAATCTTTCTGACTGCCCTCATCAAGGGAAAACCTACCCCAGCCATGTGCGCAAACATGCTCCCAAGTGAAACAAGAGGGAAAATGACTGTCTCAACCCACTGTCTCATATTTGTGCCCTTGCCAGCCGCTAAGGTTATGCCTGTGGTCTTTCATCCAAAGCAACGACCACAGAGGAGACTGCATATATATTTTCATGTCATACTTTCTTTCTTATTAGAGGTAAGTAGGAGATGCAGTGAAAATTAAGGTTGAGTATTATGGTTTCAAGATTTACAGTGAAATGGAAGAGAGGGAAAAGAAGGCCAGAAAGCTAATAGGTAGAGACATAGTTTATGGAGAGCCAGGGTGTTTTTAGGAAGGTCAGTGCTGCTGAATAAACCATGCAGCCTTCATTAATGAACTGCTAAAACTATTAAAGATTTAGCCTGCTGTCATCCAAAAGACGTTACCAGAGCCCTTATTTCAGCTTAGATATGTGGGTAGATGTGTGTATGGATAGGGAAAATGTGGTGAAGAGACTAAAATCACTGTCCTACAAGGACTTACACATGTGCTTAACTTCATAAAATATAAGTAATCCTGCTGAAATCATTTAGTCAAAAGGGTTACTCAGTGAATAAAGCTAAGCTCTGCATATGAAGCCTTTCAAGGCCGTTGCCTAGGTGTGACAGGGCATCAGAGGAGGTGTCTGGTTAGGATGGAACCAGCAGGGAATGCAGAAGCTAAACCACAAAATCTATCATTTAGGGTATATGTGGTTCACAGAAAGGCTGGGACCAAGACTGTTAGCAGACTACGGGCACCCAAGGATTTGCTAGCTAGATAGGCTTCTTATAGCTCCCAAAATAGACACAGGTTGCTGTATATGTAAATAGAACAGTTATTTTGGTTAAACAGAGCTTAAGTGTTTCTGATACAGTCATTTATTTGTCAAGTCTGTTTTATGTTAATTTAATTATAGGAAAATAGAAAAGTGTGATACATAGCTAAGCCCTTAAGGCCAGTTAATCTATTTGGATTGTAACAAATATAATTTTTATTAGCTCAGCCTATTTGGATGGTAACGAGTCTAACCTTTCAGTAGACATTACAGACTCTGAATTATAGTCTATTTTATGTAAAACCAGCATTTAGTTCAATAAAAGGAAAGTTCTTTTGTCTGTCATTGTGTTAAGGAATTGCTGTATTAATGAGGATGCAGTAGGCACTGTGACCATTTTCCAGAAGCAAGGGTGCCCTCCTTTCTGGATGTGCATACAAAAGTGCCCAGGTAAGTGCACAGGGACAATAGTAAATCAGGATGTGAGTTTCTTCTTTCTTTTTCTGAAAATGACCATCAGGAATAATGTTGGTATGTGCATGAAGAAAACAAAAATTATCACTGTCCACAATAAAATCTTTCCTTGCACAACTGGGAGAAAAGCAAAATGAATAAAACCAAAAATGCTAACCAAATGAAATCCATCTGAAATAAACAAACTAAAGGAAGCCAAAGCCTCCAAGATAAACTGGCAAACAAATAATACAAATATCTGAAGACACTGCCTTAATTTCTAAGAAAAAATTGCATGCTTGACACAAACTCACTAATGGTTTTAAATCTTTTGAGACAAAAATGGCCGCATTCTCACTCAGTTTTCACATTCTTAATAAAATACAAAACACTCTACAAAAGTTGAGGTTCTTCTCACGCTACCATTATGCAACTTCTGGCTCTTTTTCAGAAGTGGAAATGTGGGTTTCTCTATATTTCAGAACACTTTAAAACGCAGATTCCCCAATAAAAACAAAACACCACACCCAACCCCCACACCTCCCTCCAAAAAAAAATCTCAGAAAGCTCCAGTGGGAAAACCCCCAAACTTGTGAAGCTTGTAAAAGTGAATGCTTTCACCAGGAGTTCTCAAAACCCAGTTGGGGTACTGTGCTGATCTTGAACAGCTGTACTCATGAACCTGTTGTTGCCATGCAGATGTGGAGAGAGTGAATGTTTTTGTGTGTAAGAGGGACATACACTTTTCATTTTACCATATTTCAAGCATCTATATAAAGATACTACACTGTATAAAGGAAATATTTCTTCTTAACATGCTCTTGAGTGTCCTTTGCATTTCTCATGACAAAGGTATCGATAAGCTCCCTGAGTGTCAATCAACCATTTATAACTGAACCAAGACCACTGCCTTATCAAATGCTAATGGAGAAACGTTAGGCCCATTATTACCACAGATAAAACTTTCCAAATATGCCATTTTTTCCCTCACAGGCACTTTAAACTTTTTAACTGAAAAATTAATAAACTTTAGCTGTGTTCCACAATGCACCTTTTCAGCATGAAGGAGAGAGGAGATAATATTTTTGATAGGGAGTTTTCACTTTTCCTGCTGTGTAAGCCCCAGTGACAGGCGTAAGAAAAATGTAAGAAGCTGTAGTAAAGGATATTTGATACCTGAAGTGATTTTTAAATTTGCTTAAATTCTGAAATTTTCAGGGGAACAGGGACCTCTTTGAGATAACTGTTGGCATTCTAAACAGAAGTAAAATTTGGGTTTTCAAAAACTTAAGAAGGAATGTTCATTTGATTGAATTTTAAGGACAATAAAAATGCAAGAATTACTTGAGGGTGAAATAGTAAACATTAGTGTGAAGAAATGCTATTATATTTGAGCAGTTCTAATTCTGATACCCATATTGTCCATGGGAATAGTTACTTTTTAAAAATGGTTGACCAAGAAGGTGCAGAATTTTGGATGGATATAGTCCTGATGTGGAAATGTCTTCTGAAGGACTCCTCCTTGGGTCATGGAAACTGTGTTTGTAGCTCTGCCTCTGTGTGTGTGTGTGTGTGTGTGTGTGTGTGTGTGTTTAGGAGGCAGGAAGAGAAGAAGGTGAAAATGATACTACGTACTTATCTACACTATAAGTGCTGAAAAGTTTGTGGGGTGTCAGATGTCAACAGCAGTGGAGAAGGAAAAGCTTAAATCTCAGAGACAATACACTTCCATCATTTATTTTCTTCTCGATGGCAGATTGGAAGAGCTGCATCCCCATTTCCAAATGTGCATTACTTTTAGCGGTGCCCCACATAATCTGTGCCCTCTACGCCTACAGCTTCCTGGGGAAATAAAAAGTACAAGAAGTCACTGAAGCCTCTCACCACACTTCATGAAGATATCTCTGCAAAGCGCCAACTTTCTCTTTATTTTAAAGCAAGCTGCAAGCTCTGCTCAGGGTACTGTTTTGTGAAAAACTTACATTGTTGAAGAAAAGATTATAACACAGTAGCAGACAATTTATATCTGTGAATGGACTGTATTTGTTTCTCCAGCCCTGCTCAGTACTTTTAGATTAGGTTTGGGCTTTTGGTTTTGGGAACATGACCTTTTCCTGACAAACTGCAGAGCTTTGCGGTGAGGTATTATTGCTTGGAACTTCAGAGGAGACTTCTCTGCTCTTCCTTTCCTTTTTTATTACATTACTTGTAGCCTGAAATACAGTTTTGGTCTTTTTTTTGTTTTTAAATTTTAATTCTATCAAAGTCATAAACACTGAGCCAAGTATGAAGTCTCTTGCCACAATAGGCATCTCCAACCAATGTGACACTGTCAGAAGTTTCTTACCCTGCTCTCCAAAAAACCTAAAGAGAAACTTCCATGAAAGAATCATAATACTGTAAGTTTACATCCTACCTTACTATGAGCAACTCTCTTATGTAAAGCAATATTTAAGTGTCTTTCTTTAGGCTGTGTAATGCCTTTCTCCTTCCTGAAGCACATATACAGTGACTGCAGTGGATTCAGTACAGCTGTGCCACCATTAATTCTCTGTGCCACCATTAATTCTCCATACAAACACTTATACTACCAGTATTTTCACAAGCCAATATTTGCTATTCAAATTTTCACAGGCTTTTATTTCCTTGATATCAGTCCAATTGAACATGGAGCAGCTTCATCCTGGGAAGATTTTAGTTGTGTCATTAATAGACAAGAAATCATTTAGCAAAGTAATTGTGCTGAAGCAGATAATTTATAATCCCAAATTTTATCTATAAAACCAAATCATTACCTTGGGGTAAGGAAAGTTAATTCACGGTCGTATGTTCTATGGCAGGTTACCTCTCTGCCGGTTGGAGGGTACAGAACGAATTATGTCTCTGCTTACCCTTCAGCATATTTGTATGTGCTGGGGCCCAATAGGTTTTTTGCAATGTTATGAAATGAACCATTTTTGCTACTCGAGGCAACCATAAAATCCAAGATCTGAGACCACTGTTTGTCACTGAATGCCAGCGTGGCACTTAAGCTCTCTATGTAGGCAGGATTTATAGCTTTGTATTACAGCTCTGAGCTTCCAAATCTACCTGGTCTCTCTCCTCTATATGATTTCTGTTGAATGAACTGTGCTGTTTGGGTGCCTGATGTGGGGGTGTGTGCACAAGCAGTACTATTTGCTGTTCATCTTAGAAACTCAGCTGGTACAGACTTCCTAATTAACATGTTCACAAAAGCTGGCTGTAGACATGTTGTCTGAGAATTATGGGTGGCTGATAGACATTCATGCAAGAGAAAGCAGCTATTAAAAAGAATATTGACTAATACTCATGCATGTTTGGGTGCAGGCAAGTGGATTTCTTCATTAATAAACCTTGCTTATTAACACAAAGGTCATCCTGAAAGAATTTGCTATGAAACCACAACCTGAAACTTTTCCTTGGATTTGGTTTTCCCTATCCCTTGTTCCCTCAGGACATGCCTACCCAAACCTTACTACTCCCTGTGTCATGACTTCTCTTTATTTCTCTTATATCTGCATGGAATAATGAGCTGGCTTTGTTACTGAGTCAGCAAAAAATGCTGTTTGTGCTTTCCCGACTGGATCAACACCTGCCAGCAGGGTGAGGAATCTCGGGCAAACATCACTAGAGGGAAAAAGAAGCGCCACTGTGGTTGCGATGTTTGAAAAAAAGCATGTACTTTGGTTCAGTGGTAGGCTTCCCACAGAAAACTTCTCTTTTTGGTCATATCTGGAAGCCATCACAATACATAGATGCTAAGATAAGGGGCACTAAAAGGACAATAAATTATATAAATATGACTGTGTTTATTTTGTAACTTAGTATGCCATTTATATTTCTGAAGGAGAAATATCAGACCTTTTTGTAGCCAGTGTCACTTGTGCTCACTAAATAGGTCCCTCAGACCCCTTGGTTGTACCACCTGGAATAAAGAATGAAGTAGGACAGGATAGGCACTGCAAATTTATGATATAAACACATAATTCTGGCAAGTTAAGGATATGTTTGTTTATCTGCTGTGGTGACACTCCTTCATACACAGTGGTGATAAGTGTACTCTTCACTGGGTAAAATACTGGCTGGCTGGCTGAGCCCAGAAAGTTGTGGTAAATGGAGCTTAATCCAATTGGAGGCTGGTCACAAACGGGGTTCCCCAGGGCTCAGTGTTGGGGCCAGTTCTGTTTAATATCTTTATCAATGATCTGGACGAGGGGACTGAGTGCACCCTCAGTAAGTCTGCAGATGACACCAAACTGAGCGGGAGTGTCATAGAATCATAGAATGGTTTGGGTTGGAAGGGACCTTTAGAGGTCACCTAGTCCAACCCCCCTGCAGTGAGCAGGGACATCTTCAACTAGATCAGGTTGCTCTGGGCCCAGTCCAACCTGACCTTGAATGTTTCCTGGGATGGGGCGTCTACCACCTCTCTGGGCAGCCTGTGCCAGCGTTGCACTACCCTCACTGTAAAAAATATCTTCGTTATATCCAGTCTAAATCTACCCTCTTTTAGTTCAAAACCATTGTCCCTTGTCCTGTCTCTGCAGGCCCTGCTAAAGAGATTGTCCCTCTCCTTCCTGTAGTCCCCCTTTAAGTACTGAAAGGCTGCAGTAAGGTGTCCCCACAGCCTTCTCTTCTCCAGGCTGAACAACCCCAAGTCTCTCAGCCTGTCCTTGTAGGAGAGGTGCTCTAGCCCTCTGATCATTTTTGTGGCCCTCCTCTAGACCCGCTTCACCAGGTCCATGTCCTTCTCGTGCTGAGTGCTCCAGAGGTGGATGCAGGACTCCAGGTGGGGTCTCACCAGAGCACAGTAGAGGGGCAGAATCGCCTTCCTTGACCTGCTGGCCACACTTCTTTTAATGCAAACTTCTCCCATGTTACTAGCGGTAGGATGAGAGGAAATGGCCTCAAGCTGCACTAGAGGAGGTTTAGATCGGATATTAGGAAAAATTTCTTTACTGAAAGAGTGGTCAGGCATTGGAACAGGCTGCCCAAAGAGGTGATGGAGTCACCATCCCTGGAGGTGTTCAGAAAAAAACTGTAGATGTGGCACTTCAGGGCATGATTTAGGAAGCACGGTAGTGTTGGGTTGACAGTTAGACCTGATGATCCTAGAAGTCTTTTCCAACCTTAATGATTCTATGATTCTATGGCTTTATGATGCTGGCAAACATGATATGTGTGCCTGTATCAAATGTCCAAAGGGAGGGACCATAAAACTCTTCAGTTTCTCAACACAATCTTTGAGGTAATGTTAAAAC
Organism: Phalacrocorax carbo; assembly: GCF_963921805.1. Taxonomy (NCBI): domain Eukaryota; kingdom Metazoa; phylum Chordata; class Aves; order Suliformes; family Phalacrocoracidae; genus Phalacrocorax; species Phalacrocorax carbo. Next base: position 148,650,611 of record NC_087513.1, on the reverse strand, counting down.
AGATATCTGGAGTATTTAACTGCAGTGACTGCTGGACTGCTGCATTCATTCATATGTTGCTCACTTTGGTGGTCATCCTACAAGATGTACTAGGTGGGACATCAATGAAAGTAGTTATATTGGATGACTCAATTGAGGACAAAATATTTGCAGACCTACCATAAGTGATAGTAGTCCTAAAACAGAAGTGCTTGGGTGAGCCCCGTTTCTCATCCAGACCTAAGACTTGGGCATATTCTATTTTTCTCAAGCTGTTCATGAGCATGAGCTTAATTTACAGACCAAAAGTGTAAAATACATAGCCATTTTAATACATTATAAATGTTTGTAGAGTGAAGGTAGGGCCTCATAACAAGTGCAGCTAAAGCACTTAACACTGAGTTTATTTTGGTGCGTTAAACAGGAATGAAGTATCACACTGCTTTCTATTAGGTAGACATATATAGAAGCCAAACCTTCACTGGTACAAAGAGGTCAAACAGGAAGACCTGCCACAAAAGAAATTATTCTGACCCAAGACAAAGTGGAAACCTGTCTGAGATGTGGAAGCATTCATCTTGCAGACTGAGAGGTAGAAATATATATGCTTGCCCAACAGAAAGAGTTGTTCATGCTATGACTATGACGGGTAACTTGTAACTAAGTCTTCCAAGTTTCTTAAGACTGTTCCTGGTGTCTGGCCTCTGCCCTTCTTTGATTAACAGAAAGCAGTACTGTTGAAACTGTTGAGATAGAAGACAACAGTGGAGAGCTATGATGAACATTTGTTTTTTTTTCTAGCATGTACAAGCTCTGCCACTGCAGGCCACCACAGGCTCTGGAAGGAGAGGTCCCTGGATATAGGCAGCACAGGAGGGCTGGGACTAAATTCCTAAGTTGTGTGGATAAACCTTGAGAAACAATGTTGATACCCACTGGACTAAGGCAATCTGCTGCCTGGATCAAAGGAGTGGTTGGTGAAGGGAGGATTTTGATTCAACTCTCACTGGGGTCTCAAACACCTGAGGTTGGAATTTGTGGCGTCAAAAAGCTCAACACTAACATAGAATTGTTTTGATGATTCCTGCTTTTGGTATGAAGCCTGAGAAATCAAAAGCAAAGGAGCACAATGATTTCTGTATGTTTCTTGGTTCAAGGAACTGTCTGGTCTCTTTCTAGGGACTGAAGGTCTGGTGGACACTGCAGTTTGTACAGGGTTTCCTTGGCAGTATATGTTGTACAGTCATTGCAGAGTAAGACAGTTCATTTCACATGGAGACTTTCAGACCACCAGTGGTATCTTGGGGAATTACAGCAAGGAAAACCCCTTTACTGGAGCTCATATAGACATTGTGGCAGACCCTGCTAGAAGGTAGCCAATATATGAGCTTTGTCTACCAGCACATTGAGTAAAAGCCTCATGACTGTCACTTTGATAACAAAAGTCTTGTGTCTAAATCTACCAAAGAGGGCTAGATGACAAGAGAAAGTCTCCCAGCCATCACAAGACTGAGAGATGGTGTGATAGCCTCAAGGATGCTGAGAACCTGTATACCTGCCCCTGTTGACTCAAGGACTATTTGGAGGCATTCAGTGGAAAACAAATCAAAATAAAATCCAAAGTTGGGAGGATAGGTAGTTATCTGAGCTCAAGAACTCTTGGTTCTAGTTCTTTAGATAATTTCTGAGCAGATAGGGTAGTAGGCCAGCTGAGCTAAATAGTCAGCTACAAAGCACTGGACGCTGGTGATCTTGCTCAGGCAATAGGACTGGTGCTAAGTAGATATTTGATGAACACTTCAGGGATTTATTCAGTTCCAGAGCCAAATGGAAAAATTTCAGACACATGTTGTGGAGCTTAAAAGTATCCTTAGGGATGGTGCCAGTATCCTACTGCTGTGGCATACTTCAGCCAGCATGGCTGTATGGCTTGGCTCAGATGGCCATACTGACTATCACCCTTTCTAGCCTCAGAAATTTATGCCTGTCAGATACTGATCTCTTCTTAAAATAGGCTGGGGATTTTTAAGTTGCTATAGTCAGAAGAACTCTGTGTTATTTAGCAGTTCTGGAGGTGAGACCACTGCTCTCAGCAGGGGTGGGAAGCTGCTCTGATCCCAGATGGATAAAACAGCTCTGCTCCCAGATGGTGACTCTTAGAAATGGAAAAAATAGAGAACCCCCAAAACTGAGCACAGCACCCAAGGTGATTCTCACTGAAGTACAGAAGTTACGTGAGGCACTTGTGGGAAAGACGAGAAAAAACCCAAAAATCTTATTGAGGCCCATGGAAAGATATAGGGATGAGTTCTGGTAATGAGCCTATAAAAAGAAAGGAGTGAAATGCATCAAGGATTTTGCAAACGTCCTTCTTTCAGGAGTTTAGTGTTGATATAGTTGAAATACTACTCTGAAACTGAAAATTTTTGAAGATTCAGCTGTGTGGAAGCTATTATGAAGTTTGTTCGACTCTACCTTTAAGACAGGTTGTGACATTCCTTCTGGAAAAAATCTAGATGAAACAGAGATCTACTTCAATGCAATGGTTATGAGGAACTGTATAAGGCATATGGTGGGGAGGAGTTGAGGGCTTGTGTCAGTCACTTGAAGAAGAATGAAAACAGCCAACGACAAAGCACTGGAAACAGTGATTTAAAGAGGGATCAGAATATAATATTGGAAAAGATGAGTGAACTAGAAATGAAGGGATGAGGTATAATTGTACAAATTGCAAAGTCATGCGCTTCAGGTCTAATAACAAGAGTCTCTGTTATAGGCTGACAATTCATCATTTTGAAATGACAGAAAAGGGGAACACCTAGGATATATCAGTTGATCACAGCAAGTCTGTGAACTTCAGATTGATTTGGCTGTGAAAAGTAGAAACCTAATCCCTGAATATGTCATGTGGGGTATTTTCAGTAGGGATTGAGAAGTATTAATGCTTCTATACAGTTGAGATTTCATGTGAAAAACTGCATACAGCTTAGTGCACTTGTGTTCAGCAAAGATGAACATGCTTGGTTATTCAGAGGAATGGAAACCGTACTTTTGACAGGAGACCTGCAGGGGCTTACCTCTCTCCAAAGGCTAAAGGAGAATATGTTTCTATTTATAAATAAAGTGTAGTATTGGTTGAAATACAAACAGGAAAACACTACTTAAACAAAAAGAAAGAGAACAGTATATGCACAAGAAGAAAACTCGATAAGATGGCCATGAATATATTAAGGCTGCAAAATGGGAAGGTCGTTTGTAACAGCTATCAAGAGAAGCAAGTGGAGGAAGAGACTTAGATACTTATGATTCCCTAGGATGGAGGTATGTTCCTCATTCCAAGCTAGTGTGGGTAGCCCTGTGTGGCATTGCATTTTGCCATGAAGTCTGTTACATATCCTGTAAATTAGAAGAGTGGTTTAAAAAATACATAGTGAAACTGAAACCACTTTTGGAAGAGTATAAAATAAATCTAATTTGAAAGAATGTCCAAATGATAAGTCAATTTTCAAAACTGGTCTATTTTTTTCACAGCAAAGGGTTCAAACCTGCACTTTAAGTGCAAAGTTAATGCTAGCTAGGTAGCAACAAACAGGTGCTGAGCAACGAACAATACCTTTAGAAGTCAAAGGAAACTCTTAAAATATATCACCAGCAATTTAATCTAGTGTGGAAATTTTGAATATGTTTCATCTATGCATGTGAATTGAAACTGGCAAAAACACACAGGAAAATATAGGTAGACACATGCTTCTAGTATACATTTGCATATATATATATGTTTGAATACTTCCGAAAAAACTTGGGAATAGAATAAAAACTTCAGGTCTGTATACACCTGCATGTGTAAATGGTGAGTGGCTGACACAGGATATGGTATTTCCTTTCAGCTCTACCACATAAGCAAAACAATGAAGAATACTAATAATGAAATAAACAGCAGATACAGTATAAAGTAGATTTTTCTTTTTGGGGCCCTCATTTATACTAGATAATTTGCAATTAATACTTTATGAAAATTGCCTGTTTTGTATGCATGAGCAGACAAAAAGCTTGCTAAGAGCATCATTGTTTCCTTAACGAAAGATACAATGCCAGTGACGTTATCAGTATTATACACTTGAACCACAGTTGGTGGAGACGACATCTTCTATAGTGTGCTGTCGTGCATTTAGGACTAAATCTTATTGCAGCAAGTGGATGTTTTGCCACTGAATTCAAAAGGATACAGATTTGGCCCTCATTACTTGCCTCCATTTCTCCATCTAATTAAAGCATTTGAATGCTGACAGGTCACTGGAATGAATGCCCAATTAATTACTGATTTGTTCATCATAGCCACAGCCTGAATGCTATGAGTTTATACTGTAGACTCAAAATGATTCCTCCCTGGATTTGAGCTGTGCTCTAAATAATCAGGCATTTTTGCATGGCACAAAAGAAAAGGCCAAATACATGAATTTTAAAAAGTATGTTAAATTTGTGCATTCAATATGTATTGGGGATATCAGAGGAGCTTTTCCTATTGCATATGCCACATACATGTAAGTGTTAAATACAAAGTGCATCCTGTACAGTACATTGAGTTTTCTGCCAGTTAGATTAACAAATATGCAAATTATAAAGGATGTCAAAGCACTAAAGAAACATCTGGTAACCAAAGTAAAAAGTAATGATAATGATGATAAATAAGGAAAGACAAAAGTAAATATTGTTTGAGGTGGATTTTCACCCAGCTGTACATTACTATAAAGGACTTATGAAAGAAGGCTACCCTATTAGCTGACAATCTCAAACAGGTTCAGAAAACAATTTTTAAGTGACGCAAGTCATTCTTGTGACAATGTGTTTTCTTCATTTCTGTTATTTGGAAGCCCTTTATGAACATACCCTCATATCAGGAGAGCAGGGTATTGGAAGGAAAATCGATTTTGTGGAGGACTTCAGCATTTTGAAATGTTGCTTTTTTCCTATTAAGAACAACTGCCAGAAAACAAACCAACAAGGAGATTCTTTGCAAGGCAACTCTTACCCCAAGGCTGTCCTCCTAGAGGTCTCCCTAACAGCATGAACAGGAAATCTCTGAGGTCCCTGAAGCAATCTCCTTGAAGAGCTGCCCAGTATCACAAACTCTGAGAAGCCAACATCTCCCATCACATGGCTGCCAAGAAGCTGGGCAGATGACCTTGCAGATGAGAAGGAGGACAGCAAGGGTCCCCTGGACTCATTCCGGCCACCTCCCATCATTGGGTTTCACTGACTTGAATGCAATTCAAAGTATATAATACCCAGGTTAGCAGAAACAACCCTTCACCTGGCATCATGACAGGCACAGCTTACAACCCCTTAGGAATTTAATTTGCAGATTTATTTGTATGGTGAATCAATTTCAAGATGCCTTTAGATATTTATATGTGTAGCGATTGTGTTATCGTTGTTACACAATATCAAGATGTTGACTACTGTGAGCAGTAAGTGGGTGAATACAAAACTGACCTTGGTGCTTGTTCTATAGATTGGAAGTCAACAATCACCATTTAGAAGCAGGAATTGGATAAACCCCATGGCTAAATGATTATAAAATTCCAGCTTTTTCATTTTAGCATTAACTAAACTTTGGCATTGATAGCAAAACATTCTTTGTGTCGTCTTCGTGACTTTCACTTGCTATAACAATATAACAAGCTAACTGCCAATAATGGTGCGTTATGTATGGATGTACATATTATCACCTTCCCATCTCCCTCTCTCATGTTCTTACTTTTCAAGGACGTTTAATTACCCTTTGGTGAAACCTTGCTCTTGAATAAAAGCAGACTAAACTTTCTCTCAGGCAGCCTGCGTGGTCAGTCCCTGCATGTAAAAACATGGCAACCAACTGGGTGTCATTCAGAATACCTTCCCTGTTCTCTCACTCTCCATAATATCCATCACCTTATGCATGGTCCTTCTAATCAGATTCCCTGTGGTTCTATCATTTACGGTCAGTATGAAGGTAATGCTAGCTCATCGCCAGCAATCCCTGACAATTAAATCTTCTATCTTGTGTGATGAATGGCCTCATTTTTCTTCCTTATGTCCCAAGGAAAAATATATAGCGCCTGAGATGCTGCTTGCAGAAATAGCTTTGAGTAGTTTGTAGTCCTCCAAAATATCAAAGAACAACATTTAATACAGTACTTCTTAAAATAAAATGCAAAATATTACCTTATCCATGCTGAAGAGGACAAATGAAATTAAGTACATGATGTACATCATGGAGAATTTCTTTCAGCTGTATTCATTCATTGTCTGAATAGTGTGAGGGCTGTGAGAACTCAACTACTTTATAGTTATGACTGACAGCCGAGTAATAAAAACATCCTGAGCTGGACTGAAATGTAGGCAGATTGACCCTTGGTATTCTTGCAGCCTTTAGAGCATGTATATACACTTTTCCCTCTTTTCCCACTACTTCTGAAGCTAAGAAACAAAGCAAGTGTCAAATTCCAGCACAGGTCAGAGACCTCAACCATTATGTAGGTACAGTTTCATTATACAAATTTGTGTAAATCAAGACTCTAGCACTTCTGTGGCTCCTAGTTCCCTGGTATTTCTGAAATGGTTCAACCTGGACAAAGCACCAAGATGAACAAATAGTGATTTCCCATGGTCCTATGAGTTACTAATAGCTAATATGGGTTTTAGAAACGGTAGAAGACCTTGTTATTACTGCAGTGTCCCCAAAGTGTCTATGTCCTTTATGAAATGCTTTTTCTTTCATTTCCAGGTACAAGGAATAGTTTCCTCTAGACAGTAAAAAAGTCACAGGTCAGACCTAAAAAACAAATGCAGAGTTCAGAGTACCCTCCCTCAAACAAGAGCTTTGGCAGTTTCTCTGTTCATGAACACTTCATGAACTCTGGATAGTAGTAGATCAAGACGATAACATTTATTACAATTTAGTAAAATAGCAATTTTAGCTTAAGTCTTTCTAAATAAGGATCCTTTTCAACTGTGAAAATATGGATTGGATGGGTGTCGTGTACTCACTTTCTGTCATTGCCGAAAAGTCATAGTGAATATGGAACATGTAAAGTTGCAACGAAGTCTTCTTAATATCCTCTAAAATCATTCTTCTTTCTTGCTCAATGCATCATTAGAAAAGCAAGTATTTAAGTACTATGGAAGGCTCTTCAAACAGAACCGCAAAAGGAACTGTACAAAAAATAAAGAACCCTGGTTTTGCCTCATTTCCCAACCAGTGTTACAGACTCAGTAGATTCAGAAACTTTGGAAATGTTTCAGTAACTCTTCCCAAATGTCGAGGTACTTATCCAAAATTTTTGGTTTGTTCATGTTAAATGCGAAACAGACATTTCCTCCATCTCCATTTATAAATCTGTAATCGCTCTATGTTATTTGTTAATACTGTAACCACTTCTTTATTATACCTGGACTATTAGAGTAGTCTGTATCTAAGTACACATAAGTATTACTATTACAATAGTACAATTTAGGTCACTTAGAATAATTCAAAAATACTGAGCATTTTTTTTATACTCAAGGAACTGCAGCAGTGAAAACATTTAAGGATCCATAAGGAACAGGAGTGTGAAAAATATTATTGTGTATTTATATAGATCAGCAATACATCTTTGGATTAATACCATATTCAATGTTGGGAATTCTGGCTTTAAATAAGGAAAAAAAGAAGGAAAATGAAAACAGTCAGAATAGTAATAGAATGTGAAGAGGGATAATATATACAGAAAATATATACCTTGTAGAAGAGGGACCATGTAAAAAGTTCACAAAATAATGAATGGTATAAATGGAACAGGAAACTTCTACTTATGCTGCATCATCATCATAATCAGAAGATATTAAATGAAATTAAAAATGGCAATACCAGGCTGTTAAAAAGATCTCCTTTTCAACATGATGTACTATTAGTTTGGGAACCTGATTATCATGAAGTATTACTGAAAAGTTCAGAATGGAAGTTCTACATATTGAAAATTAAGAAAAGGGTAATGGAAACAAACTGGGCTCCTTAAGCATCATATAAACAACTTTTTGGCAAAGGGGCCTTAAAAGGAAACACTTGTCTTGGGAAGGATTTTCCCATATTTGCTCATTGTAGGCAGTATTCCTGCAGCTTCTTTAAAGCCAACTACTAAAACCAATAAGTGAAAAGATCTTGGTTTAGATTTTTTTCCAGTATGGTAATTTCTGTGAACTCTTATTTCCTTACAGTATTGAATCTTTCCAATGTTGGTGGATTGTACTCAAAATCTGACCAAATTGATGCAACATTTGCCCATTAAAACACAAGAAATATTGACTCAGCTTTTATGAAATGAGAATGGGAAAAAACCACTTTCTTCTTGGAAACAACTGCCATATGATTTACCAGTTCTAAAGCAAGGGAAGAAACCTGGAACTGGATGGAAACTGTTTGATTTCAATCATTTGTAGCTACTTCAAAACAGCAGTTGATCCAGCTCTGTACCCTTCAAACAAAGGTTTCTTGAAGTTCACATACCACCCCCCCAAAAAAAGGCTGTTGTTTGTATCTATGGAAAATTGACTCCAGCAGGAGTCCATGCTTATTTTCTATAATTTTGAGCGTGAATTCTTGTAAGCCAGTGAATATTTACAGGTAGCAGAGAAGCAATGGAGGACACAGAGAAATTAAGATTTCTATTCATTACTGACTTTGTAGACTGCTTCTTCTTGAATGTGACATTTTTTGTGTTGGATTTGCAATCATTAATGTAAATTAAATTATACATACTTAGAAGTATAAACTTTTAACCATTCACGTCTTCCATATGTATCTATACGGAATGAGCTCATAGGACAGCGGAAGTCATGGAATGCAATCTCACTAACCTGAAGTATATATGTTAAAATGTTGAAAAGGCACAAGCTACAGTGTTCCTCCTGATAATTCCAACTGGACAATACTTTTAGAAATCAATTACTTTTGGTTTTGTCCTATTGAGATTACTCTGGTAATCACATACTTCTCTATCATATTCACAGACATCATTGGAAAGTTTCTCCCATTTCACAGGATCTTAGAATCAAAATAATTGAGGTTGGAAGGGAAATCTCTTGTCCAACCTCCTGCTGCTCAAAGCAGGGTCAGTAGTGAGATCAGACCAAGTTGCACAACTGGCCATAAAACCTTCCAAGGATGTAGACCTCTCTGGGTAAACTGCTCAACTGCCCAGCTGTCCTCATGGGGAAGAAAATTCCTCCTTATATCTAGTCTGAACCTTTTAACCTTGTGCCTTCTGTCTCCTGCCTTCCCACTATGCACTGCTGTGAAAAGTCTGGCTCTGTCTCCTTGATGCCCCTCTTCGAGGTATGGGGAGGTTGCTGTGAGGTCTGCCAAGGCCATATCATCCAGCTGGACAAGCCCAGATCCTTCACTCTTACCTCATTTGACAGTGCTCCAGCCACCAACCACGTTGGTGGTCATCCACCAAATTTGCTCCATCTTGTTGATGTCTTTCCTGTATTGGCAGGTGGGGGGTAAAACTGAATGCAGTATTTTAGATGTGGTCTAGCAAGTGCTGTGTTGGGGGGATGATAATTTCCCTTGATCTGCTGGCTACACTCCTGCTTATACAGCCCGATATGTTTTTGCCCATTTTTGCTTCCAGGGCATACTGCAGGCTCATGTGCAGCTCACTGTCCACCAAGACCTGCAGGGACTTTTCCACAGAGCTCCTTCCCAGCCAGTTCATTCCCAGTCTGTGTGGTTGCCCTGGTCTTTTCCTTCCCAGGTTCAGGACTTGGCAGTTGTCCCTGTTGAATTTTGTGTGGTTCCTGTTAGCCGTTTGTTCCAGCCTGCCTACTTAACTTGGAGTGGCAGCCCTGCCCTCGAGTAACTGGTTCTATCAACTTATTCTAATCAGGTCATCAATAAAGATGTTAAATAGAACAGGGCCTAGTTTGCATCCCTGCAGTACTCCACTTGTTACCAGCCCCCAGGTGGACTGGAAGTAGATGACCAGTTAAGCACTACCCTCTAAGCACAGCCATTCCCCTAGATTTTACCTGTCTGATTGTCCACACATTCAGACCATAGTATCCAAACTGAGACACAAAAGAATAGTGGGACACCATGGCAGAAGCCTTGCTAAATGCAAAGTAAATAATATGCATGCCTTTCTCTTCATGCACAAATCCAATCATTTAATGAGAAGGCAGTCAGATTGGTCAGGCACATTTTACTCTTGATAAATCCATGCTGGCTGTTCCCAGTCACTTTCTTCTCTTTTGTAAATTCTCACTCCATGATTTCCCAGGGACTGAAGTGAGGCTGACTGGCCCGTTGTCTCTGTTTTCTTATGGTCTTTTATAAGTCGGCACATCTGCCTTTCTGCAGTCATCAAGGACCTTACTCAGTCTCTACGACCTTTCAGAGATGAGATGGATCAGCCTAGGAAGGACACCACCAGTATTCCCAGCAGCCATGGTGACAACATGTTTGGCCCTATAGACTTGTATGGGGAGAGTTCCCTCAAGCTCCCTTGAGTTCCCTGAGTTGACCCTCACCAGCTGCTTGTCCTTCTGCTCCTCCCTTAACCGTCTCTTCAACACAGAGGCCTGGGAGACCTTGCTGGTGAAGACTAGGGCAAAGAAGGTATCAGTACCTCAGCCTTGTTTGTGTTAGCTGTTACTAATTCACACATATACCCACTCCCCCACCCCACCCCCAATTCTGCAACAGTCCCACATATTACTTGTTCAACCTTGGGACACTAATGTAGTAGTAGATGTAGCTGATAACATTTTCTTGTTATCACAGGATCACAGAATGGCTGAGGTTAGAAGGAACCTCTGGGTGTCCTTTCATCCAACTGCCCCTGCTCAGGCAGCATCATCTACTGCAAGGACAGAAACACCACAACCTCTCTGGGCAACCTGTTTCAGTGCTCAGTCACCCTCACAGTAAAAAGGTGTTTCCTGATGTTCAAATGGAGTCTCCTGTGTTTCAGTTTGTGCCCATTGCCTTTTGTCTTGTCACTGGCCAGCACTTAAAAAAACCCTCTTTCCATCTTCTTCACACCTTCCCTTCAGGTACTTATATACGTGGATGAGGTCCCTCCTGAGCCTTCTCCAGGCTGAACAGTCCCAGCTCTCTCAGCTTCTCCTCATATGAAAAATGTTCCATTCTGTTAATCACCAATCATTCGTTGGACTCTCTCCAGTATGTCCATGTCTCTCTTGTACTGGGGAGCCCATAGTTGAGCCCAGCACTCGAGGTGTGTCCTCACCAGGGGAGGGATCACCTCCCTTGACCTGCCAGCAATACCTTAACTAATGGACCCCAAGATACCATACACTTTATGACCCTTGCAGGCATCAACTTTAAGTGAGCTTCGGCTTTCCTCACACCATCAATACATGCCCAAAGTTTATAAATTCCTCCTTTGTAGCTTGTCCCTGCTTCCACCTCCTATATACTACTGTTTTTATGCTGAAGCTCAGTCATGTGTTCCCTGTTTAGCCAGTCTGGTTTCTTATTTTCTCTACTTATTTTCCTGAGCATCATGATGACCCATAACTGTGGTTGGAGGAGGTTGTCTTCAAAGGTCTGTCAGGTTTCCAGAGCTCCTTCATCCTTCAGAGGTGCCTGCCATGTGATCCTACCTACTAGGATGAAGTGCATTCTGCTTTTCTGAAGTCCAGGGTCTATATTCTGCTACTGTCCTTCCATGCTTTCTTCAGGTTATCAGGACCCACAATTTCATAATCACTACAGCCAAGGCTACTGTTGATTGGCATGTCCCCAAAAAGTTCTTCCTTGGGTGTGAAGAGCAGATCTAGCTGAGATTTGAAAGATCCAGTCACAACCTGTGACTGGAATTAACACTCATGACATTATATGTTATAATCTTATATGCATACCACTAAACCAGTATTCCCAAATTTCTCGAGACAGGTCTAGTCTTCTCACTGGGAGAAGAGTAGAGGCTGGCATGAAAATACCCTAATGCTAATATAATTGGCAATTCATGCTCCCCTCTACTTCTCCCCCATATTAAAAATACACAGAAAATGCCAAATGAAAAACAAAGATAATTTTGATTCTTATAAACATTTTTTTTCCTGAATGTATAGTCTTACGAAAAAAGTCTAAGAAAGCTTAGGAAAACTTTTGCATCCACTGACAATCTAGTTGAAGTTAGAATAAATCAGTATTATTTCGAGACCATTTTTTTTCTGACTAATTTCCTCACTTCTCAGCAGGTGAAACCTACTGCCAGTTAGAGACTTACAGTGTTCAGCATCCATTCTGATGCAAACCAAAAAGCACAAGTCTCTTGCTGGCTGGGGACAATGAAGTCATTAATCAAAATCACTCTCCATCTCCACTGATGATGAAAAAAATTTCTCTACTATCAGGGTGCAAAACTAAACTAGAATCATTGGGCAATGACTTCAGAAAATAAAGTAATATGGAACAAGTTCTAGGGAAAATGACAGGAAGGGAAGCACATCTCTGGACCTCAGGATCCTAAGGCTGACCTTTGGGTTTCAAGGTTATTTAAAGTAGCTTCAAAGCTACCTTGAGGTATTGCTGATTCTTAAGAGCCACAAGAAGTCCTTTAGATGGTAGACAATACCTGAAGCACAAAAACTTGCAGTAAGTTCCTCTCCAGTAGTCATACCATCCAAACATCTTTGAAGTGGAACTTGCAGTGAGGGAAAGGGAAAAAGCCATTACTACAGGATTTCTGTACGTCAGAGAAATCCTCAAAGAAATGCCTAAGCTGACTTTAAGGCTGCTTTGTGATGCTACTATTGCACAGAACAGGATGAATTCCCCCATGGATCTGTCTTATAAATATTCTGAAGAGATAATCTTGAATTCTTAAAAATGTTTTAATGCAGAAATATCCTAAAAGGCATGTGAAATTATACATACATGTTATTGGTCTATTCTTATCCATCTAGGGCTGGTCAATGGGATCTTACAGCTGAATATCTTGGAGAATGTCAGTGAGAACGATAGCTAGTGATCAATAGCTAGTAATAGAGACTCTTTGCAGAATATCCCTATTCATAGCAGGAATCATCTGCATGCAAGTAACATAGGGAAAGAAGAAAACTAATAAAGAGGTTTAGATGCATTACCCCTTCTTCCCTTGCCACCTCTGACTTAAACTGATCTCCTTAAAGGTTTTCATGTAAGTCAAAACACTGATTTGTCTAGGTGAGGTTTTTTGTCACTTTTTCTATCTACTGACCAGTTGTAAACAGGAGACCTAAAATAATCTAAAGCTTGCTGGACAGCCTCACCAACTTTTGCAGAACTTAGGCTTTCTTTGATTAAAGAAATAAATGAACAACTCCTTTCTCATTTCCAGAAAGCAAAGTCTTCCAAAAAAACCTTTGGATCGGCAGAGAAGTTATTTCACCATGGTCTTAGGCCTGAAGTATGATGACAGTTTTAATGCCAATGCTGTGAATTATTTTAGGGCTAATTCCTTTAATGGGGGCTTGGGTAGGGGGTTAGATGACCAAAATATATGAACTCTTTCACAGTATTGCTTGAGGAAGGCCTTATCTGTACTTTTCAGCCTATATTCTGATTCGTGTATAAATGGTTAATTCATAAAGTGATATATGTCTTATCAAACAACAAAATAACATGCTCAGTTTGACAAGGCCAAAGGAAAAAATGACAAATATGTACATGAAACCAGCAGCATTCTCCAAAAGGGCAGTAAATTCTCAGAGGATTACTCCATAGCAGAGCTGTACCAAAACGAAAACAATGCATCAAATCCAGTTTTGGGGACAAGTTCTGAAATGCACTGATCTCACTGAAGCCACTGGGATATGCAAGGGCCCACCACCTCTTAAGATCTGGCCTTGAATTTCAAATCAAATCAAATCTTTCATTTTACTTGCAAGTGCTAATGCAAAAAAAAAAACCAAAAAAAAACCCACAAGAAAAAAGAAAATGATGTTTTAGTCCCTCAGGCTTTTTTGAAGAGATTACCTCAGGCTTGACACTTTTATCCTTGGGATAGGATACCAGGGCCTATAAGAAAAGTTAAATCTGATCCAGAACACCTGATAAATTGAAAAGGCAAATTATGAACGCAATAGTTTAGGTGATTATTAATGGCACCTCTGAAAATAGGCATGTCGAGCAATGAGTAATGTGGTTAAATGGTCATGTCTTCTCTATGTCCTTTAGGTCAGGACTTCAGTCTATGGTTTAAAGACCACTCCAAAGGATTTAACTGGCTAAAAATGCATGTTGCTTTAAACTGTAGCCCTTTTAATCTGTATCTTTTTTGACTCATTGATGATTTGATCTTTTTAAAAGTACATGAAATATATTGTTCTCATGTTTTCACATGGCTAGTCTACATTTGGTTTCTGATTTTTTGTTTCCTGCACGTGTACTTTCTTACACATGCTGTCTTCTTCATTGAATAAAAGATCATTTTAAAAGATGTGGGAAACTGATGAGAAATAACGTGGCATTGATTTTGTATAATATACAAATGTTTCCCAAGTTAATCAGGGTACTAAAACCAAAGTTCGGCTGTGAAGAACTGCAGAAGGATCCTACAAGACCGAGTGATAATACTGCAGATTAATTTCAGAGTAGAAGAGTTAGAAGCGATGCATTTAGGATTAACCATACATGCAGTGCCAGGTGCTGAACTGGCTATTACTACCCAGCAATGAGATCCTGGAGTTAAGATAGTGAAAATGTCAGCTCAGTGCCCAATCGTGATCAAAAAAGGAAACTGAATGTTAGGATCTATGAGGAAAGCAACACAGAAACAATCCAGGAACATCATTTAGCAGCCAAGTAATTCTATGGTGTACTTGCATCTTGAATAGTTTGTGTATTTCTGGTACCTCTACTTAACAGAGATGTGGTAAAGCTGTAAAAGGTTCAGAGAACGGTGATAAGAGTGACCAAAGTTATAGAACAGCTTCTATATGAGGAATGATTAATTAGCCTGGCATTCTTCAGCCTAGAAAGGAATTACCTCGTTGGGGGATACTACAACAGTTGATAAAATATTGAGTGACAGACAGTGAGTAACTAGGGAATGATCCTTCACTGTGTTTCCAAATACAAGAACTAGGAGGCAAAAAAGCAGATGGCAGGTTCAATGCCAAAATGAGATGTTCTCTAGGTTGTATGCAGTTAACCTGTGAAACTCCTTGCAAGATTCCTGGATTCTGGAAGTTTTACATGGGTTTAAAAAGCAATAGCAACATGCATAGAAAATGAGTCCATATCAGATTGTCAAACAGAATGATCCCACCCCTGAGCTACAAACTGTTGGAGATTACAAGGGTATTCTCAGGAAGCGTCAGTCTATGTGCTGTTCTAGTATCTATCCCTAGCTGTCATGACCTTTGTGGAGGATATCAAGGGTATTATGACAGATGGCTTTTGGCTGGACACCATAGAGATGTGCTAACATTTTAAAGAATTAATGCATGGATGTAAATGATAATAGAAATATATTCTGACAGGGTTTTAGAGCTGTGTTTTGAACATCAGTTGCCCGAAAACTTTCTAGTCATGCTGCTAATGACCCTTTGACAGCAAGGTTAAATGACCAATTTAGTCAATATTTGACCTCACTACCTGGTTCCCAAGTTTACTTAATACCTTCGCATAGAGGGACTTTATCAAAAGCTTTCTGAAAGGCTAACTCATTGCATCAAAAAAATCCTCTCTACACATTAACTATCATAAAAAATTCATTGTTTTAAAGAGAGAAGTCAGCAGTAGTTCACTACTTTAATTGGCAAAACTGTTCTAAACAAGAATTAATATCAGGGGTCTGTCATAATTCAAGTTTATATAATCTTTCTTTCTTCTGAATGTTTCCTCTTCTATGTTCAGCAAGGGCATCCTAGCCATCATTGCTTGCTTCCTCAGACACAGGCAGAGCATGTCTTCCTTGTACCAGCTTGTATGAAAGCTGTGTGATTGCTCTGTGCTACACTGTGCGACTTCTGCTCTGAAACTGTGGGCAACATCGTGTTGAAAGACAATGTTGGTATGTTTATACCAAGCTTCAGAGCTGAATGTTTATAAATTAACATGCCAGTAAATAGACAACAATAAATCTGACCTTCCTGAGCCAGGGGGCTATAAACTTTTGTAAAAAGACAATAGGAAGCTTTGTTGCAGCTGACTGCAATAGCACAGAGACTGGGTTTCTTCTGTAAGTGCAAGAAATACTGACTTATTAGCCCATTGAGGGAGATCTGAATGTAAGGTACGTCAATTTATTTGTGGGTGATATAAAAGATGAGTAAATGGGAAGAACTGAGAGTCAAGCATAGACAGGTGATATTTTTTGTTCTCAATCTCTGTGTACAATTTTTGGACCAAAACAGTAAAACGAAAGAAGCACAAACAAACACTTACACCCTTTTCCACTTTCCTTCTGACCTCTTTTTTACGCAATTCATATAAAGTCATAGCAGCACAGCTAAAAATATGTTTCTCAGCCACAGAAAAAGTACAAAAAGAGATGGAATTACTCGCATCACAATAAATAATCCCCAACACAAACAACAATAACAACAACAAAAAGTCAAACCCCCCCAATATTCATTAGGAACAGGCTTGTTAAAATGTAGGCTATTAATCTGGGAATATCATGGGACAAAAGTCAAAGCTGTGCCACTGCTGTTAATCTGCCCCAGTGAGGATTGCCAACACAATTCACAGTGCAAGGGGGACCAGAATCATCCTGGGATACTCAGAAAACAATTTTTCATCTGCAACAATAGAAAGTCTGACAAAATCACCATGAGGCAGGGTGGAAACCCAGTCCTTAAATGAGAACCATATCACTGCTGGACACACAATCCGTCTTGGCCTCCTTGTAGATTGGGCCCAGGCCAGGAGGGGTGGCATGGGGTTTTTGGAAGAGCCTGTCTTCCTGCTTTTGTTTTGCAATATCTCAGGGTTTCTCCAGGGTGAGGTGGCATGACTGGGGCTGGCAGCTGAACTGGTCATACCTGAGGTGGCCCCCCTGCTGGATGCATTTGACCCTCAAAGCATTCACACTGCTAAAGTCCCACTTCCATGACAAATGTAAACCGGTTGCCCTGTCTATACATGTCAGCCTCATTGGCAGGTGCAGGCTGAGTAGCACATGACATCTAGCAGCGATGTTTTCTGCTTTTCCCCCTCTAGCCACCTCTGGGTTTGTCACAGTGACCGGGTAGGCAACAGGCAGTGAGGTGGATCTAATCTAATCTCAAAGGGAGAGGGAAGGAGTGTGATAACTTCCTAGCACTCAGTTGCCAAAAGCAGGGTCATATTAACAGCAATCCTGCCTACTCCATGGGCCTGCTGGAGGTTTGCAAGCCACTGAACTGCTCTGTGGAGCAGATTTTGAGCCCCATGTGCCTTCTCAGCAGGAGTGACCAAGGCAGTGCCAGTAGCTGGGGAAGCCCAAAGGATGATGATAACCAACTTTGTATGGGTGGTTTCTCACCCTCAGCTGTCCCTGTGCCTGGGAAATGAGGGCAAAAAGCACATGTCCCAGAGCAGGGCAATCCCAAAATAGCTCTGCAGCCTATATCACTAAAAAGGAGGGATTAACTTGCAATGTTTATGTTTTATAAACCAACCACCCCCAGATGGTCTGTCTTGAAGAAGGATGGTCTACAGCTCATCAATACACAATGGTGAATCACATGTGACTGAGGAAGAACAAGACTTTGGAGCCTAGAACAAGCCAGTGGGAAGCTGTTTAAGCTAGTGGGAACTTTCTGAGTACTTTAAAAACAAACCTTCATCAAAACCCATTTTAGTGGTTGAATTGGTTGTTCCATTCAGTTCTGAGTTTTTATTCCTGCCATTTTAATAATGTGCATTGCTAAGCTTAAATAACTTCAGGGCTTGTCTTTTGTGTGGTAAAATCTTCCAAACCCAGGAGTTGATATGATACAACACTCAGAAAAAAAATAAAGAACAAGAACTAAAAAGGTGATAAAGCTGTTAAAAAACAACCTCATTCTTTTTTCCATCTTACCCCTGAACTTTCTAGGTGATACCTACTGTGACTGTCATGCTGTTTAAACAAATACATTGAAATATAAAATACATATACATAGGACAAATGACAATTATCAAGACCTAGGAGTAGAATCTAATCAATTGACATTTTCTAGGGTTGGTTGGCAGACTCCTAATGTTAATTCTAAGTGTTGATTTATGACGCTAGAATTTAATCTTATCATAAGATGGGATTGCAGTCACTGGAGATGAAGAAAACTTATTCATTTATTTCACTGATGGGTAAAGTTCAGCAGCTAAGAACAAAAAGAAAATATATGCAAATTCTTTTTCAGTTTCTCTGGCTTATACTACATTTTTTGCATTGTATCCTATTGTATTATCCATTTTTATCTCTTTCTTTCCTGTCAATATTTTTCTCAGTTATTTTGGTTACTAAAATGGACATGAGAGAGAGGGTGGGAAATGGGAGATATTTCGAAATATAAACCTGACATTAAAAAAATAAGAAAGTTTATGCCGTATACTCCTTTTTGATAGACACCGTTAAAGATGAAGAAGAAGAAAGCTAACTGCCATGGGAGAGCAAAAGCAGGAGCATGTGTGTCAGATACTTCAGGCCTTCCTTGAGTACTTCATTAGTAGCATTGACTGGACAGAAAAGCTGTCTTCACTGCTTCGTCTTTTGCCCACCTGGACAATTCTACTAGAAGAACAGCTACTAAGTACCACACCCTTAAGAACAGAAATGATCAACACTTTATCCTTTAGTGGTTTCTTTCACAGAGGAAGAACTGGGATGGCTGACATTGGTCAAACTATTCCTTCCATATTTTCAGAGTTTTAATGTCAACAATAAATGCCTTTTAATTCCATACATGTGCATTTTATTTATTATGTTATATAGACATTAATATCAACACACACAGAAAGAATGGGAATGATTCTGTTGTTTAATATAATTAACAGAAGAAATTATAATGACCAAGGGCAAAAAAGATTTTAGTCAGTGAATTGAAATGCATGATAATTCTTGAAGAGACAAATTATCGAGATCTTGTATATGAAGCCTTTTTTAGAGCATTGGCTTTGTTCAAATATACAGAATGCTGAGCTAGCAAGTAATTTATACCAGCTATGAGAAAAATCCAAAATTTCTGCAAATATCCATCAGCATCTCAGTACCTCCCCTTCCTGAAATCACAGTTAAAAATGTATCCTTTTTAAATGACAGGGAACAGAAATACTGAGAACATTTTTTGGAAATTACACATTATTTCATTTCAAAGGAATATGAAAGTAGCCGTACTTAGTTGGACCAAAGCTTCATTTTATCAAATACCATTTTTTCTTAAAGTGACCTGATGTGTATTTCTGGAGAAAAGTGTGGAGTGATCCTTCCAATAGCTGAACAATAAACAGTGTAGAGATTTCTTGTAATTGTGGTCTTGTTCTTGTAGAATGTGTCAAACATGTTGATGGATTTATCATGCATTAATTTCTCTAATATAATTTTAGATCACTCTTTTTTTGGCCTCAAAAGAAAATTTCTGGCAATGAATTCCACTATTTCATTCATTTAGGGAGAAAAAAATACCACTTTTCTCATCTGTTTTAAATCTAGCATTCAGTATTTTCAGTGGGTGACCACTTGTTCTCCAATTGTAAAAATTAATGTTCTTATTCATTTTTCCATATGGACTTCTAGATGGTGGTCATATTCCCCTTCTGCTGAAGAGTTTCAAGAGTTGCCGGTTAAACCACAACAGTCTTTTTTGCTAGAACTTCAATACGAACTGGAGTCAAAGGCAGCCAAGTGGTATGCCACAACTGTTATTGCTAATGCATTCTTCTCAGTCCCCCTGGCAGCAGAGTGCAGGCCACAGTTTGCTTTCACTTGGAGGGGTGTCCAGTACACCTGGAATCCACTGCCCCGGGGTGGAAACAACCCCACCATTTGCCATGGACTGATTCAGACTGCACTGGAACTGGGAGAAGCTCCAGAACACCTTCAATACATTGATGACATCATCGTGTGGGGCAACACAGCAGAATTCTTTGAGAAAGGAAAGAAAATAGTCCAAATCCTTCTAAAAGCTGGTTTTGCCATAAAACAAAGTAAGGTCAAGAGACCTGCACAAGAGATCCAGTTCTTAGGAATCAAATATCAAGATGGACATCATCAGATCCCAGTGGAAGTGGTCACGGACTAGCCAGAAGGCAAAGATTTTGGATTATCACCAGAGGAGGAGGTGATATGTGCTGAAGAAGCCCCACGTTGGGTGCCAAAAAAGACTGTCGTGGTTTAGCCAGCAACTCAGCCCCAGGCAGTCACTCGCTCACTCCCCCACCAGCAGGGTGGGGGAGAGAATCAGAAGGGTAATGCTTGTGAGTTGAGATAAGAACAGTTTAATAATTAAAATAGAACAATAACAACAACGATGACAACAATAATGCAATGGAAAGGAAAACAATGAGAGAGGTGCAAAACCCGGGCCAGGGGAGGGGGGAAGGGGGAATGAACCACCAAAACAACCTGCATGTGACACAGCCTGCCAACCCAACACCACCGGTCCCCAAACCCCAAGCACCCCCTGCGCGCCAGCTTCTCTGGTTAAAGTACTGGTCATGGCATCACATGGTATGGAATGAACATCCCATGGGCCATTCAGGGTTAGCTGCCCTGGCCGTGGCGCCGCCCCTCCTGGCCTCTTGCCCATGTGGCAGAGGATGGGAAGCTGGAAAGGTACCTGACTGCTACAGGTGCTACAGTGAAGAGAATTAACCCTTTCTCAGCCAAAACCAGCACACAGCCCCTCCTAATCACCCTTCCTAATTTGCTCCTCCTTTCCACTTTCTTCCTAAATTTCCTATAATCTCTTTGTAAGCTAAACTGGGTGCAATATTCAGCGTCAGATTTATTTGTGTTTCTGGCTGCTTCTCATCATTGAACTAATGCTTGCAGAGAAGCATCCTCAATTCCAACACATCTTTCCTGAGTGGTGGTAGTTAGTTCATAGTTCATTATTCCATATCACGTGTGTACTACTATGTGGCCATTTACTGAATTTCATTTACCATTGACATGTGAAGACCTTCTGAAGTACTCTATCATTAGTATCAGTTTTGAGTGTCTTGAGTTATTCTGCCTCACTTGTGCACTTTGTCACCTGACTATTTGCTCCCTGTTTGAGGTCATTTATTAACACACTGGACAACACTCATACCAAGGGACCTGGAGAACCCTGCTATTAATAGCTTTTCATTGTGAAAACTGACCACTTATTACTACCTACTTTTTTCTCTGTTTTAACCAATTATTAATCCATGACAGCACTTTCCCTCTTACCCATGACAGCTTAATTTCTTTAGAAATCTCTTCTAAGGGACTTTTTGGAATGCTTTTTCAAAATCTAAGTACAGAGTCATTGGGTCACCATTGCCCATAACCTTTATGACTCCTCAAAGAACTTTCATTGATCTGCAAGAGAGGACTTCCTTTCACAAAAGCCCAGCTAATTCTTCCCTGGAATATATCATATTTATCTAGATTTCTATTACTTCTCTCCTTTGTTATAGTTTCTTTTATTTACCTGATATGGAAGTCAGACTCACCGGTCTGTAGCTCCCTGAATCATTTGTGAGACCTTTTTCAAAGACTGGGGACTCATTAACAGACTTCTACTTCCCTAGCATTGAGACTCGTAAACCAATGCCTCACATACACCTCAGTTAATAGTTCATTGGTTTCATGTCTGTGTTTCTTTAGGACTCTTGGGAGAACGTTGTCAAAGCCTTCAACATTGCTATGAAATGGTATAATAGAGACCCACTCTTGAGATCAAAATGTTTGATAATTTTAAATGACTCAAAATGGAGCAGCCTGGGTGCAGCCAGCCCTGAACTTCTGATATACTACATGGTAGCCCTGGCAATATGATGTGTGATGAAGTCTAGTTTCCACTTTTTAGTCTAAAAGCATGTCTCTTGGAAGTAATAGCTCCCACCTCACAGAACAGTAGTTGTCATTTTTACTTAATTGGTAAGCAACAAGATTTCGCATGATACGGCTGTGATCCTGTATCATACAAATACATCTGCAGGCATTTAGTTAGTATATCTTTCTTTTTTATTTGTGAGAAAGTAGGAAAAACAAGGTAAAGTAACCTTCCCTATATTTTCTTAAGTGTCATTGTTGTGCTAGTAAGGTTGTTTTTCAAGAGTATGTCTTTTTTCGCTTTTGCTAAACTCCTGTTTTGCTTGCTAGATTCCCCAATTCAAAGACTGCAAGCCGTTATGTCAGACTTTGACGATACTACAGATAAGTGCTGAATGCATGGAAAGTATGTAGTTTAAGAATTCTGTATCTGCATCAATAGCCTACTTCAGAAAACAGAAAATAACTCCCTGGTGGTGGTCACTGCAGAAGAAGTGTAGTAGGGAAAGAGGATGGCTGAGAAAATTCAGAGGTCAAGAGCGAGAAATGACCACCATTATCACAGGAAGCAAAAGGAAAGATGAAAGGTTTCCAGCTAACAATGTCTTTAATATATATTTGTTTACTGTTGAAAACCAGCTACATGTATATTTGCAGGGAACAATGCATTACAATATGAAAAATTAATATAAAACTACATTTAAATAACTAATGTGTTGGCACCAGAACTGATGTGGACCCAGGAGAAATGTGGTTCCCTTATTAAAGTAAGTTCATTAGCATAAGAAGCACAAATATGAAGGGCAGGAAGGGAGGAGGGTTCCCATGTTAATAAATATTTACTTCATGATTCTTGAATGACAGAAATCAACAAAAGCTAGGAAAGAAAAAGTTCTAGCAAACACTCCAACCTTAACCAGGAAATAAAATCAGAAGCTTGAACCCAAATTTTGAGTTCCTTGCTTTTTCTTAACATGAATTACAAAATATAAATTCCCCCTGGTTTTCCTTGTAAAGTTTGATTGCGCAAGTAAATAAGAATAGCTCCAACAACCTAGTCCTACTCTGCCTACAAGGAAGTTAGAATTTCTACTTGTTTCTTATGTAATTTTTTCCCACAAGAAAAAAAAAAAAAGAAGTGGAAAGTTTGTTTTCAGTAATGCTACTTTATATTTTTATAGCACCTTTTATTCTAAAAGATCCCAGATGTTTTTTATGAGCAGACGAACCCTCTCATCTGCTCCTGAAATACGTCTAGTTGTCAAATGCCTAACACTACAGAACTCCTGGTAATACAAAAAAATATTTAAAATTAAATAGGTGGAAGAAAGGTACCAAAGTGGGAGAGATTTAAAAGAATAAACTCTTCTTCATTTAAAAACTTATTTGCAAGCGGCCAAAACCTTGATTTATGGTCCCCACCACTGGCACACTCTCACAAATACCAGTTAAAAAGAAATACACAGAAATGAGCTCCAACTATGAAATTATCAAACCAAAAATATCGGCCCTTTCATTGGAAGCATTCTCCATAGGACTGATCCAGTTATCTCCTGCTTCACTTATGAGTTCTAATGACAACACTCTCAAAGGTGGCTGGATACTAGCTCTATATTTCTTGGGTGGAGGGGAAACCTCATTAGTTACTTTCCTTAAGATACCAGTCCTGCAAATAAATATGTATTCAAGGGGTTTGTTAAACTACACATTATACTGTGAGGAAGGCAGGGATTTGGTTTTGCTGTGTTGTGTAACCATTGTTACTGGGCACAAAACTCATGGTATGCTTTCACCCTGTGCTGGCTTTGTTGGGTCGAGGGGTGAAATCTCTTTCCGACTGAGGGCAGGTCATGGCTCAGACAAAACAGGGGTCCTCCCCACTCCATCAGCAGCCCCCAAGCCGCTTGGTTCCCAATTGCATTCTTACTTAGGGAAGCGTTGGTTAGCTCCTAACCACCCCCATCAGAGAAAGTGGATGCGCACATGAGCCACCACGGACTTACACCCTTTCAGACAGAGTCTTTCCGAGCAGGACCATGGCTGGTTTTCAGGTGGGCTGGAAGGAATGAGCCAAACCCCTGCTTTTTGGACTTTCCAGCATTTGCGCTGTATAAACTTGCATGATGTAAATGAAGAGATGCCTTTTATCCCTTAAGGTAGCTACTGTGAGGGAATTTAATAAAAGAACTTTAACAGGAAGTGGAAAAACATATTTTTGAGCTGAAAAGTGGAGAATCAGAAACATGGGAACCCATACAATCTGATTAGTGGCTCTGTGAGCTTCTGCACGCGTGTTCAGTAGGGAAATAGAAACTGGGTCTGCTTCTAAAATAAACATAAAAACCCTTCAAAGTACAGCTCTAAGATAGATTTTCTCTTTTAATGCTTATTCCTTCATAACTCCACTGAAGCCCAGCATCTGCTGTCTGTTTTTGCAGCCTACACTGACATAGTAGTATCTAAGACCAGTTTGTGCTATCCAAATTTCCCTACCATCTGGGAGGCAGTCACCTTTTGAGAGAGCGACAGTGTCTGCTTTTCAAAGCACTGCTGCTGCTGCTGGGATTCATAACCTCTTCCGACGAAGGTGATCCTGGAGGCGCGCTGGCAAAGCTGCCTCATGCACCTACACATGTACAGGGGGAAGTTTGGCTTGGTAGCCTCCTAGGTGGGGTTTGCACTGGAAAAATAAAGCTCAGAATAAACACGTGGAGAAATTTTCAGATGCCATTACATGCAGCTGCAGCCACTGTTAAAGCGATCTGAACAAGAGTGGGCTCCGACCCACGTACATGTTCCCTGAAATAAGAGGCTCTGGTTGCTGCCACCATGAGAAATACACATTGCCTGGGCGAGGTGGGTACCCAGCCACACAAACCTTGCTATGGGTGTGCAAATTATCAAACACAAAAAGCAAAACCAAAGCAACTGCACAAATCAAGCTCATCTGGAAAAAGGATATTAAATACACCAAGGGCAAGTCCTACATAGGAATATATCTATACTCCAGAAAAAAAAAGCCACCACATCTTTAAATAACTGCACGAGGTAGATAAAGAGTTGGAGCTGTGCCAAGGTAAAAGTTGTAAAACTGGATTGATTTTTGCTACAGCTTGCTAAGGGCTCCCTAGAGTGAGGATGCAATGTTCAAATATAATAATTGATAGCCTGAAAAAATATTTCTGATAAGTGTGCAACTGTAAGGCAGAGCCCTGTCTGAGATGAAGCAAGCTTTTGTGTCCAGGCTAACCTGAGTACTGGGGTTCCCTTCCCTGATTGCAGCAGCATCCTTCAGCTGGAGGGAAAATGGGCCTGGGTTTTGAACAGGGCATTTTGTTAAATGCCATCATGGAAAAGTAATTACTTGACAGCCAGACCAGTGCATATGAAGGGGGAGGGCTCTGGGAGAGGAGCGAATTCACATTCATTAATAGCACCCCAGCAGTCCCAAAGGGCAGAGGAGTTAGTGCTAATCTAACCTCTTTTCAGCCTTCACCTTGGTGCGGTGACCACCTCAAGCTCTGCATATGTGTGTATAAATTGCTTAAGATTCAATTGAACACATTAAGTTTTAAAAAGGATTTAAGTGAAAATTTTCAATAGCTTCTGAAAGGGGATAATTTATTAGCTCTGAGTAAATTAAAATCTCAAGCAGGGGTAAAGACTTTAGAGATTACTTTAATACATTTTATATGCTTTCAACAGAAATGTTATTTTAAATGGTCCAAAAATCAGCTAATTTTGTCCTATTTAGTAAATTACCTCCTAAGGCTGTAATGTTACAGATTACAATTGCTGAAAAAAAGTTATGCCTTATCAAAGAGGAATAAACTGCATTTTTATAGGTTTAAATATAGCACTTTTTTTTTTTGTTTTCATAATTCAGGCTGGTAAAAATGCCGTGTTAAAGTAATGCCAAGAAGGGTGTGTATCTTTTACATTCTTGTTAGGTCAGATGGTAATGTAACAGAATGTCATGGCTACATCTCCCATATACCATACTAGTAATTTAGAGTCTATTTTGTCTTTGAGATCAGACATATGATCAAATTACTCTGGTTAACTGTTACCATGCATCAGCCGAGTCTCAATAACTGCCTGTGCAAATGCTCTTAGCCCATGGCACAGTCAGAGTAATTTGGCTTAGGTTAGCCCCTTTTCACTGCGGGCTAACGTATGTCACATTATCTCGTATTTGTAGCGGACAGTTACCACAGCCTTACTGGTGTGTAGTAGCATGCTGTGCTGAGGCTATTTGATTATGTCTGAGCCTTGAATTTGTCCATGAAACCACTGGTTTCCAGGTTTAAGGTCTCTTCAGGGAGGATGGCAGGAAAAGCATTAGCTCTGAACAAAAGTCCTGTACATCCATCCTTTACACGGTCAACAGGCTGCCTTTCAAGTTGTTTCCTTTATGGCAAGAAACCATACTGCCTGCTCAGCAGAGAAGCTGGCTTGGCTTCAGACAGCTTTAAAGCTATCAGCAGCTGGGAAGCCAATGACTACGTTTCAAAACTAGAAATCAGTTTACATAGGGAAAAGGCTCTGGTCTGGTTTAGAACTACAGGTCTTGCAAACCACAGGAGTCAGCTGTTACGTACATCACTGCCTTAAAGGTTTTTTCGGCTGCTTGTGAATATGGCTGTGGTAGTAAATTTGACAGTGCTAGAGGTGGCACTGGAATTTGACTGGCCATTTCAGAAAGTTTGAGTGGTCTCTGACAGGGTTTTGCCCTGGGCCATCTGCTAGTCTTCAAATTATTCCCGGGCAGGGTTTGGGGATTAGCAGAGATTTGGGGAGGTTGGATCCGGCCAGCCCATCTCAGAAGACAAGTGAGTGAATGTCACTCTGTGCCAGTTTTTCTCAGTGTATAAAATGGCCCCAAACCCATTTATTTTATTACTATCAATGCAGCCGAATTTACAAAAAGTAGTCAGAGATAGTAAGGTGATGGGTAGCTGATGAGGAGCAAGTGATTTAAAAAACTGGTGCAGGTAAGGTGGGGTCGTTGCCAGTAAGTGACTGTGGGTAAGAAACAGCATGTAATGAGAAGAATAGAGAGAAGGGGGACTGAACGGCTAGATTATAAGAATACAGTCAAGCTGCAAAAGAAGAAAGAGCCTGGAGCAGAAATGAGGAAAACAAATATTACTGCAGCTGAGACTGAAAGTGAAGACATTAAGAGTCTAAGCTGCAAAACAAGTTACTAGTTGTTATTGACCAAGAAAAGGAAAAAAAATTAAAAAGATAAATTTGTATCCAGGAATTTTTTAATTACAAGAAATGGGCCTAGGCACTCCATGGTCTTGAGATGGATGTTCAGATCCATACACCTATCTGCATGGACATATATGTGCCACAGTGCTTAAGACTGAGACACCTAAAGCTTGTGACTTTTGGGGTGCAGATCAATTAGGATCTTCATGAATTTAAAGGACGTTGAGGTTTCTTTTCATGGTGGAATCATGGAGAGGACAGGAACAGAATTAGCCTGGCAACTGTCTTATGGTGCTTCGGAAAGAGGTTGTTAACCTTTTATCCATGCTGTTAGGGTTCAGAGGGGTTACATAGTTTTAATTGTTCATTGTTTCAGGATAAAATTTTTCCATTACCCCAGTAAGCCCAGCATACAGGACAGACCTGAACAAAAAATAAACATTCAGCAGGGTTCAATCTCCAGACTTGCTGATGTCAGTCCTGAGGCTCAGAGAAGATCCTCAGCCTAAATTTTACCTTTTTTCTTACGAAACACCTAAAAAGCTCCATGTATGAGCAGATCAGATGCATCTTCACTTGCCTGTGAAGCTATATCCTTGTGCCTTTAGTCCTGTAAGACAGGTGAGCTGATTTTTGAAACAAGTCCCTTGAGCCCTGAAACTAATGAAAACTGGTTTGTTGTGAATCTGTTTCCTGACTTTTGGTTTCTAAAAAGGTCCCAGATCTGACAGAAGCTTTTTACAGGTTTAGCCACTTATGAAGTGAGTCTCCACTGCAGGTTTTCCCGTCTGAGAAGGTGCAAATCTCTCTCCCCCAGAGCATTTAAGGGGCTCCTTCTCTGTGCCTGGATCCCTATAAACTTTTAAGAACCAGAGCATCTCTTAGATCTCAGCACTCTATCAAATTTCTTGGAACCAGTGAGGTCAGAGGGTAGACAGGGGATGCAGACAGGGACAGGAATTATTTTGCAGCTAAAATAGTATCTTATTAATTGTGATGATAGTTCTTTAGACATAAAAATTCCCATGCTGGGCTAGTTCAGTGCTGAGCCTGCCCTGGTATCTTACTTCTGCTTACCAGTATCTTTTACTAGCACACCAGCATCTACTTAGGTCAGAGAGTAAAGTCTTGTCAACAGAGGAAATTAATGTGCAAAACCACTAGTCTTATGTGCTTTTTATCTCATTGTCTCATATCCGTCATATTTTTCCACAAACATTTTTGAATTCTCTCTTTTTATTTTGCTATATATATTTTTTGAGAGAGAATGTCTTTTGAAAAGAAGATGGTTCCCCCAGTAATGCTATGCCACTGTCATATACTGACATTATAATAATTTCTGTATTATTGTTTTCTTTTGCTGTTTGATGTCTTCTGGAATGCCAAAACTCTTTCAGAAAAGAACTGCACTGCAGTAGCAATCACCAATTCTCCCTTTCAGAAGGTACTTTCATTAACTTATACTCACTGCTCTTTAAACTCATCGCTCTTTAAACTCAGAGATCTCAGTAGTTCAAATGATTCCCCCTTCAATATACTTTAACCTGCATTCATTGAATTTCACCTGCCACCATGCTGTCCTTTCACCTCACTTCCTTCAACCTCTCCAGAGCTCTCTGTAAACTTCTGTAGTGTTGATCAGCCTTTGTGATAGCCCTAAGCATGGTCAGCTCAGTGTTCACACGGATTTTCATGTCACTGACTTATAAAACAATATCAATGGCAACATGCGGCTTTGAAGCATCCCAGCATTAATTACTTCTTTTCTTACCACTAGAAGATGGAGCAGTTTCTGCTTTGTGATGGTCTGTTTTTAATCCACTGTACTCCCACATGCTGTTACTTTTTTGACAGTTTTCTGCAAGGAACTTGCAAAAAAACTTCCAGAAAATCCAAATACATTAGATCAACCCAATTTTTTTAATCTTGTAGTTTGCTGCTGCACTCAAGGAATGCTTGAAGCAAAGAGTGATAGGTTATCCGTTACCAAATCATGCTGCTTTGTCCCAGTCATATCATAGCTAGCTAAGTCTTTTGCACATTAGCATTTCAATCAATGAAGGTCCTTGGCAGATTACTTTGAGATATGACTAACTTTAAACACAGAAGCTGTACCCTTGAAGCCAATGTCCTATTTGCATGCTTTAAGTTGGAGGTGTGTTGAAGCCAGGATCACCAGGCTGCAGTCCTTTGGCAGTGACCATTTTCTCCTTTTCTTTTTTTTTTTTTTTTTCTTTTTAATGAGGGATTGAGTCTTTTTTGCTGGCAGCTGCCCCTGATCACTTTAATCTAGTGGAGGTTTAGTAATGACAGGTATTTCTGACAATGAGAGACACCGGGGCTATCCAGAGCCTAGCCAAGCCTGATTTTTTCCTCCCTGAGAGCTGCTTTGAAGCAGGATGAGGAAGGGAAGGGAGATGCACTGAAGGTGCCTGTGGTCACTGCCCTTGTGGCTTCTGCCTCTCCTGGAAAGGAGCAACGAGCAAGCTGGTTCTCCTGCAGCACCAGCACAGACCCAGGAGGCAGTAACATGATCTTGCAACCCTGACAGCCTACTGTCCTGGGATACTCCCCGCTGTTGCTGGTACCTTGAGCCAGCCAGGCTCTCAGCTCTTCAGTAAAATTATCAGAAGGCTCCCAACATTCCAGCACTTTCCTAAATCCCTTTGAACTCTTGTCCATTGCTACCTTCTCATTTTCTTTCAACATTTTATTTTACTATCTTCATGTCCCATGACTACTTTTCTCAGTGTAGTTGGTGCTGTATAGCCTCACAGAGCTCGATCCAAGCACTTCTCATAGTCTTTCCAACCACCTCACTCCTCCTTCAGTTATTCCTTCCTTTCCTTCTCTTCCTCTCCACCCTCCCCAAATCTTGCCCATCTCTGTCTTTTGTGGTAGTTTTATGTTCTCTGGCAACCTGGCTATCTCTTTTGGGCAAATGCTAGTTGCTGTCTTCGGATCTCACACGTTATGGTCTCAAGGGTCAGATGGATCCTAATATGTATTGTGGACTTTTGACCCCATAAAATCAGGAGATTGAAAGACAGTAGTGGCCCCATTAAAATCACTAGATATTAAGATATACTAGAATATACTTAAAGAGATATTATAGAAGGCAGGAACACTTAAGGACCCACACCCGGATACTGGAGACTTAGTGATTAAGTCTGCAGAATGCAAAGCAGATCCTTTTATTTATTTTTTACTGAAATTGTGCTCCAATTCCTAGTTAGGATTTAACTGCAGAAATACAAATTTAATACTGACCCTTTAAAAATGTTTCACTGGCCATTTTTCACACTTGTTTTATGAAACAGTCAAAACATTTTTCATTCCTGCTCTTAAAAATTTTTGGATCTGTAAATAGCAACATTTATTTTTATCTTCTATCAACTATTAGAAGCCTTCAAGCTGGGACACATATTGTGCACTGACTACAAGTAATACCGAAGCACAGAAATGCCAGATGAACCTACTGTTTCAAGAGACAGAGCCTACCATTTCAAATGTCCTTGTGCAAGAATCTTTCTCATGGTCATGGTCACTAGGAACATGTCTGAATAGTAGACGACAAAGGGTGAAATCTCAGTAATTTCAGTGAGGTCAGGGTTTCAAACAATTTGCTTCTTCCTACAAACATAACCTTGCCAGTACTTTTAATATGATGCTTTAAACGCATTCAACGCTGATGCAATTTTTTCTTCCACTATTTTTTCCCAGATGTTTGTGTATCTAACAATATCCCTAAAAAGGTGCTCTTAATAACTCCGACAGTTTTGATTTTTTGAAAGTGGCATCTAATTTTAGAAAACCATTAGATAACTTAGAGTGAAAGATTCACCAAGTAAATGGTACTTTATCAAGCTTTCTGTCTAGATGGATGATTTAAATACAAGTTTATGATTTTAGTTTTACTTGCCTGAGGGTTGAGACTACTATGAAAACCAAACTGATATCTTTACAAACAATGAAATAAAAACCATGTAATTGCAATATTTTGAAATTTTTACTCTAGGAAGATGTAAAATATTGTTTATTTGTGTAGTGCTGCTTACTGAGGGTGCATGGCATGTGAGCAAATACTGTAGCTTTTATCTAGATGACCTGATTCTCAAGTTCCAAACACTGAGGTTTGGAAAGCAAGGCAAGAGCTAAAGATAAATTTTTTAAAAATCTGCATTTATTTGAGTTATGGATGAATAAAATATAGGGCACATAAAAGTGACAGTACCTTCTAGGTTAGTAGATTGCACAATCTGGACTTTCACAGCTACAGTATTTTCTCATGCATGTGTTACGCTAAGAATACTAAAAATACCTAGATTTAAAAGACTGAGCTGACAGAACATCTAAGTAGTGATGAAATGCTCAGATACACATGAATTACATCTTCCAAAGAAGTCTCTTGAAACTAAGTGCAAAGGCCTTCATTCTCTAGTCATACTGATTTAAATCAGGGGAAAATTCTTGGGGTGAAACCTTAGCTACATAGATGCCCACGGTACAGTTCAGGAGAGGGTGGTGGCAAGGCTGATATGGCAGAGCCTTTAAACTCCTGCGTGCAGTTATAAAATTATGTCTATCCACTTTTGGCTTCAGGAAACTACTAATAAAGACACAAATACCCAGGCTGCAGAAGTATCTTGAACTCTTTCTCTTTTGACATCCTATCTAGTAGGGGCTGCAAAGACAAAAGCTAAAATTTGGGTTCCTTCATTAAAACAGCCAATCCCATAACCAGGTAAGGTCCATTTGAGCATACCTACACTGCTATATTAAAAAAGTACAGGGACCTGTTCAGACATTGTTATCTTGATACTCCGTTCTGCTGATTTTCCCATTACTACTTGTTTTCAGCAGCCTTAGTACCCTCAGACAACCCCATCGTGCTAAACCCTATGGCAGGCCACGTGTGTGGTCACTTCCATATTGTAACACCCACCAGCCTCGGTGGCTCCAGCACAACCCTCTCTGACATCAGACTCTTTGAACTGAAATAAAGAGAAGCTTTAGGGTTGTGATGACACTGTATGGAGCCTAGAGGAGAGCCAGGGTCAAGAGCTATTACTTCACAGGTTCCCACCTGCTCTAGATAGGATTAGTCCAAAGCAATGTGAAAGCCAGTCAGTTGGTGCCACACAAGTTACCACTTACAGTTTCTAGAGGAAGATATTTTTCACCTGTCTTCAGATTCTAAACTAAAATGAACAATACTTTGATGGCCTGGAAAGTTAATGCAAATCATGTGAAAGGAATATATTCTGATTCTTAGTGTTATTATGATGCAGTTCCACTTTCTATAAAGTGTGAGCTGACTAACCTGCCATGCTGTTAAGATCTCCAGTAAAATGGAGACAAATGATGCTTAGATGGTACAAAAGATGCCCAGGGTTGTCGTTACTGTAAGAGAAGTTGTTAAACGGTTAGCACTGAGAGAAACAGACTCATTCAGAAGCTGGTCAGGGTCTGAGCTGAGTGCAACACTCTTCTGGGACCATGGTCCTGTACTAAATTTGCCCTTCCTACTTTTTACAGAGGCTTGGGCACCCATGACATATCATTGTAGTTATACACACAGTCAAGTTAATTCATGCTAGCTAATAAGCACTGTGCAATTTGTGCATTTTTAATGCAGAATGCTTCCAATAAGCATCACTAATAACCTCCTCTCCAGTACAGGAGAGTAAAGCTCCTCCTGTGTTATTTATCCACAGGATTAGATTTCATCTCACATAACTTTAGCTGTCAAGTTTAAGCCACTTAGCACAGACTCCCTTTGTAGTCACTGGAGAGAGATAGGCATCTCCAAAGGGCGATTCCTTCCATCTCTCTTCGATACCTGTCTTCGGACGGGATGAATCACCCTCTGGAGGTGCCTATCTCTCTTCATTGCCTAAAGAGGGAGTCAAGCTGACTTTAACTTCTAGACATCTAACTTCTGACTTATAGATAGTGAAAGTGAAATGAATCCCACCCTCAGCGTACTGTACTTTAAGTAGTTCTCTGCTTGGTGTAAAGAGGATTGAAGGAAGATTTCTCTAAGTGCAAGCATGGTTTTGTTGCTGCTGGTAGGAATGCTTTGCTTTCTTCTCTTGCCTCCCTGAGATGCTGACAGCTCTGATGTTAATAATGGAGCACCAGTCGGGCTTCAGTGATTTGCGGAAAAAAGGCAAGTTATGTAATTTTTCAAGGTAATAGCTGCAGTCTAGGAAGAATTGGCCTGAAACTGTCTGAAGCCGAGAGAATCTTCCATGTTAAATAGTTTAATTTCAGGATAATATTTTCATGACTTGATTTTTTTTAAAAAATATCCAACCTATTTCATTTGCTGTATTAAGTATCTGCATTTGTTCCTAATATTCTTAATTAGGTCAATTTGAAAATTTCAGCATGTCATTTTTAAGTATCAATTTAGGGAAAGAAAGTTTCACAATCTATTACATTCATACTTCAGCTGTAAAAAGCACCTGATAAAATAGCATTTCATGAATCAGACAAAGAATTTTGGACATTGATAAAGAGAATGGCTGCCTGATCTGTCACTCCACACTTTCCCAGCACTTATCCATGGCCTGGGTTCATCACTGCTTTTCTTCCTAACCTGCACAGTTATAATATAAACATATATATGTACACGCATACATATAATATCTACAAACCTGTGTATAAGTAAAAAAAGAAATGCAGTTTCATTTAAGAACTTGCTTCAAACAGATATATGAAAACTAGCCTTAAAATGAGAGAAGGACACTTCACGATGTTGCCAAGACTTGTGATTTAATCATGCATTTTGCAACAATAAGTATTTTTAATGCCTTAGCTTCAAGAATCCTGTTATTACCTGATAAACCCTGTTTTTATTAAGGGGAAAAAAAAGACATTCCTAATGGTCTGCGCTGCAGAGGAAAGTTCAAAAATATGAACTGTAAAAGCTCAAATCAAGAAGGTGACAAGTGAAAAGAAGCAATTAATGTAACACTTTATAATTTTTGGAAGCCTGAGTTGATTTTTTTCCCCTCAACTAAAGTACAAATTTCCCATAGGATTTTCTTTTCAGGATCACAGTTCTTGATGAGGTTGAAGTGAGATGCAGGACTGTGTGATTGAATTCATGCCTGTCCAATGGGTCAAACTAAACACTATGTATCCCCCTAGGTCCAGTTTTTTCTACGAGAGTGATCTTGCCAGATGGCTAAATCTGAACAGGACTTCATGGGGCTTAATATGGGATTTACCCTATTTTTGCCCTACTTTTGGAACAAGGTCTTTGAAACAGAGTTTGCAAAGAACTGGAAGGGCTGTCTGTCCTGAACTGGGCTGCTGCAGAGGAGTGAATTTCATCCTAAAAGAAGACAATCAAATGAAAAATCTTCCTGAAAGAAAGAAAATTATAAGGCTCTTCACTGTGTCTAAATTTAGATGCTTAAATGAAGTGCCTGAGGTAGGAGGTTAGTCTCATTAGGCTTCTTGTCTGATCAATAGAAAGGGAGAGGCAGTCCTGTAAAGTACTTCAGTGAAGTTTCTGCTTTGAACTGGCTATTGTGAAAGCCTGGTCTCCTGAAGGCACCTCTCAGTGTGAACCAGGTCCTGCTTCCTGGAGTATAATGCAGACCTGATGTTGAGTCCTGTTCTCAGTTACATTAATTTTGTAAGGGCCACTGATGTGGGGCTTGTGGTGGTAAAGGAGCGGGAAAACCAACTGTTTCCCAAGACCTGTGTGGATATGGCTATGCCCTGCAATACTATAGCTTCTTGCTCAAGAAGCAGCTGGGGGTAGGCTTGCTCTAAACAAGTATGTAGAATTACAGAGTGTTAGGGGAAAGGGAAAGTTTGGAAAGAGCCTGTTGTCCTCACTTCATACATCACAGACCATATATAGAGAAAAGGAATAGCGCTTAGAGTAACTTCACAACTGGCTAGTATGTTCACGCAGGGTTTTTGGGTAGCTGACCCAGGCCACACTGAGTCTCAGCAAACCTCCAGGATTGCAAGGAGGAAACCTGGGTTGCTCTAGCAAAACAGATGCTCCTTATAACCACAAGCAGCTGGATGGTCAGGAAGTTTGGAAAGCTCAGGTGTTCATCATAATTTTGAGAATGAACATAAACTCTGGTATCACTCCTGATCAAGTTGCATTTATGCTGCACAACAATGTAAATATAGGTTCCTCTTGACTGCTCAACTTTGGCACTGGTGCTAATGTGTAAACTTAGTGAAGTCCTATCTATATTAGATTGTCTCCCTGCACTAAAGATCAGGCTTTGCATGCTGCAAAATGTCATTCTGTTTTACCCAACATATATGAGTTTAGAAACACCTGGCTGTCTCCAGTGACTGCTGTTTTTAGGTTAAGCAGTCCAAAATCTGTGCTTGATTTGGAAAAGAAAGTTCAGGATTGACATACTGTTTCTGCAAATCCAGAATCAGAGCAGCTTTGTACCAAACAGCAGATGAAGAAGCAAACCATTGGGTGTATGACATGACCCAAAACAGGTGCATCTGCATGGTAAAGGACTGGAATAATACTGCTTAGTGAAATAGGATCCCATTGTGTGATGTGTCTAACTTGCCTGTTTTGTAATTCTGCTTAAAATGTCCTTAGATTCTCTTTCTTTTCTCCCTCCCTCCCTCCCTCCCTTCCTTCCTTCCTTCCTTCCTTCCTTCCTTCCTTCCTTCCTTCCTTCCTTCCTTCCTTCCTTCCTTCCTTCCTTCCTTCCTTCCTTCCTTCCTTCCTTCCTTCCTTCCTTCCTTCCTTCCTTCCTTCCTTCCTTCCTTCCTTCCTTCCTTCCTTCCTTCCTTCCTTCCTTCCTTCCTTCCTTCCTTCCTTCCTTCCTTCCTTCCTTCCTTCCTTCCTTCCTCCCTTCCTCCCTTCCTCCCTTCCTCCCTTCCTCCCTTCCTCCCTTCCTCCCTTCCTCCCTTCCTCCCTTCCTCCCTTCCTCCCTTCCTCCCTTCCTCCCTTCTCCTCTCCTCTAGCAGAAAAATTTGCCTGACATCTTACTTTGGAAGCAGATTAGTTAAACTCAAAAAATCATTCTTATTTCACAATGAGAGGAAGGGATTCAGGTGAGCAAACACAGATATTTTGTGTCCTTTGAGATGCTGTAGGGTGCCCAAGACATCTGGTCTGGCTGACCTAGCACAGGGGATCAATTCCCTCCTGGAGCAGGGGAAGCATGCCCTGTTCTGTCCAAACTGGCACAAGAACATCCAAATATCCTTCAGAGTGTCTCTACCTGTAACTGTTCCAGTACAGCTACTCTGCATTAAAACAATCCACAACCCTATACCTTACTCTAGAATAATTTCTGTGTAAGCTATCATCCTAAAGTGCCTGCCACAGACAGCTTTGTTAACAATCTAATCAAGGCTTGGCTCAGGAGTTTATTTAGAATCATTAACAATAGAAAGGAAAGGCTAATGGGCTCTATGCAGGGCCACGCATGGAAACATTGGTGACAATTTTTGGGAACAAAACTTGGGATTGTCTATGCTCAAACTGCATTGGTTTGACTAAGAAGAGGTTTTAAGATCAATGTAGATAAAACGGTGAAATAGGTTGTGTCAGCTTTTTTAAATCAACATAAGCCTAACAGAGCTTGGTTTAACTTATATTCAGTTAAGAATAAACCAAAAAAAGCTGTTTGTAACCCAACATTAATATGTGTACATAGAGTTTGTACTGAATTAATGAAACTGATTTTAAATCAATTTAAGTCAAAACAGCGCTGGATCTGTGTACAGACAAAAGTTTAATTGGAAAATGATTGATTAGATATGGATAATGCAGACAATGGTAGGGGATATGAGAGACAAGAAAATCAGGATCTGGACATAATGAAAAAACTTGAATGGATCTGTCTAGCCAGCACTGTGCAATGTTCAGATAGATAAATAAAGGGAAGACTATTTAGACTGTAGTCACTTCCCTACATAATATAAGGTCCCCAACCATCGATATGCATTACTAGATAGGCAGGCAGGTGGTATAAGTATGGCAAAAGGATAGAAGTTGAAAGTGGATGCATGGGGAAAGGGTCTAAACCAGAATAAAGGGCTCATGTCCTTAACGGCAAAGAAACAAGAATGCCACCTGGAAGACTACTGTGGAAGCAGCAAATACGGCGGAATAGATCTTACCACCCGATATTTTTTTTCTTCACTTCTCAAAGATCTTCACGAATTAGTATTCTGAAAGGGAAAAATAATGCAAAGACCTTTTTCTGGTATTGTCTTTTTTTGGGGGTAAGAATTGTTTTACTGTCCAGATCCTCTCAAACAAATTTAGGATGTTCTCAGCACAATATAAAAATTGGTCATGAAAAATATAAATGCTCTTTCGACTTGAAAAGGGAATCACTTCATAATTTACACTATCTCTACTTGAGAAGAGAACAACTTCACTACTCATGAGTTATTGGTTTTCCCCTCTTCATTAAGCATTCCTTGTCTGTGCTCCTATCTATTTAGTGCATGTTCTTCCCCCTCCCTTGTCAATGCCCTTAGATACAAGGGATGTATCTGAGACTCAGTGCACAAAGAACTTTCATTTTAGTACACAGCAAATTAGAGGCACTGCACACGCATGTATATGTGGTGTACCAGACTATTAACATCTAATGCGGGTTGGTCTTCTTTGGATAATCTTTTGCCCACATCCCACCACTATTTCCTAACATTTGCAAACCAACTAATTTATCTCTTGGAGGGACTGCTTTGCAGAATTTACTGGTGACGATATATATAAAAGAGGATACGTTACAATGAAACCTGAAGTATTGTGGTTGTTGACAGGGAGGTGAGTAATGTGAGTTGCGTACAGCGTATACAGAAATGTGGTTGCCCTATAAATTTTTCTGTGTCTCTAAACAAAGACAAAAATAGGTATAACTAGCCTGATACTGTTTAGTTATGTAACAGATTGAGGGTTTGGGTTTTAGTCACTGAAAATGTGATAAACAACATTGTGCATTAATGCAGAAAACAGATTGAGCTTTTTAATGGTACATCAAATAAGACTTTATTAGCATCTATTAGGTTCAACCCAAAGCCCGGGAAATAGCATTAATGAGCATCATATATCAGTCTGTCTGTTATTAGATAACATTATCCCTTAAAACTAGCAAGTCATATAGTACTTTATACTTTTTACCTTTATCTTTAGAATTAGCTGCTGACATCCTCTCTGGTTACACTGGCCTTACTATTAGTAATAGTGAACCAATTTATAAACCCATTAGTGACACTTTTTCCCGAAGATAAAAACAGTCAAAATTATCTGGCAGCAATTAATCTTAATGGCTGTATGCAGTAAACAGCAATGGGCTAATTCCAGCTCTGTCAGCCCCATCAAACAATCCCACATTAGGCAGCTTTTCACTGATCCATTAAGCATATTCAGAACAACAACAAATTCAATGCTGAAGGCATATGCACTAAACATTACAACAGTGATCTTCTGAAGCCATCATTATCTCTTAAATAGTACTTCCCCCATGTATTATCATTATGCTGTACATTAGAAATACTTTGATTAAACTCCCTTAATTCATAACAGCCAGCTGCAGACCATTTATGCAGTTAATCTCAACACAACAGCTATTGAGGAAATATAACAAATGAAAGCTGTAAACTGGAAGTCATTACTACGAAAGATACTGGTTTCCTAGCCCTCGTAGTGCAAAGTGCATGGCAAGGTTGTACTTTAGGATGACAGTAATGCAGACTGAAACCACTAATGACCTTCCACATGTCCTGCAACGTGTGCAGCAGGACTTGCAGCTGTAAAGGTGTGTGCAGGAGCAACCTGACAAACTGTCAACAGGAGTGGCAAAAACATCCAGGAGTCCCTTGTCCACAGGACCAAAATATCAGACGAGACCTGGCTTACAGACTGCAACCTCTCCATGGCTTTGCTTGTTCCATCTGGAACTCACAGTAACTCGTCTCTATGAAAGTACAGTTCTGATTTCTTCCTCCATGAAGCTCGAGTTAGTAGCAATGACACTTTGAGAGACTGCAGACCTTTGAGTTTCTTTTCCTACAAGTAATAGCTGTTTTGAGAATTTTTATTGGACTGTTTTCTCTTTAAGGTATAATGGATATGGTGTGGCAAGAAAATTTGCATAAAGCTTTCCATGGTGATGTAAACAAAACAATATTATCAGGACGGGAAGGAAAACAGTAGCTAATTTATATTTCCACTCTGACCTGAAATTCACATGAGGTATCCTCATTTAATAACATGAAAATGTTAAATAGATAAAAGTTGATGGTATTTTCTTAAGTTTTAATCAAATGCATTCCATTAAAAATGTGTATTGAAAATTTGCTCAGAAGGGTTTGTATTGCATGTTCAGGAAAAACGGGAGGTAAGTTTGTGTTACTAATCTAGACCGTACCTTTTCTTAATTTAAAAAATGCCCCAAGAAATCTGTGGGATTTGGGTACAAAAAACACTTTCACAAATTCTTTACTTGTCAAGTGTAAAGAAACCATAAAAATATTAATGAATACGGTCTATGTGTTTTACAGTTCTTCACCATATATAAATAGTTTATTTGATTTTAAAGATATAAACCACAGACACAGCGTCTACCTTGCAATGAAATGATCAAATAAATAAAACTTCAATTTGGCATGAGCCTAGCTGCCAGTTCTGATCTTAGTTCCAGTTCATAAGTCCAGCTCACTCGAAGGTGGAATGTGAAACCTCCACAGTACCTTCAGGACCCGCACCGAGGAGCAGGCAATGGCATGCAACAGGCAACAACATCCTTTAGAGGGCCAGAAGAATCAACTTCCTGATACTTTAGTTAAAAACAAGGCGAAAACTCTCACTCCGAGTCCAGTTTCATACTTTTATTACTTTCTAAAGCTCACACACTAATGGAACATGTGAGGCTGCAGCTCTGCACCATTTTCCCTTTGAGCAACCTACACGACCCAGTGCTGCATACATCTAAGCATGGCAACACAAAATGCCCTGGCTTGCTTGTAAGCAGAGGGAATCAACATGGGCACTTTTCACATGGGTGCTCATGTAGCCTTCCCTCTGTGTGGGGAGGCAGACCTGCATACCATGCTAAATGTTGTGCACCTTCTAAGCGGCAAGAGTGAATTTTGCAAAGATATATTCCATCCTAACCATAAACCTAAGCAGACAGGAACTACAACCATTTGTAATTCAAAGGGAGAAGAATGGATTTGTGTTTCAGATGCAGATTTCAAACCGGCACTCTTCTACCTCTACAGAGCCTCGTCATACAATCTTAGATTAGTCACTTTATGTCTCTGTGCCTTGGTTTCCTTTCTCTAAGATGTTGATAAAGTGACTTTGCCATGTGGCAGAGCTGTTGCCAAACCTAACTGGCAATCTGTACGGCACTTCCAAGGTCTTTGATCAGGAAGCCAAACAGAAAAAAATTTGCTACATCAGTTTCTGCGTCTGTCAAGGCTGGCTCCCATGACCAGAGTTATGCAGGACCTTTAGGCATCAAGAAGTCTGCCTATACTGCAGAGCTACTCGGTCTCCTTGCAAAACCAGCACTGCCTCCTGGCAGGACTGACCAACTTCTGAGATGATGGGAATGAGCAAGAGATCACTGTGGCCTTCAGAAGGCAGGTGTTGAGCATGCAGGAATTACATCCCTACCTCCAGCCTTCACTGCCACAACAGTGAGCTATCTGCTTATTAACAAAGCACAGTAGATAGATCAGTTTCAGGAAATTATTTCTCCACTTCAGTTTAATTCACGCTGTTCTACAGCAAACTGGAGGCCAATCTTTGGAAATACATGAGGTAAACTTAATCGTTAGCCCATTTCTGGTGATCTGGAGATAACCTATAACAAGAAAAGCACTTGGAAACCAAATCTTGTTCCTTAACCCAGTAGAAAGAGGAAGTTGGGTAATTAAAATTTTTCTTACACAGAAGCATTTCTAGATGCAACTTCAGGCAACAAGGAACATTAGACACCCTGTGGAAAACCAAGACCCCAGTACAGTCTGAGCACTCAAGAGCAAGGCATCCTCTGACCAAAGATTTCAAAGTCTGAAAATTTTCATGTAGGTGCCTAAAGACCATTGAAGTTTTCTACTGAAAAGAGTTCTCCGTGTCACAGATATGTTTCATGTATATGAGCTATTAATTTGAGAAAAATGTATTTTTCCCCAAATGTGAAAAGAAACTGACTCACCATCCTCTCCAGGCGGCAGGAGGATCTGTGTTATGATGTGACAAGTATAAGTTACAAAGTGTGCCTTAGATATTATATGTAACCATCTTTGTCCAGCTTCATGTTTTTCTTCCTTTCCCAGCAGTATTTGTTTCCTTAAAAATAGTAGAAAATGCCATAAGCAATGCGTTTTAAATGATTTATTTTGAATTTCAGAATATGATTTGGTTGGATGTAACCTCTGCAGTAGGTAAGTTTTGGAACCTTTGGAAGAAAGCAGATCTGTATATCCTCCTTTCCCAGAAATCGGAGCGACAGAATTTGTCACCTCGCAGTGGGCCTGAGTCTGGGGAGTACAGAGTAATGGATACTCTGCAGATGACAAGGAGTACAGGTAAGAATGACAAATTATTCCCAGTTGCTACTTGCTCACCCCAGTGCAAAAATTTCACTTAGTTGCAGTTTTACTGAGCAACATCTTTTTTTGGCTCAGGCTTCTTATGACTGACTGCAGGAGAATATATGGCTATGTATATACCCTTCAAATGCAGTAACAGGGGGCTACTCTGCTTACTTTCCAAGGACCATTTACTA
This sequence comes from Phalacrocorax carbo, assembly GCF_963921805.1. Lineage (NCBI taxonomy): Eukaryota > Metazoa > Chordata > Aves > Suliformes > Phalacrocoracidae > Phalacrocorax > Phalacrocorax carbo. The sequence continues at coordinate 148,608,679 of NC_087513.1, read as the reverse complement.
ATCTTGAATTTAGCTAACCAAGCAGTGTAGCAGGGAGTTTATAAAGATTCCCATAATTCTGCCTAGCACGCGATCCGAACACAGAGCTCTTACTGTACCAGTAAGAATTCCGGACTAAAGAGAAAATATATACCTACTGAGCTGCTTGTAGGAAATAGTTTATGTTAATTACAGATGAATTTTATAGATGGATTTTATTTTTAATTATGGACATTGTTGCTTCTGACTTTGACAATGTGTGGTCAGATGTGAAACTAGCTGTATAATGTGTTCTGGTATTTCACAAATGGAATATAATATTGATGAGAACCACAAAATTGTTTGGTCATACTATGACATATTTTTCCTATTATTGTCATATTTCAAGAGGGTCAAACCTTATTTTCAGAAGAAGAATATTGCTCTTTTTGTTGTAAGCTAACTTCACATCACCTAATACTGGTAAGGAACTTTGACAATATTCTGTTGATTTTACTGAAAAAATTCCCACGGCGTGACTTTGACTACCCAATGTGGGACTGCAGCGCAACGTGCATAAAAGTGGAGTGGACTGCTCATAGAATTATTGCTATTAATGGCATTAATAGGTAGAAGAAGAGCATGAGTTATGAATTAAAGGAGTGCATCTCTACTAGGAGGCAACAGAGGAGAAGAATAATTCACAGGTTTCAGTTTGTTCACTTATTTATTCAAGTTGGGGTTTTTATTGCATGAAAATTTCTGTTGTAATAGGTAAGTGAAGCTCTGACAGAGAGTCTGGAATTGTCCATTTTTATGATGGGTTTTTTTCTCATTCTTAAATCCCTTTATACATTTGGAAGAATTTCCACATAAAAGAAGTTTCCTTTTTCTTCAGTGGGACTATTAATGTGTGCGGACTTTAACTGGGTCCAAGTATAAGCTCTGCGTGCTGACAGAATGTTAGGAAATCAAGCCTAACGAGTGGTCAGATAGTGCACAAAAGTAACTCTTGAAATCATAGAAAGCATACAGATTTATAGAAAGCAGTGCTCAGTAGTCTAGGGTTTCCATCTCTAAGGGACAGAATCTAAGCAATGAAATGGAGAAGTGGTTTTCAACCTTTGTGAATTTGCAGACAATCTAAAAATATTTTTAGTGGAGAGGAATACCCATGTAATATATTTTAGCTTGCAGATAATAAACCAGCTTTTTCAGGGACCAGTGACAGGAAGCCTAAGGATCCCCAAGGGTTCACAGGCTATAAGCAAGAAATCACTGAAATGAATAATACCAAATTATCTACCACATTCTAATTTTGCTTCTTAAGTTTGCCATGTTGTCTTGAATCTGCCTTATTAATTATCTGGGCTTATATTACTATATTGCTTACATATCTAGAAATACCAAAGAAACCTGGAGAAGTAATTTTCTGAATTTCATGATATCTTTTCTAAGAAAAAATTTATTTCATGGAGGAAAGAAAAGGAATAAAACAATGATTCAATTCATATACAATGCGTCAGTAATTTATAACCAATTTATCAATGACCACGCAGCTGCACTCGCTGTAGTTAAAAAAAAAAAAAAAAGCTCATATAATGCTTACATAGTCTCTGAAAGCATAGCATCTTAATAAAGGAAGAGGAAGCCACCGGAGTAATTAGAAAGGTATATTGTAGTGCATATAATGGCAGAAGGATGTTTGTATTATAGTCCAACACATCATTAAGGATACAATTGTTATTTAATGTGGCACAATCATCTTTCTACTCTTCATGAAATCCACTTAAGTAATTACTTTTCTTAGCTCATTGGCTCTATGAACTGACAGTTTAGCGAAGTGCTATGTCTAAAGAAATACTGAATCTCCGTTTTTATAATACCCTACCTCTTTTTAAGCTTGATGCTTACTGCTTACCTCAGATGGTCATTTTCTCATTTGAAAAACTGGTGAGGAGAGTGGGGAGGAGAGACGAAAACTGGATGGGGGGGAGAGAGGGGAAATAAGTACTAAAAGGTTAGAGAGCTGCCTGAAAAAAATGAAAATATTAAATTAAAAACCCCACTTCCTTTTTCTAGACAGTGTATCCCTTTTCACCAGTCTTGTTTTTGGAACATGTATCTGTGTAAATATAAACCCAATTAACTGATCTCTTTGTATGATGTTTAGTCATTTTTGTTTCTGTTAGCAGCAGAACACTAGCTCAGCAATGCAGCACCTTGAGTCGCTTCTAATCTGTTTCTAGGAGGAATAGTTTTACAAAGTACAGTTTTCAAGATCTGGGAAAGTACTGTCTTACAAAAGTTAGTGGTGAATATTAAATAACCTATTAGTTTATTTTCTAACCTTTTTGCTCTTATGACCTCAATAATATATGGAAGCAGACAAACATCGTCTATAAAACTCAAAGCTCATTCGTTTTTTTTCCTGTCACGCATATTTTAATATAAAGTTCAAGACCATTCTGCAGAGCAAGTCCAGCATTCAGCAAACCCAGCACTGAAGTACAACATTTAAATTGCCCAACAGCATGCTTTTTTTTTTTTTTTCATTTTAAAGTTTAAGCTCTCTTTCAAAAGATGTTGTAGTCTTCGTGTTTACTAGTGTTACAGCAAGGTAAGTCTGAAATACCTTTATCTTATTTGGAAGATCTATGTTTGATGCTCTTTGTTTGAATAGAAGTGTCAGCTGTATTTTACTTTATTATATAAAAAAGTTTCAGAATTTAATTAAGGGTCAAGTGCCCACAGTAGATAAACGCAGCAGCTAAAGCATATTTCTGATCTCTCTGAAGACTGCAATCATGAAAATTATTATCATTGAGTAAAACTGGTCTCAATGATGGTGACTGGGAGATGGAATCTGTGTTAGTCAGCCATAATTTACATAATAATGGGTTCCGAGTTTTCATCAGCACCTTTTGTTTGTACAGTGCTTACTGCTACAGTAAATTGTCAAAATGTCATTCCTATCCAATCAGCCAGAAAATATCAACAGTAAACAAGGCACAAGAAGAAATTCTCTGATTAAAAGTATGGCGGAGGAAACAGTAAACTGGGACACTGTAACAGTCGTAACAGTCTTATTCTGATATTTTCAACAGCAAAGCTGAACAACTTAGGAAACTTTTTATTATTTTTTAATGAAGCTATGCCACAGAGGGGATGATGTCATTAAAAGAATCTCAGCAAACAGATAACTTTTTTTTTACACTTCTGTTTGTCGTTACCTCTTTGTTTCCTCTTCCATGTGGCAATCTCTTTCACTTCTCCAGGCAGAACAGGCTCATCTAAAAAGTTACTTTCACCACGGGCTGGGTAGCCACAGACACACAAGAGTATACACACAAGTTGCCCAAAAGCAACTTAATAAAGGTAAACAGAGTCCTAAATTAAAATGCTGGCCCAAATAAATCTCTCTTCTCTCTCTAACAAACACACAAAGCCTGATGGTATTTAAGGTGAAATGAATTCAGTGTAACTTTCTGCCACCCTCTAAAATTCACAGAAGTGCAAGGAGAGGAGGAGCATGAATTAGTCACAGTGTAGGCTTTCTAGCCATCGTACTTATATACTGCATTAAAATTAAAAGTTTCACATTGTGTTTGAAATAAAAATGAATAAAGTGGCATCCTGCCAAAGAGAACCAGAAGCCACCCTTGTGTGGAACTGAAACATTTGGCTCATATAGTACTTAATTTATTTTTGTGAAATGACAAGTTATATAAAAGTATCTTTAAAACAGAGAGGCGAAAGCTTAAAAAAAAAAGTTTCTTTGTATTGTGGTTCATAAAGGTTGACACAGTCACAGCCTGTATATAAACAGAACGAAAAACAATAAACTTTCCTCAAGGAGGGCTTCCAGCCCTGTGCTCTTAAAAATCTTCAAAAAGGACGTGATCACGTAGTTGAGTCACCACAGAAAAGACTCACAGTACCTTCTTTTGGAAATGAATAGGAGTTTTAAAACCTATTGAAATGAAGTGTTGACATAAGGAAATATTTTGTAGAGCTTTCAGGTTTCTTTACCATTTGCTTTATTTTACTTGGCTACTTTTAATTTTTTTCCACTTCTTCTCTTTGAAAATCCTGCATTGTCCAAGCCCTTTCGATTAAGCAGCTTGCCTGAATGAAAGCACTGTGATGATGTGGCGGTGCATCAATAAACAGGGTGCCTCTCAAAGCAGGACAGAATGCTGAGAAATAGGGCTGATCAGCGGTAATTACTCTGACACTTCATGCAGTACAGGGAATTAACTCCTAGGACTTTGGGCCGAATGGAGTAGTAGTAGTTGATGTTCCACATTGTGAATGCCTCAGTGCCTGAACCCATTATGAGTTTAAATGGAGATGGGAATTCACTATATACAGGGCTTTTTTTTTTTTTTTCTTTTTTTTTTTTCTCCTCCCAGTTAGGAATGTGAAGCAGAGTGCAGAAAATGAAAATAATTTGGGATGCTGAGCAGGCTGCATGTCTATTTTTTGCTAAGGTCTTTACATTCATTTTCCATTAAAACACAAATAATTGAATAAAGGGATGCCCATAGCAACCATATTTATGGGAATGTACCCATCATGTTGAGGAAGACATCCATATGCCAAGTTAAGGAAATGGAATTGCTCTAAGGCAGACCTGCAGAAACTAAGTTACACAAAAACACATAGCAGGAGGGGAAATACAGCTAAAAAGGCAACTAGTTAGCAGCTGCCACTATGACCTTTAACTGCATCCATGGTAACTGGGCTAAAGATGGAGTTCCATTTTATTATTCTCACACCCACAATGTTAAGCCTATGAATCCCATTGCAATTTAATGGCTGAAATCAGAAGGCAGATCTGTGTTCATTGGACCAGTGCCGACATCCTCTTAGCTAATGAGTGCAATAAACATTTTCATGCCAGGAAACCAATGCAAGTGGAAATATTATGCCATGCAGAAATCTATCCCCCAAACACAAAGAAATGGTCAGTAAAGTCAGTCCTTTATGATCATTTGCATATACTGTAATTTTTCAGGTTTCAGGCCACGCGTCTTTGAAGCAGGAAGATATTTAACTCATATATTCTTTAATACTGTGGCATGCAGCAGCGTTCACTTTATATTAAGAATTGTGGGAAGAATTATGCATCCCAGAGTTAATGTTTATTACTGCCTCAAATTATTTTCCTAAAGGAATCTTATATTTTTAAATAGTATTTTTCCTTCCATGCACCTAAATCGTATTTCATCCATTTGTAGGCTATGTAGAGTACCACCAGCTGAGCAAAAGACAGTAAACCAGAAAAGTGTTTCAACAAGAAAGAGGGCTTTGTTCTAACTTTTGTTGCTATTGTATTTTGACTCATACAGTTTTTCTTAAGAATCAGTGACAACAATGTCATATCTTTGCTTTGTGAGCAGAAAGCAAGACATATAACTTCCTTACTTGGGCTGAAGAACCAGAGCAACGACAACAGCAGTTAAAAGGATCTGTGCTGGATGTGTCTTTGAATTCTCAGGCACTTCCACCTCTAAAGTTCCGTGGTAACCTGTAAAATCGACAATGAGAGGTGTGGAGTGGAGCTAACAATTGGTTTGTAAACCTTCACCTGAAAAAAACAGTATGGCTGAGTAGAAGGTGTAATTATTTTTAAAATTGTAAATACAGTGATTTAGCCACATTGAGCCATTCAGTAGTTTATCTGTCTTACCCCCCCACCATCTCCCCTAAAGAAGGAGTGTCATTCTAATAACACAACAGACCGGGGTGAAGAAGAAAACTCTGAATGCATAAATGTGCAGCTGGGAAATGAAGGTCACCAAAATCTCCTTGAACTCTTGGGTAAACCCACTGTATTTGCTTCAATGTGGTGCAGTCAAAGACATAAAACTATATTAGGACATTCATAAAGAGCATTATGTGAAATATCCCTGCCTCTCACAGTCAACTTCCTCCTCCATCTTAAGATATCCAGAATTTTATTTTTGTTAAAATGTTAGCCTGGCAAAGGAGAGAGGGCTTAATGACTTCCCCTGACAAGAACTACATGTATTTTTTTTTTCTTATGGAATACTGCCAAATATCCTTTGTAATAAAAAGCTTGAACTATTTTGCTAACAGAAGCCGCTTGTTCTGGTAACTGTAAAGGTCAGACAGAAAATAATTTTGGTGTTTCTTATCTTTTAAAATAATGTCACTTTTTATCATTAAGGTAACATTTTTGGACAACAAAGAAAGAAAACAGAAGATGTGATACCCCAGACCACCAGGTAGACTATTTCTTAAAAGACATTAGGTTAAAAAAGCTGTTAGCCAATTATACCAAAGACTGAAAATGTCACAAAAGCCAATGAAATCTCCCTGGTAACATTCAGAAATAATATGCTTTGGATCATACTGTATATTAAATGACAACTGTCAATTTAAAAAATAAGTCCTCCAAAATCTTTGATATATGACAATTTAGAAGTTGAAACACACTGTTCTTACCATTTAATATCTTTGAGATAAAAAGCTTTTGACATGTTAACTAATGTGAAGGAATAAGTGCTCCTCTGATTTCCCTAACACAGTACTGGACTGCACTGAGTAGCTTTTCGTGATAAATGTCATAAGAAGCAAGGTGGTTTATAACCGTTTTATTTAGTTAAGAAGTATACGCATTTATGGCTATTACATTACATAACAATAGAGAAAGGTGAGATTTTGTATCCTAAATATTGTTCTTTGATACATGCAGTCTTTTTTTCAGTTAAAATGGGCATTTGAATAGACACTGATTGTCAATATTATCTAATCCACTTTTCTGTCTGGGGCTATAGTACAGCGTGATTCAGAGGATGCTGTCGGTCTCTGAATGAGAAGCCATTCCAGGATAAAAGGTCTGTTGAACTGCATGTTAGTTGTCTTTTTTTGTTTCCTTTTTTTTTTCCTTTTTTTTCTTTTTTTTTTCCACTGCATGGAAATCATTCATAATCTCTAGCTTCAGGCACCTGGCCTGGGTGGCTCCCAGGTGGCTGAGGAAAGCTCCAGCAGGCAATGCTGGGTGGCAATGCTGGGTGACAATGCTGGGCTCCTCATTTCAGCTGGGATCCCAGCTATAGGGCTATGGAGGATGGTTGCTCCTACCTCATAAGTGCATCTCAGCAGTTAAGGCAGTGGCTCAAATCTGTGTGCCTTTGACTGGGGCCCAGCTGGAAGTCTCCCATTTTAAGGATAACCCGAGGTTGTATCCTGTCAGGTTTCTCCGTGTAAGGACTTCTCCTGCCACTGAAGCAATGGAGCTCAACAATGACATTTAGACAAATGCCTGATCCTGGGGAAAGGGGGTGTTAGAGAGTCTAAGCCATAGGTGATCAAATAATAAGATGTTGGCTCAGCAGAAACATTTAGGGTTTGAATTTTGAGTTGTCTAAATTAACACCTTGTAAAAAAGGAGATTAGATATCTAAATAAATAGTAAGATTCTAGGTATTTTTGCTGGCCTTAATGAATTGTGAGTGTGTATGCTAATGGTTAGGCACAGTGTGGATGGGGTTTTGTGGCCCTGAAAACCTCACGATGAAGGTTTACACTGCCTAGTTGTTGGCAGAATATATCTGAAGGTGAATCAAAGACAAATCTGCCCCCAAAAAGGAAAAGTCCTAAGCAGTGTAGACCTCACCAACTGTTGCCATTGGAGTCTGGGGAAGAGATTAGTTCGTGAACTACTTCTAATTAATGGTATAGACACAGGCTAGGAACACTACTGTGTATTGCCTCAGATCAGCTGTGGACTTTTTCAGTTATTTTGCTGAAGAGAAGACCACAGGTTAACCATACCAAGACTGGGAAGCTTTATGACCTCATTTAGTAAATCTTTATAACGATCCTGTGTTCACTGGAATAAAATGAAACGGCAGGCAACAGGATGGTGCCACAGTTGTGAAGAAGGCAATAAACATGATCTGCTGGGAAATCTTTCTGACCCTGAAAGCAAGAGCAGAAGACAGAAAACACTGTTGCTGAAACCTTGGTTGCACAATACATTTGAAGATGCAGATTTCACTGTTGTGGAACACTGGGACATTGGGACCAAGGAGCTGCACAGAGTGGACTCCATCTCACTGGTGGGATAGGTAGTGTTTTCGGTTGAGGAGTAGGTGGAATATCCAGAATGACATTACTAATGCAGGACTTTGTGTTGACAGATATCATACAGACCTAAGCTATGTACATCCCAGTAGAACCTATAAAGCACAGAAAAATCATACAAGCAGCTAGGGTAACCAGGCAAAAATGTACCCCAAGCTGAAGTATAAACAGCATGGCATTTTAAACTTTTACAAAAACAAAATGTACACTGAAGAAATTTCAGAGAGTTGAAGTGGTAAAGCTTCTCACTCTGAAGTTGAAAGTGTAGACTTTTTAATAAATATTTCTGGTTTGAATCTGAAAAGCAAAATGGCATATTGATATGTGTGTTGTATGAATTATCAATTTTTTTGTTGCCTGGCAATCAAAGTGAGATATTTGATTTCAGCAAAATCCAAAGAGATTGTTAAAAATTTTCATCATATAGAAAAAGAAGTTTTTATTGTCTGTTGGCATTTGCTTTCAGCGGTCAATGTCTATCATTCCAGATTCCGGCATACTTTTAGATCCATTGAAACTGATGTCTTTGTGTGAATTAACCATTCTGAGGTGAAAAAGCATTCAGCCCTGCTTGTATCACATAAAGGTAAGGAAGACGATTCCCCATTAGTAGTCAAAGAGGGTGTTGAACAACAGAAACTGATGAGTAACATTCTGAAATCAGCAGCACTCGATAACCAGCATTTAAGAATTTCTAAAAGCAGCTGGAGAAATGTTCAGGACATTGATGATAATTTTGAACAAGTCCTGACATACAAAGAAAGCTGCAGAAGACAGCCAGACAATGTTACTCGTCAGACCCCTTTCCCTGCTGTTACTCTTATGCAAAAAAAATGCAAAACTGACATGGGATGTTTCTCCTCTGATTCCACAAGAACTGGTACCAGAGGAATGACTGCAAGGTTTTTTTTATTAACGGTCCAGAAGTTAATATGAAATTACTCCTGGAAGCATTTATGAATAAGTCAGTTGTAAATAACAAAGAGAACACTGAGGAGATGGAGAAGATTGCTTAGTAAACTAGGTTATTAGAAATAGGGTGCTTTAATACAGCCCAATCCTAAATTACCTTTCTAGAAACAAGGATGAAAACCACAAAACTGAATAACTGAAAGCAGCGACTCAAAAATATGGAGGATTCATACTAGAGAAGCAACCAAACAGTAGCTCAGAATGGGACAATATAGCAAAAAACCCAACATGGCTGCTGAGTGGTCAGTGAGGGAGCAGAAGAGCTGATCTTTCTGTTATAACTTGGTGAGACCAATGCTGGAGTATTGAAACAACTCTGCAGTCCACATTTTCAGAAAGACACAGTGGAGCTGCTAGAGAAGGTAGAGAGGAAATGCAGAAATGTTTTGAAAATGGGAGAAAATGCCTTCTGGTGAGAGATTTAAAGAGTTGGATCTTTCTGTTTATGAGGAAGAAGATTGAGAGGTGACTTGCTTATGGCATATATACCTTCTCAGGCAGAAAATAATGGATATGAAAGGACTCTGTAATCTAGTGGAGAAAGGCATAATAAGAACCAAAGGCTGGAGCCTGAAGCCAGATGAATTCAAATTGGAAATAAGGCACACACTTTTAATGCTGATAGCTATTAGCTATCAGAACACATTATAGAGGGAAGTGGTGGATTTTCCATCTCCTGAGATCTTCAAATCAAGATTAGATGACTCTCAGGAAGATATACTTTAGCTGCAGAGAAACTATTTGGCTCAAGGTAGGGATAACTGTGTGAAAGATAAGTGCCTGTGATCGAGAAGAAAGCAGATTAGATGATCTAAGAGTTCCTTTTTGCTTTTCACGCTATGAAAATTTGAAAACCTGCAGTATGTAGCTGGGAGTTAATCTGAGTCCTCCACCCCAGATTTAGCCCGATCAGATTACTGGTGCATTTAAGTGAAATTCATACCCCATCCCTCACTCTTTTATATCCCTTTGCAGGGTTTATCCAGGGGGAAGTCAGATTTATTGCTGTTTGCTTTCCTTCAGGATTCTGCTAAGGCAATGCTCCATGCTGGAGAAATTAATGGAAGAGATGCAAAGATCTGCAACCTCTATTTAGACTTTCATTCATGCTTAATTTCTAGAAGATGTCAAAAAAAGGCATCACACTCTCTGGCATGCACTTCTAGGATTGAGGCATGGCAAAAAGCAGAAAAGTTTTGTTCACTGTACCACCTACTAAATTATTATTTACATGACTTTGTATTTGCAGTGTTCACTCCCAAGCCACTGGCAGTTACCGAAAAATCCTTGCTTCATATATCACTAAAGGTGACAAAGAGAACAGTTTTCCAACTTGTGGCATCCCCATATAGGTACAGAGAGTGTTGGATATTTGTTATTAAATTAAATTACATACTTTGTGAAAGGATGCTGTGTAGTCCATGTGGTTAAAGAAAAAGTCATTGCACATTTGGAAACAAGTGAGATTAATAGGTGAAATAATTATGGTGCAAAAGGACAAGTTAATGCCCAACAGTTCTATGGACTCTTAAGGCATAAATAATTTTATTTAACTTGAGCTGTCAACATCTGAAGTTGGCACCATAGATTCCCTCTACTGCCAATGGAGAGAAATATGTGTTTTTAAAACATGATTCAGCTGACCTGTTTTAGCCATCTACTTCAAGATGAGATGAATCACATCCTAAAAGTGCCTATTTCTCTCCATTGATTATGAGAAGAGTCCAGGGTGACAACCTCAGATGTAGATGTCTCAGTTATAAATTTTTGTATTTGGTCAGATGAATCCCACTATTAGAGCCTATAGATTCTGACACAACTTCACTTTCTTCCATAATTTCTTATTGAAAAAAACAGCTAGTATGGAGAAATAGTGGAGATACATATACATTTGTATTGGGTACAATTTACTGTAGAATGGCTTGAAAATTGATATCATATATGTCAAACATTGACATTTTGATGAAAAAAAATCAACGTCCAAAATACTTCAGCTGAGAAAGAAAATATTTGTGAGTGGAAATACTGACATGTGGCCTCATGGGAGTGACAGGTTGGTGCTTCAGGCTTCCAACCTTCTATACAGGGCAGAGTGTCTACCTGGACTATGTATTCCAGGATTCATCCTTGTTCCTTCCTTTGGTAATCCTGGTGGTGCCTCTTGGTATCCCCATGGTGATGACAAATCACAAGAGGTCAACCCAGCCAAGCAGCAAAAGCCAGTCAGAGGAAACTGGGAACATGAAGTCGCCAAATTACACCTTCCGCAAGGTATCAAAGTGGAATAATTTTAACAGACATATACAGAGTTTTGATAGAATGATAGCAAGTTAATGCTTTAAATAAACAAATGACATTTTTAAAAAATAAAAAGAAGACAGTTCGGAATCAATAACCTGACTTATCATCATCCAGACTGATTATGCAGTCTTCAGGGAAAGCTGAATTATGGTTTTACACTTATTCCTTATTCTGCTGCTGTATTTCAGTGCTCTCTGTAATATTATAAGTCCCCACACACTTTGATAGGCTTATGATCATACTATCCATCTCTCCCTTGCCTTGCCTTGCCTTGCCTTGCCTTGCCTTGCCTTGCCTTCCAACTTCCTCTCTCAGTCTTTTGTTTTCTCTCTTTCCCTCTTGTTAAGGAACTGTGGATGGTGCTAATAAACTTAATACTCATTTTACCAATGTGTGGTTAGCAAAAGAGACTTCCCAGAATGAAGTAGAGCATAGGAAAACACAAACAAGCTACATCTGCTTGACAGGTTATCAAATCAAACTTGAGTGCAAAGATATGCAGAAGTTAAGTTCAGAAATATCTTTGAAGATAAAGCTTATGCGTAACATTTCTAGAGATAACATCATGTTCAACTTACAGAGGCTGCATTACTCATGTGCATAAAATAGCAATCTTTGTGAATGGGCTATACAAATTTTGCTATTCAAGAAGCCAGAGATTCTGACTCCTAATTCCAGCTGGAGGGAACTGAAAGGGACAAAAACTAATTTCAATGTTTCCTTGATACAAAAATCTCAGCTTTAAGGAGAAGACAAAAGGCTGAACAGCCTCTGAGGTTTTGAGTTTCCATCATAGAGGTCTGCTGATGTTGCATTATTTGTCAATAAAACTAAGGTAGAGAAATAGGCTACTCTTATTTTTATTAGGAATTTAAACTCATCTGCTTAGAATGTAAATAAAAAAATATACTTTAATCATATATATATTATACACAACCAAAAGCTATGACATAGCCAAAAACTCAAAAAACAGAACATATGAAAAAATTTTGCCTTTTAAATCTGGATAATGCTTTGTGTTTGATTATATATTCACATATTATTTATTTTTGGAGATGTTACCTGCCATTTTTCCAAACCTTGATGCCCTTTCTCTGTAACTTGCAAGCTGCCACAGCCTTCTTAGTTCGATGTTGTCCCCATAGGCAGTCCTTTAACCCAGCTGCATTTTCACTCATTGTAGTGAAATCCTTTGTCAGCCCAGCATGAGATTCATTGTTCACAGTAACTCTCTCATCTGAGAATTATTGGTTAGGCTTAGACCCCCAGATTTTCGTGATCTCTGCGTTGCCCATGAAGACCACCATCTGATCTATTTTTACTCCTTTTTGCACTGGTTTTACTGGCAATGCCCACTGCCTGACTGCCTACCTCTGAGGGTAAGGCTTGCTACCTACTTCCTAAATACCTACCTCCTAAATACACATTTCCTAAATACCCATCCCAGTTTCCTTTCCTAGCCTGTTTCTTTTCCCCTTCTTATGACGTATCTGCTCCTTGCGCTCTTTAATAAGGTCTAATGTACTTCATTTTGTACCAAGTCCTCCTTTTTCTCAACAGAGTTTAGTTTGATGCCATCTAAACCAACAAGCTCTTTGCAACTCTCAATATAATACTCTTAATCAGATCATAATTCCAGCCTTCTAATGCCTCCTATGACAAAGAGGTGCCAGTGACATCTTCTCTCGCTTCCAATTATTCCAGATATCTCTGTGCTCCTAGAGGGTTATTAGGATACTAGACAGATTTTTTAATTTCTCCTCCCAGTCCCAGTCTTTCTTTTGTTCTCTCCACATTAGAATATAGCGGCTCCCTTCTCCATGCCAGCAAGAAGTCCTCAGTACAAAAAGGGGACCGAGGCTCCCTGCCTTCCATGCTGCTCAGTGTGGGGGGTGGAATAAGTCCCTGCCAGTTAAGGACTGACTGTCTGGGCAGCAGCTTTGCTGAAGAGGATCTGGTGGGAAGGAGGTTAAACATGAGCCAGCGGTGTGCCCTGGTAGTCGTGAGAGCTAATTGCATCTTGGGCTGTATTAGCAAGACAAAAGGTTGGACCAGATGAACTTCTGAGATCCTTTCCAACTGGGGTTGTTCTATGATTCTGTATTAACTATGTTAATGGTATGTTGAGAGAAGTGATTATTCTCCTTTACTTGCCCTCATCCGGATACTGTGCTCAGTTTTCGAAACTCAGTGCAAGAAAGATGTAAATAAGTATGATCCAGGGGCTAGAGCACATTCCCTATGAAAAATATCTGTGGCAGCTGGGTTCGTTCAGCCTGAAGAGTTGGCTGCAGTGGGACCTCATAGCCACCTTTCAACACTTACGCGTAGACTATTAAGATAACAGAGCTAAGTTTATTACTGAGGTGCATGTCAAGAGAACAAGAGATAATGGAATTAACTGGAATGGGGAAGGTTCTGACTGGATATAAAGGAAAAATTTTTTTACTGTGAAGAAAATGAAACACTGGAGTAGGTTGCCCAGAGAGGCTGTGGAATCCACCCTTGGAGGTTTTCAAGACCTGATGGGACAAACTCCTGAGCAACTTGAATTCTGAAGGCCCTTTCAGCCTACATGATTCTGTAATTCTGTGAAACCTCCGTTGAAAATGTTTCCCCAGAAGTTCCTCACTTGTCCAAGTTAGAATGGGTTTGGATTTATATCAATGCTATGCATCCTTTTAAAATTTCAAGCCTTTGCTCTCAGGCGCAGAAGACTTGGAGCACTTCAAAGGAAAGACTGCCAGAATTTTTTCAGTGTGTACAAAACAAGATTATCTCCCTGGACTCATTGTTGGGTACTACTGAGTAGTTTTGTCTGAAATATTTGAAGAAAGGAAAATGAGGTTTGAGGCATAGTGAATGTAAAAAAATGTCTGATTCTCAGACTCTTGCTGGTCTACCACCAGTGCTACCAGAGTTGCTGTTAAACCATGATGACTACGGTGAAAGTTCAGCTCCCCATAGCACCGGCTAGACATCACAGGCTGAAAACTGGGCGAGTTGCCAAATATTAGTTCATTTTTAGTGGGAATGCCATGGTTTGGCAAATCAAGGGGTAAACCAGAATATACTCTATTTTGTCATCTGTTCTTAATGCACTTTGTTGTTTTTTAAGTGGTTTTGTATGGAATTAATAATTCAATATATTGGCCAGTTGTAAAAATTATGCCTGGTATCAGCTGTAATAATTGTATTTCTCCCCTCCCTCCATGCCAGCCCTCCAAAAAATCTTATTGCTGACCTGCAGTAAGGTTTTACTCTGAGCTTCTCTAATACTTCCAAAAGTATATCACTTAGCGAAGAGATGAGTGGTGACATTTAGCAAAGTCAGTAGAAAATGAAGGCAAGGCTACATCTAGAAGTAGAGGACAGCCACCACAAACAAACAAAAAAAAAGGAAACAGTACATTTTGTCATATTTTATAAATAAGAAAGTAGAAGACAGAGCAATGTTGACTAAGCTTGGAAGCCAGAGGTTTCTTGGAGAAAAATACATAATAAAAAAATTAAGCCATACAAACCATTGAGCTGTGGCATTATGCCAAGTGTCTCAAAAATGGAGTGCATAAAGATAAGAAAAGCTGAAATATAGTAGCTTAAGAGGCATTTTCTTAAATGAACTCTGCCAGTACTGAAGAGAAATGGAAAACATAGGAAGATACTTGCCTGGGTGTATCTGAATGGTTATCAAAGACACAGAGAGTGTTGATTAAACTTGTGATATCGTAAATGAACTTTATATGTAGAAGATCCTTTGGGAATTAAGAAACCGTTTGCGCTCTTAGCCTGACAGCTGATGTCAACATTTTCATTCCATATGAAGAAACCAAGGAAAAGGCAACCAGTTTGTAAGGTGTCTGAAATGGGCAGAATTACAGCAAAAGAACCCAGATAGAGCTACAGATTTATGTGCATCAATTTTCAGGTCTGGAACGAGAAATGGACTTTCTTATATTAGAAGGGGCATGTGAGAAACACTTGCAGAGTCCTGAAAAGAGGAGTGAAAATTGGTAAAACTACCTTCAGAAAATCTGCTGGATTTCTGCTAATTTGAGGTTGCCACATTGCCTCTCCCTTAAGTATTCACCTGCAAAGCATGAAGACTCCATCAGAAAACTCCCTATGTCCCTTGTCATTTCAGCCCATTTATATAAGAAAGTGAGGTACGTGATGGCCTCTCATTGAATTTCTGTTTGAAATGTAACTCAGCAGTGTCCTGCTTATCCACACCAATATCTTACTCGCACATTTCTGACTCACCTCACTCCAGATTGAAGGGTTGTTTCAGGATGGTAGCTTCCACAGTCCTTCCTCACTGCACATTTTCAGGTGGCCATTGGCATTGACCAGGTCTTGTAGTCCAGGAGTGTTGGGGCAGAGGTAAGCGATGGCATGCTTTGCCCCGAGTAAATACTGTTCACGTAACCACCCGCACCACCGCAGTTGCTAGCCAGACCACCATTTCCTGAGGCCCAGATAAAAATATTTCCTCCACCACAATGACCCTAGGGGAATAAAAAAAATAACAAAACAAAACTGAACTTTCCATACAGAACTTTTATTTTAAACAGCCAGTGTTATATTTCTGCCAAACTTAGAAGGTGTTTTTGATTATATAGCTTTCAACTACCATGGAATTAATATAGAAAAACTTGTGTTCTTCAGGGAGCCCTGTCATACATCTGCAAAATAAGGTTCTTTTTATGTACCTACACATTAACATTGACATCCACTCCCTCATTTAATTAACAACATTTGAATGTCATTTCCTTTAATGTAATAATTGTATTTTTTTATTCCTAAAATGATCTCTTGTTTTGGATGGAGATAAAATTGGCAAATGTCAAGATTTGTCCAGAAAAAAACAGTAACAGTAAAGGGTTCCTTTTTCCCTTGTGGTTTTTGAAACCTAAATCTGGACTTTCCTAGCAAGTTTTGAAAAAAAAATCTGAGGTGGGAAATGAACCTCTAGATTTTGAATAGAGGGGAGAACTTTCTAACTCTTTTGGTTCTTTCTTTCTGTGAGTTCAAAGCTAACCTGCTGGGTCTGGGAACTTTCATGTCTTTAGGACCCTGGTAGCAACTATAAATAGTTGTGGTTGTTAATGTAGGTACGCACACTGGAGAACCTAGAGCATGTATTACATGTCCACCAAAGAGTTGAATTCCAAAGAGGGAGAAGTTAAAACTGCATTAGTAATGCTTAACTTTAACAGCCAGATAAAAGATATATGGTGGAGGAATGCAATCCAGTGTTCACTAGCTACTTGAATTTCTTTAATAAAGCTGACAAACTCATGAATATTAAAATAAGTCCTGGGTTATGTGTCCTTATGTAAGGTATTCCTCTTGTATCTGGTAAATTGTGTCCATGCAGTTATTAAAAAGGAGAAAAGAGGAGAAAGGGAGGTTAGATCACAGGGGAAAGGTCAATCTGCTGGGAGAGGTCTTAGTATTCTTTGTTCAGTACTTCATCTAAAGAACCAGCAGATAATGTGTAAATAGTTTTTTTTTTTTTAATCAGAATTTAAGTATATTAAAGACAATCCAACCATTTATGAAACATATGTGTACAGTAAGAAAATATTGTTCTTTTTTTTTTTAATTTTACTGAAAAATTCCATCAAGTTAAATACTTTAACAGTTATAGGTGATAACTTTTTCTCTTTACAATAAGTCTAATAATCTCTACTCGTTTGTTCAGTGATTAATATATCAATATAATTATCATAGTAAGGTAGCAGATGAACTTTGCACCTGGAAGAATAACGAACTTTTCAAGTAGATCTGGTGTAAGGTATCTAGCCATATCTCCAAAAATTCCTAATAAAATATATAATTTATTCAGATGAAATTTTTTTTAATTAGTAAAATTATTTAATTAATAAGCTTATTTTTGTGTGACATTTCCTATGAGTGGAAATTCCTAAAAAGCAATCATAAGATAACTTTGAAGAATACCCTTTCCAAGAAATATGGAAAAGTAGCAGGAAGAAAAGACTTGTGACAGATATTTTTAATGGGTTCTATGCATCCAAATGAAGAAATACAAGTTCTAAATGGCTGTATGAGGAATATATGAAAATGCATGTTATACTGGAGCTTTATTTCCAGCTCAAATCCTGGCACTTTTGCTGGCATATATTACCTTTCTCCCTCTCTCACCAGTCCCCAAATTAATTTGCCTTGAAAAGAAGACATTTTGCACTGTTTCCTGAAGAAAAGCATTTTTGATCAATTAGGTCAGAAGCAGCTTCTGCATTTTTGAAACAAAACCTGGAAAAAAAATTAAAAGCATCTTACAGGTACTAGATTATCCCTTTAATGCCTCCATTAATATTAAATAAATCCTGCAAATACAGTGTCTCGGTTTTGGAAAATATATTAATTGGGTGTATGTCAGGAATAAAATCCAGGAACTCACTTTTAATATTTCTTAAATCAAAAGCTTCTTGTTCCTAACAGCTAACCCATTTAGATATTCCTTCCCTCTCCCGCTTCCAAAAGCCAGCTCCTTCAGCTGACTGCTGCACTCCAGTGATGTCTGTATAGGTTACAAGCAGTGAAATGCATTACAGCCATCTACATTTATACTTGTCCTAGTGTCAGTGTTATTTCCACAAAAATGGCTGCAAAAATACACAGTTTTTCTTAACGCGCAGAGCCACGTTTATCACCAAGAACCTCTAGAAACTGCAATTAAGCGTCGACTTTTCTTTGGGGATCTGACCCAAAGAACCTTTCAAAAGCAAAAGAAGGTTCTGAACACATGGGGTCTTTTTCTGATTTCATATACTTCCTTGTAAATCACAAACATCTAACTGAAAATAATGATGTCAATACAAGCATTATAGATTTTTATTATAGATAATTCATAACTCCTTTGGTTAGTAGTGCATGTTTTGGCCATTGCTGGGTGATAATGATCTATTTACTGATAAAGTAGGAAGCACATAACACTAGGAGACAAACCTCTTAAGAGCCCAAACCTGCAAATAAGTTTGCTTAGAAGTATGCCTATGAATAGGACCACTGAAATCAATGAAACTACTCGTGTGCATAAATTTAAGCATATGCAAAAGTACTTGAAGACAGGAGATTTAGCTCTTAATTATTTTAGGTCACTGAAGCAAATGGAGGCCACAGTTTCTCCCAGAACAGGTGACAAATCTGCTTAGAAAGGTAATGTGGAAGTGGCATAGGAAAACGGTGTATAAGCAGTTTCATCCAGGAATATGTGAGCACACTGGTGCTGCCGTAGAGGATCCAGCTGGGGAATGACTGATCTAGGTAATTATATTGCAAAATCTTTAGAGGAGACATCCCATACAAATTTTAGAAAATACAGATCAGGGACTCAAGGTAGCTGCCGGATGCATAATTCACTCCGAATAATTTGTTAGACAAACCTCACCTCCTTTTTCTATTTGTGAATTGTACAAGAGCAGTTTATGACTTTCTTAGATTTATTATTCAGAATTATTCCCTGAATGAAGGTGTATCATTTATGAGCACTTCACTGCAAGTGCTTGATATTCAAAATTTGGCATTCAATATTGTTATGTTGGTTAGTCGGAGCAGAACACATTGCACGTTGTGTTTCTCTGAGTGGAAGTAACTCAGACTCAGATTTTCTATTGTAAATCATCATATTTCAGAATTCAAAAATCACTTTCTATTCCTATTTTGCAGTAATCACAAGACATCTCACAAACATTCTGGCTAAAGGCACATTTGTTCAAAATTAAAACATCATTATTTTCATGGAATTATTTTGTCCTATTATGTCTCTATTTATGTCCTATAATGTCTCTACTATTCAGCTATAACGAGAAGGTTTATCAAAAGATATATCATCATTTAAAAAAAAAAAACCTAATAGGGATAATTTTGTCCAGCTGCATAATCCCCCAGCTGGGATATTGTGGAATGTCCCATGCCTTATTCATCAGTCCTAATATGTTAAGAACAAAACTTCCAAAAAGTGACACCACTGAAGACTTATAGCTTTAGCTGTCTAAAATCAGTCAGAAGAAATGTTTGAGAATTAAGAGACTTCTTTATGTTTTGAGAGCCTTTCAGCTGTATGCTCTCAAAATGAGGGAGGTTCCTATCTTGGTCTTGCTTCTGGAGAACTACTTCCCACATCACGGAACAAAACTTTTCATGGTTCCCCTGCTGCTGCAAAATCCTATATCAAACAGAAGATTGTAAAAATATAGGTAAAAAAGAAAACAAACAAAAAACCCCCAACAAAATAAAAACAGAAAACCAAATTAAAGAAACCAACAACCAAAAAAGCCATCTTGAAATCGCTTCTAACTCCTATTTTTCTTGAGAGGGAAGAAAATGGCTAAAGAATTGGAAGTGAGATACAGAGAAACTACACTGCTCTTAACACAAGCAATATTTAGTAATTTCTTAGCCCTGGCTTGCAGTCAGTCATCCTAACCATCTGCTCAGAACTGAACTTCTTCTTCTTCTTCGGTGTAGTTGAACTATATCAACAGAAACAATTTTTTCAGGGAGAGTAAATGTACCGCTACGAACGGTTTGATGAAAGACTGAATCTTTGTATTCCTGGAAAGTAAGTCTTCCTGTAACAAGCAGCTAACGTTTGAACATGTCAAAGCAAGCCTTTTAGAACAGGAGATAAGAGCACTTGAATGATTCTTACAAAGTGGTAACTGGCCCAAAAGAAAATGTTGTGTACGGTAATTTATTCTGGGAGTTACATTTTCCTCGGCCTTGAAAAGAACTTTACCATGACTCAGTATGTTGGGCTTCACTCCCACTCTCATTTGGGATACTTGGGTCTGAAATACAGACTAACTTTACAAGCAAACATTTTGTTCATACAGTCAATTTTATTGAGATAAGCAACAGTAAGATAATGGCCAGATCCGTATTAGGAATGGCTTGTTAAAGAATGTCGATCTGAGGTGGGGTGTTTATTCATGGTTTTAATTTTATCTTTGCTGTTAAATGCCATGCTGCAGAAGCTTTAATGTTTAAGCAACTATATTAATCTAAAAGTACTGTTAGTGATAAAAATTCTTTTGCTTTTTGAATTGGTGAATAACATACCATCAGAAAGCCTTTATTGCTGGTATAAGCTACAGCTGTGGTAGATGGGATAGCTGCACTAACCTAGTGTCACTATCTCAGCATGTGGCCTGTTCAAAGTCATTGTTTACGTGGACTTTCTACCATATGGGATTATCAACATTTTATTGCAAAAACCTTAGTGCTGCCTTGTACTTCCATAGTGAGAATGCAGCAAGAGAGACTTTGTTTTCTCCTTTTCTTCTTTCAGAAAGAAAAAGGAAAAGATTTCTCTCTCCCCCTAGCGATGCCCTCCCGTTAGAAATACACATCAAGTTATAAATATCAACATCTATAAGAAAAAGGAAGCCTTCCCCTTTATATACAATTATTAATATATTGTAAATATCTCATATTTTGGGTAGCCTACCTCCTCATTTTCAAATGCGTGAGACTGACCATGCTGGCAACGCCTTTTCACCTCTGACAGAAGGAATAACTCTTCCTCGGAGGGGTGCCCCATGATTGTCCCCTGGGCTGGACCCGCCTCTGTGCCCAGCAAACGCCTGAGCAGAAAACACACTTCTTTAGCACATGCAACATCCCGTGGGCCCGAACACACAGGGCATTCTTAGGTGGTATTAATATGTAAGTAGGTGGTTAGGACCCTGCCAGGCATGTTTGGGCAGGCTGCCCAAGGCCCTGGTGTGGATTGCGTGCAAGCACAATGTGCTCTTGTCTGCTCCTGGGAACGCATTTTGAGCAAGTGAGGTAGGCATAGCTCTGGAAACCTGAGTAGGGCAAACTGTTCCGGTTCATGTTAAGAGGGAAAAGGAAATGAATAAACATTATAAATCTTCGTTAGCCCAGAAAGAGCAAAGAGCATGCTTTCATGCACAATAAAGGGTAAGAGAAATAAAAGGTAAGTAAGAGCAAGAGGAACCTTTGGGCGCTCCTCTGGAGCAAGAATCCCATGAAAACCCCTGGAAAGGTTCAGATGTATGTAGATAAACCAAGGTACTTCAGGAGTTAATATGAGCACAGAGTTCTTAACAAAACAATGTATTGTGAGAAAATACCAGTTTTGTGAACCTGAACATTTTCCCCAAATTTGACAAACACTGCTCTTTTACAGATCTGACCTGAAGAATATTTCCTTGGTCCATCCTGAGGCTCTGCAGTCTTCCACATTTACTGCTGAAGAGAGAGAAGCCTTGAAAGCTTGAGCTGCAGCTCCCCAAGTCTGGGTTTCAGGACAGTAATACTCTAGCAGCTCCAACAGAAACCAGTCTCTCAAGGCTTTTATGCCAGCAAGCCTAGAATTACCTTGAGTTTGCATAGCCCCAGGTTAGTCCTGCAAAGGCAACATCCCTGAGCTGGGATTCAGTAGTGGCTGCTTTCTCTCCTGCCTGCCTCCCAGGTGGGTTTGAGATGGATGCATATCCCAGTTATGGAACAACTCATGTCTGCGTTTCTGAAATGAGGTTTTGAAATTCCATCTGAATATTTGATTTCTTAATTAAGGTGGAAGGAAATGCCACATCAAAATACTGTAAGTCCATCTAAATAAGAAAATTTGTGTTTTCTAATTCTAGCCTAGCCTCCTTGCTGTTTCCATAGATCACTGATTAACTACATGTAAGGAAATATTTTCCAAGGAGGTAACATATATATAAGGATATATAATTTTTTAATCCCTACATGCACAGTAGCGACAGTTGAAATGATATGGAGATAAACTTCTGATGGGGCTTTGGTATTGCTGATGAGAGTATTCAGTTGCTGGAAAAAGTCTGTCCTAGGACTGATACAGCAAAATTACTCCGATGGCCGCGGGTTCATTAGTTGCACTAGGAAAAAGTTTCATATAAGGCAAAGACGCATACAAATAAATATGAAGATGGGAAGCATATGTGGCTGTATGGAAACTCAAAGCAGATGATAGAACAACTTAAGAGTAGAATGATCAAAGTTACAGATATTACCAGTTAGATCAGAAAACTCCAGTGAAGGGAGTAGTAGTGATAATGGACATGATATTGAACAAGAGAAAAAGACAAACTCTACACTAGGTTGTGCTAATTGGAGCATCGTATGTAATACAAGGAAGGCAGTTTTTCCACTCTGTTTGTCTTGGCTGAGGTTTCATCCAGAGAGCTGTATTTAGTTTGGGCTACCACATTTTTCAAAAGATATAGACAAATTAGAAGGACTTAAAAGAAGGGCATCAAAAATGGTAAAAGGTGCTGAAAATAAGGCCCAGGAGGCAAGCTTAAGAGACTGGGATATGTTCAGTCTAGAGAAGAGAAGCCAAAAGGGAGACATAATGACTCTCAATAATCGCATAAAGGGGTGTTACCAAGAGGACAGGAACCAATTGTACTCATTAGCCAATGGCAACAAAACAAGAAGTAATAGACTTCAGCTGCAACATGGATAATAGGGTTAAGTATTAGGAAAAACTTCACAACTGCAGGAACAGTTAGGTCATGGAGGAAACCATCAAGGGGTTTTCTAGAATCACCTCCACAGGAGGATTTTAAGGCCAGACTTAATGTCAATCTATCAACAATAGTTTAAGTTTAATGAAATCAATCCTGACACAATACATGAGGGAAGGAGAAAAAAGACTGGGCTGAATGGCCTGCATGGGATGTGTTTGCTGGTAAATAGCTCTGTGATTCTCTGACTCCATGCAGTACAATGAGTGGTTTATTTGCTATTGTTAATTTTTTTCCCTATCTGTAATCCCTGTCTTCATTTGAAAGAGAAAATGCAGAGGTGTGTTTTCCAGGCTTAAATTAATACTGATATGTATCCACCTTATACATTTAGAGATGTGACCACATTTTCCATCCTCAGACTGGCTGGTGACTAGCATGCATTTGGAGTGTCAGCTGGGAACAGAAGCTTTCATACCTTCCAGCCGCAGGGTGACTCTTGGGTCTAAGAGATGGCTGGTTGTGTCTGACACCTTTCTGCAGTGTCTTTAAAACCCTTTCAAACCTTCATCTCCATACTTTCCATTAACTAGTAAAGCCACAGTTTATACCTTAGACCTACACTTTCTCTGCTTGGAGTATGACAATTGCTAAAGTAAATCTCTTTCATGAACACAGTGCCCCTAGCCCTAAACTACCTGCTTGCTCGACATCCTTTATGTAGCTTGGGCTGTTAAAACTCAAGATAAAACCAGTGTGCATCAGCATCTGCAATATGAGCATTAGGACTAATATTAAAATCCAGGACACTGAGAGCTTATATTAACAACAAACTTTTTCAATTACTCTAAGAAATTCCCAATGTATAAATGCAAATCAGATTAATATTTAAGCCAAAATTCTGAGGTACCAATATACAATTGAACAGAAAGGGAGAAGGGGATTTTTTTCCTTTTTGTTGTCTACTGCGTTGAAATACTAAGTGTCCTCAAACCACTGCTTAATGACATAGACTGGAAATGAAGTAGCTGAACGAACCCCCTATATGGACATATTCTGCCAACAACCATTCCAGTGCCAGCAATAAATTCCCAGACTAAACAGTTTAAATTTGGCATTCTCATTTGTGATGCTGTACTTATGCTACACTCACAAGATTGATTCTCTGAATTGAAGTATTCTAGCAAATGAATTATTAGAAATATGAAATTTTGGATGACAACCATATGTCTACGGCAAATTAATCTGATATTTGAACAAAACGCTATTCTTATCAAGAGAAATTTGTGGTGGTTTGAGCAATAATAGCTCCAGTCAGGGTCAGTCAGGTTTCCATTCTAATTCCTACTTTCAGGAGACTAAATCCAATGCTGACTGGAGCCTGACAACGAGCTCTCAGATGAGACAAGATGCTTTTTTTAGTAACCAATGGAAATACAATTTTTCTGTACTAAATCTTCATGATTTTTTCTAAATTTCACCTGATTAAAAAAAAAATCTTACTCCTGTAGAACTAAAATGGTTTTCAACTTAAATTGGAATTTGTCCAAAGGCTAGTTCAGAGTGGCTAATGTATTCTGACAAAGAAAAAGAAGTATGAATGTTTAAAAAATGGACTGCAAAACAAACCAAAGCAAAAAGGCATCACAAGCATTTTTAAATGTGGACTTAATATGCATGTATAGCAGCTGGATTGACACAATGGACCCTAACGGCTCCTTCAGGTTCCTTTCATACTGTATTATTCACTCTGCAGTCAAAGTACCAAGCACAAAATTTTGGGAAAAAAGCCTATATTTTTGCAAACAGCTGCATTTCGACAATGACAGAGGCAATGTTATCATATGACTGTCCCAATAGAAAAGTGCTCTTGTTTAGCGGAAGTATTTAGTATCTGGATATAAGGTCGTCCACGGGTTAGCATGGGATGCAAGACAGAGCTCTATTTGGTCCAGGGCTGCAAAATCTTCAGCTGACAGATTCCATAACTAAAAATAATGTAGCTTTGCCCTTTATTTCTTCACCTGCCAGTTTCCAAAAACCATTCAAATTTAAAAAATGTTGCTTACATAACTAAGCTCATTTTCTGTTAGAAATAATGAAAGATGTTTTGGATTTATTGAGCAATTTTATCTGATTTATGAAAACCACTTTTGTCCACTCTTCTCTTTTCTATTACAAGTAAGTGTACTGTACTGGGAATACTGAGCTAATGCCCTCGAGGAAGATCATGTGACTGCAATTATTTATGAATTAACATGTCACAGATTTGAAGCTTTGAGACAAACACGTTTCCCAGCTGCACATTTGTGACTTCTGAGTTTGTAAATGAAACAGATGAAATAATGACTTGCTCTTCCTCTCTTTTCCTCTTATACGTTGGTTAGTTTGCTTGCCGGATATGTAAAGACAGATAGGAATACGTACGCAGTTATTTATCATTCACAGAGAGTGTAAATTAAACATGCCATTACTTTATCAGCTATGATGATAAATACTTGATGCCAGACTGTATTTCTCTACAAGTGATGTTATCATTGTTTTTAATACATCATTTGCCTTTAGAGATACAAAAATAATTTCTGAATGCTAATGCTGCTTAAAGCTAACACAGTGCAGGAGTAAAACCCTGCGACTAAAGAGTGAACTGCTTTAAAAAGCACAGTAACATGTGCTTCGTTAATGCTTTAAGTTGATTTGTGCTTTGGGAGCCAAACAATAATTTGACTGATATTATTAGATACATACTTGCTTGGTTTGTCCTGCAAAGTTAAAAGTCAAGCTGAAATCAAACTCAGATGTCTTAATCGATAGCACAAACATAAAGGCAAGAAATATATGTAGAATACATATGGTTTTGCTGTCAGATATAAACAAGTGTAGCTGATACACATACATACATATATTTGTTAGCTATGTAAATTGAGATGAAAGCCCATTTTCAAGCATGACCTGTGATAAACAAATGCATATAAATAAACAATAAACCAAGATAACACTAGAATAACATCAATTAAAACAATTACAACGACTTCTAGTCATCATGAAGTATTGTTTCAGTTCCATCTTAAAACAGGAAAAGCTCCCAATTGTTCTTAAATCAACTGGTAACTGATTCCACATTTGTGGAGCCTTGAAACAAAAAGCTTTTTATCCCTAGTTTGTATTCATTCTAGGGCATGGTAGTTCCACAGCATGAATAGAGTGTAATGTATAAGCTGCTCTAAGTGAAAGTAGCAGGTTGAAATAGTGGACACTGATTGACACAGTACTCTAATTGATATTTTATATCCATACTTTAAAAGTAAGACTTTGCCGGGGAAAAAAAAAGTCATCTCTAAAGTTGACATGACTGGCAAGATGAAAGTGTAATTCAGATCTATGGAATTTTACATAGCATTTGATATTATGCCAGATATACATGCGTAAGTACAGAAAAAAAACCCACAACAGAATATGATGTAGAAAAAAGCCTTGGAATTCTGATAATCTGTCTGTACTATTAACCAGAATACTAAAATTGCCTCTTCATTCCTGTTTGCAAAACAGCAGGGTATAGAAGATTTAAAAGTGAAATGTGTATATATATTAAAATATATAAAATATACTTATTTGCTGTCTTTTCTTTAAACATATAAATAAACCATCAAAAACTCTTTTCTGTCCTTCAAACCCATTTGTTTTTCAGGTACTGATTTCCATGTTTTCCCCAGATAAGTCCTCAGGAGTCTGGAGAACTGCTAGGATTATGACATCAAAAGGGACAAAAGATTGGAAGCTGTTTAATGACAGGAGGGTGGGACATTTAAATCATACTCTTTAAAAGTGTTTTTTTTTTTCTCATAAGCACTTACAGGACTTAAATTCCTGACAAACACATGAGAAAAAGGCTCAGTCAGCCCTTTGAGAAAGAGCTCTGAATACTGTCAGTTGCAAAGTTCCCTAGAAAGTCTTCATGGAGAAGGGGGGAAGGGTATCAAGATTTGATATTGCTAAAGTTAAAAATAAAACAAAGATAAAAGTGAGAAAGCTCCAGTGGCTGTTGTTTCTTTACAAATCACAAAGGCACTGTAAAGGACAGAGTAAGAAGGCATAATTTTTTCCTGTCTTTTATATAAAAGGTCAGATTCAGGGGATTGCTGCACTGCCACTGAACCCCCGAAAAAGAATATTCTGAGAATAGAAAAAAGAAGGGTGGCATGCCTGGAAAGGCGAGATGTCTGCGTGAGAAAGGCATTTTGGAAAAGAGCCTGTCGCCCACAAAGTACTGCAGAATAAAGTCATCAAAGCTGCCTCTGAGGCAAGCCACGACTCCTGCAAACAGGCAGGAGGGAAGGTCTATGTCGTGCCCCTGAATGGTCCGCCTTGTTGGTGCCCATATGTGGGGCAGGCAGGATACCACCTGCTCACCCTTTCACAAGCTTCTGGATGAGTTGTGTCTTGCCCAGAGCAGCATCGCAATTTGTTACCACTCGGTATCAGCCACTCCCCTTGGATCAACAGAGGAACAGTGCAGAAATGGTACTTTTACAGAAAGGGAACTGCTGGGATGCAGGAAAGGTGTCTATGCATGTGGATTTATGACCCTGGAGACTGCAAACCCACTAGACCACAGCACTGCAAATGGAGGAAGACAGTAGGTCATGCTTAATACTTTTGCAGAGATAGCTCACTTTCCAACCACTCTGAGCCCACCTCCCATGCTGCTGTCTACCACAATGCCCTTTTATTCTGATTTCTTGCTAAGGATGAGGATTTTGAAATCTAATACCATGTCTGTCCAAGAGGTGAACCATGCTATTTTTAAGTCCCCAGAACCTGCAAAGGGACAGAACGCAAGTGTCCTGGAGGGCGAGCAATTTGGTCAGCCCAACTGCCTGCAGTAGCTAACAGACTCCTGTTTTATCCTCACTGTTAGGCACTTCATGTCTCACACAGAGAAATAATCTTATGTCTTCTTCTGTGAGTGCAGAGAAATCTCTGGAGGGAAAAGTAAAAGACCAAGATCAAAAACCTGGCCCCAATGAAAGTAAAGGGACCAGGCTTTATACTGAGGGAGGTCTTTACAGGCGATTTGCATATGCTGAAAGCCTGATATTTAAATCCTGCACAAGATGAAGGACTGTCAAACCCAGAAAAAGATATATTTTGTTTTGTTCATTCTTCTGGAGTAAAAAAAAATGAAATATATATGCATTACATCATGCAGTGAAGTAATAATTGTAGTAATAAAAAGAAAAACAATGGTCAAATTTAGGTTCAGACACATCTTTATAAGACCTTAGTGCCACAGTTGTATTCTCACTACTGAGTACCTCTGATCAGAACTGGGTCATTCTCAGCATCAATGTAGGGGGAGCAGAGAAAAAAAATCTGAGTTTTACAAAGGGAAGACAGAAAAGTAGGAGGTTGATATAGCAGCCCCATGGGTGTAGAAGGGTGCCTGTGAGTGAAAGAATTATATTCAGTTTGCAAGTCCTGCAGATCCACAACACCAAAGCATTGCAAGGCAGAACACTCGTAGTTGGAACCTAAACTTATCTGGTTATATTATCCCTTAGTAGTTGGATAACCCTGGATGCCTAAAGTCCTACAAACCAAAACAAAAATAAATGAAATAAAATGAAAATAATCAGTTGGAGAAAAGTCACATAGTAGTGAAATCTGACAAAAATTAGGTCAAATTTTGAGCCTAGTAACCACAGTTATGTACCTTTAAACTTTACATCTAGATGAAAATAAATTTTGTGAAATCAGGCATCAGAGGAATGATCCGACCCAGTTGCAGCACATGACCTAATAAGTTACCAGTCTCAGGAGAGTATTTTGCAGTAACATGGCAACTATGGGTTAACTCCATTGGAAACTATGATAGCTCGACAGAAAGCGTGAGCTACTGCTGTGGCATTATAACTTAATAACATGGTTGTTCAATAACTTATCTCCAATGGATCTCAGAATGGCAGTTGTAGCTGTCTCCAGTTTTGCTACTTTTGTGTCTTTATTGTTCACATGGTTCCTTCCCTTATGATTGCTGATAGAAACCAAATGGCTCTGATACTATTTGTCTGAGTATATCTGGTAATTCTGTCCTTAATTAAACACAGTGGTTCTTCTCAGTGGAAGAAGGTGAAAAGTGAGAATTCTCTGAGTCTAAACTCTTTCTTTCCACTCATACAAAGGGAAACAGGATTTCTTTTTCTTTTTTGCAGAACCGTGCATCTGTTATTTTAAAGAATCTGCTTCTGATACAGCAATCACATGTTACGTTAAACAACCCAGAACTCACTACAAGAGGAATCTTATTTTCAGTAACAGCAGACTAACCTTGAAATTTCAGCCAAATTCTTCAGTTAAGATATTCCAAAGACAAATAATATGTCTTTTTTTAAGTCTCACAGCCGGAAAGGTTATGTTCAGAAGCAAATGAAATTTTAAGAAAGGGCACCTGGGAACTTCTAGCCATGAAACTGAGGCTAGAAGAGTCCTCCGTGACTTCCTTGGTTAGTCAAAAAGGGTTTCATTCCTTTCCTGGATGAAATCATGGTTATGTCTATGAAGTACCTAGCTTCTGTGAAGGAGGAAAGATATCTACTTCCCCAAGGTAAGAAGAGGCTGGTAACCAGGCAGCAGTCAGGGAAAGCCAGGATGAGAAACCCAAGCAGAATAATGGCTAGAAGCAGTTGTGAGAAAAACCTCTGAAACCCACAGCTAATTCAGGAGAGGATAAAAGATGCATATACTGGAAGATGTGGGAGGGAAGAAAGGACTGTAGTGGCCCTTATACTTTCTAGTAACACGGGTTTGAGGCAGAAAGAACCAGCTTGACGGAAGACAGCTGAGATGCAAATAGGG
Organism: Phalacrocorax carbo; assembly: GCF_963921805.1. Taxonomy (NCBI): domain Eukaryota; kingdom Metazoa; phylum Chordata; class Aves; order Suliformes; family Phalacrocoracidae; genus Phalacrocorax; species Phalacrocorax carbo. The sequence goes on along the minus strand of NC_087513.1, from coordinate 148,578,986 downwards.
TCCAAGCTGCTCACTTGTTGCAGTCAGGTGTTTGTGGGGTAATCCCAGTGCTGTTAGGCTGAGTGGTCTGCAGCATGGACTGGGGTCCTGAGGCACTCATTTTAAGGGCTCCCCAAGGTCATGGATCCTCCAGTTCACTACCTAATTTTAAGTACTTGAATGATGGGTGAAGGTTGGAAGGGTAGTTCTTCAAAACTCCCTCTAGAAGAGAAACACAACTCCTAAGAGTAAATCCTGTATTAGATAGCTTGACCTGCTTCCAAGGGAAATGAAGATCTCTGTCATTGGTTACAGAGGATGTTGAGGGAAACTAAATGTCAGCACGCCTTTGATATGCATGGAAAATAGGTCTTGGCCTTTGTACAGAAGAGAAACTTTAGTGGGATTGCAAGTTTCTAAGAAGAAAAAAGTCCATGAAAGTAACTCTTAGAAGAAGGAGGTGTCTCTGCAACTAGTTTATGGAATCAAAGTGGTGACACTTTGGTAAATCTAAGGAAAGATTCTAGATGAAAAGGGAATGAGTTAGCAAGGCAAGTGGAGCAAAACACCTCTTGGTGCATGATTCCAGAAGGGTGGAAACCAGTAAGTCAGGAAGATAAAGAGGACTAGGATTCAGGCGCTCCAGGTAACTTCTTATCTTACTTTAATGCTGACAGTCAAATCATGGGGACAGAGGGACAGAAGAAGAATTTGTCATAACAAAAGAAAAAGTCTAGTGAAGGAACTAACTCGACTTGCTCATCCACTTTCAAGTTGAGGCTTTTATTTTTTTGCTGGCTTCCTACCATTCAGATCATAACACGTACAGAAAGACCAGGCTTAAATAGATTATTTGACTGATATTTTTCAATTTCTCTGCCAACTAACTTGCTAAGGCAGATAATGGTCTGCCTGAAAAACTGCTTTTTCAGGCCTCCAAGAGGAGCCACGGTGAAATTGAGAGAGGTCAAAAGAAGTCAGCTGCCATTTTCACTCCCATTTTTTATGGAAATGGGTAACAGATTGGTGAAGACATTGTGAAGGCTCTAAGGCAATCACTCTTTCAATTTGTCCAATATTAGTTTCAATAAGAACTGAAAACAGAAACAATTGCCAGCAGCCCCTAGTTGATTTGTTAAGACTCACTCTTGTCCACTTCAAATCACCTTTGACATTTACGAGCTCAACTTTGCAAACATCATTTGAGTATTATTATTTTATCTGATGCCTCTATTATGCCAGTGCCTAGGCTACCATTATGCTAAAAGTGATGCACAGGCATCAAGAGCACCATTGTTTCTACGTCTCCGCTTTGTGAAAAACAAGGAAGCTTTTGTTTTTGTACACAGACCCAATACCTCCAGCATTACATATACAAATTATAGTAGCTTGCAAAGATTTATGTGTATATATCCAAAGTGAATTTTAAAAAAAGGGAGGTCTAGTTAGTCAAACATTTAAAATAAGACTGGCATATTGATAGCAAATTATCTTTCCCCTGCACCTACATTCTCCTATGTAGAAATCATCTTTGTAGAGCTCATAGGGCATAATAAGCAAAGAAATGCTAATAGAGAACATTTGAATTACTTTAGGTTTGTACTCTTTGCAGCGTGCAACAGGTTGCATGCAACTCTCCTCTGCAGAGTCACAGGAACAAGAAAAAACCAAAACTGTGCCAAACAAGATAACAATGGTATTGACAAATGGTAGGACACCAACACTGAGTGTGATTTACCCAGTATGACTCCAGTGCATGCAGTTTAGGGGTTGGAAGGAAATGTGCATCTGGGTCAAATATTTAGAGAGGTAGTGACCAGGAAAGAGAGGGAAAATAATATCAGTGTGGGATGGGTGGTGTTCAGTAACTAGTGCAGATTCTTACAGAAAAGATGCCACTTTGCCCTAAGCCAAAATCATGCAGCATGTGCATTCTGGTTACTGTCTATTGTAAGGCTGAAACTCAAAGAATGTCAATGAAAATGGAAAACCATTTGAACACAAATGAAAGCAGAGTGGGATGGGCAATACTGAGGACCACGTTTAAGGAGAGCTGAACTGCCGTGTGGGTTTGGTAACATACAATATTCTGCAATGGATTCTGCACTGGGATGCAGAGACTGCCAGCCTGGCTTTAGCCTTGTGGGACCCTAGGCAGGTTATGGCACAGGCTGTCCTAAATATAATTTAAAGAGAAGAAATAAATGCAAGAAAGGAAATTTAGTATTTTCCTGAGGCTCTGCACACAACTGTGGGAGAATAATAATCTTTTTGCAACTGCTCCTCTGCGAGGGAAAACTTGAAGATGATGGCGTTAAGCTGCACTGAGCAAAATTTCTATAGCATGTATAAGGACATTCTGTTTGTAGCTCTTTTTTGTTACATCTTATGTGCCTCACAAGTACCCAGTAACAATAAGCTTCAGGCATTCTGGAAATACATACTTGGAATTATTTTAACGGGGGATCTTTTTTGTATGCTGAAAGAAATATTTGAAAGTTTCTTAAAATCCTACAATGTAAAGAGTGAATAAACATGAAGTGTACAGAACTAATAGTAAAAAAATGGTGAAGACATTTCTTCTTAACTTGGGTGCAGAACAACATGTGCTCTAAAGAATAAACCATCAAATATTCTGTATACATAAGCCTTCTCTCACTGGTTGCAAGCAAGCTACAAAAATTCCTATTGACTGCACTGTGAAAGGATCAATGCCACTAACACCTTGATATTTGCTCCCACTTTCCGTTTACTTTTCACTTGTGACTTTAAAATAAAAGTGACAATGAAGCATTGTCTCTATGGTATATAAATGGGAGCTTATTTCCTGCATTTACTCTGTTTTTTTTAGGGAAAAGCGGGTTTACAGTTAATAACAAATCCTGTTCCACATTTGCCTTATTCCTGTGTACAGTAAAAACTCTTTGAGTTCATATAATGCCAACTTCCATGTCTTCATCTGGAGAGGTGGTGCGGACTCCGGTGTGTGCCTTTTATCTCAGAACCATAAGTGTTGTGGTAAAAGACTCAGCCATAAATAACCCCACACATCATCAAGGCTGGTGATAAGCAAATGCTTGCAGAAAGGCCCTCACTTCCTAATCTTCATGAACCTGTCACGCTGCACTGAGACAGCCTCCGCAGCAGGTGAGTCACAAAGACCAGCTCAAGGCACAGTGGGTGCTGCCATCCTGGTCTTTGCTTCCTTGGCATTTCTGTGCAGAAGTAGCATGGAAATGTCCACCATACTCAATTGCTGACAGTAACGGATGGGCATATAGAGAACAATTTAACTGATTACAAAGCCTGTCTTTAAGAGTATTTTATCAGCTGGCAGCAACTTGTAAAAGAAGGAGCTGAACAGACAGTATTAAACCTACACCCCAACATTACACAGCTAAAATCTTCATAGGAGGGGAAATGCAGATACAGAGAAACCCAGCCTTTTGTTTTTTAAGAATATGTTTCTTATAAAAACTTTTTTAATCAGGGTAAATGAACAAGAAGATTATTTTGAAACTTCAGCAAGCAAATCTCTTTAGAACTATGACAAACTCGGATAGTGGCAGAGGTAGTGTTTAGTTTTTCTGCTATTATATTCCCTCTATTTAATGGTTTGCCAGGTTTCTTTCTGGGACATCCATTAATAGAATATACTAATATTCATTTAATCCTACTACAACTAATTATATATCCCTCTTAACCAGTATCTTACTCTCTGCCAACAGAATTAAACCTAATGAAACATATCAATATTGAAGACTCGGATGATGGCAGTTACCATCCCTACAAAATAATTATAACCAGTAAAGATCACACATTACAGTGGCAACACCTAGAGAGTGGGAACAGCATGGTAATGATATTCAAACAGGAACCCAGCACCCCCTCAACCCTGGAACCACTAATAACTTCAGCTGGAACAATTCACAGAGGGGAAATGAATCATTCCCTTTGACAAGAACAAAACTATATTAAAATGTAATAGTTTATTAAACAACAGACTTCAGAAGTTAAATTACTAAATTGCATCTCCATGGGTTTTAAGAAGTACTGTCTGATCACAATAATGGATTGCCTACAAACTTTTATCTTAGCCATCGCCTCCAGAGTTGCTGTATTTAATTATTTAAACATTGTATTAATGAAACATGTTATACTGGTAAGAAAACTACTGTTATCACAACACATGAAAGACAAAAAAATATAATATGTGGTTTACACTGCACTACTGCATTTGCATCCCCCTTGCAAATAGCAAAAAGCATCCTCTCCCTGATCCCCCTTTTCCAGCTCTGCCTGCAAGGATTTGCAGAACCAATTTAATGGCTGCCATTGTTCTTGATTCTGATGTGATTTTTTTTTTTTTATTAAGAATAAAAACCATTTAAAACATTTTGGTGCACCTGTTGTGCTGCATTATGACCCACTGTGATTTCGATTTATGTCACATGAGAATGTGCCACTGGAGTACCAGCTTGCATCATGTGCAAAAACCCTAGCAGTCCTGGAAATTGATGTCACATCACATTTTATAACTCATATCTATGCATATAATGCATAGAAACAAGAGGGCTAAATTAAGGTCAAAAAGCAAGGAAAAAGAAAATAAACATGGCACAAATGAGGTTAGGCAGAACCAACCTGATCTGTACATGTGTCCTTTAGAAGCTGGAAACCTCTGCTGCACAATGAAGACCTCTGTCACTTGAGCTATTGAGAACCTAGTAGCAATAGTAGACTGTCATCTTTTGTTTGTGGATCAGCCACAAGGGGGAAGTAAGACACATTTTTAAGTGGGTTTCAGGTGTTTACATTAGAGGAACACTGTAAATTAAGAAAACTTGGAAAAAATCCATGTTCTGGATAGGGGTAGGGTGTAGAGATGAATGCTTCTGCCCCATCTCTGCTCAGAGAAACAAGCTCTCCTGCCACTTGAAGCCTCTCCCTCAGGTTCTTTTCTGGTCCTATCTTCTCCAGCTGCCATCCTCCCTTTCTCCTTGACCAACTGTCCCAACAGAGATAAAAGAACTTGGCAAAGTGCTCTGGAGCACACAAAAGACCAAAACTTAGGCACTTAAATGGAAAATGCAGAAATGAACAAAATATTAATCATATGAGCTTACAGTTAAGCACCTTTGAGAGCCCTTAAGAAGAGAGACTTGGCTTTGAAACCTGCACTATGAACACACTCATTGAATAATCATGTTTTGCGGAAGGAGATTTCAAATACACTGCAGAATCCTGTACAGAAGAATCCAGCAATGCCTTTTTTCCTCATAAGGCACAAGACAAAATATGTCTTTGCAAAGCACATTTTGCAGTCCTTCAGCATCTTAATTGGAAAAATGGCGACAATAATATTTCTCTGCCTTTCAATCGCATTGCAAATACTAATGATGACAAAATTCTGTGAGAAATGTTTGGAGAGCATTTAAAATGCTAGAAATGCTAAAAAGCCATTCCTTAGCTTCTTAAACAGTGTATTAAAATCTAACTGCTATTACGTAGCAACCCTTTACAGACAGAAGAGCAGATGCACTGTGGATTAAACCCAATAAAACACTCTTTTCTTAGGGAAGAAAGAACAAACATATCATCTGATATGCTGTGTCCACTTTTTGACCACTGTCCTTAAAAACAGATGTGGACAATTTGGAGAGCAGAGATCAAAAAAGAATGAGAACTATCAGAAAATAAGACCTATGAATGAAGTGTGAAGTAGTTATTCTATCTAAAAGTAGAGTAGACTGAGAGAGAAATGATGGCAGCTGAGAGATATGTAAGAGAAAGAGAATAATCTGTATGACAAGCCCAATGTGGATAGGACAAGAAGTAATAGCCTGGAATCACAGCAAGAGGGATTTGACATGAAGAAAAAAATTCTAATTGTAAGAAAATCTAAGCACTGGGGAAGATCACTTACCTCACCTTGGGAGACTGTGGGATCTCCACCACAGGGAGATTTCAAGAACAAGTCATGCAGATATCTTTCAGGCATGTTCAAGGTCCTGCCATTTACATGGACTAACTGATGAAGACAGTCCTGTTTCCTGTGATTCTAAATTTTACTGTCTAGTTTGTACAGAGAGTGAGAAGCATTTGTTTGTGTGGAAGCTACAGGACCGGCCACTTAATGTGTAGAAGCCATTAAGGAAAAGCAGGTTTAATGGATCTTCCAAAAATATTCGCCTGCATTTCAGTGTGGGAAGGCGATAACCTGTTACTGAAGGAATCCTGCTCTACTGACAGGAAGAAGATCAGGAAATTAATTCTCCCTGGAAATTTCCTTCTGTGTGGTAGCCAAGCCTGCAGGATGACTTTCCCAGGATTGTTCTCCCTCCACTTACAAGCAGGTGCTGGTAAGTATCTTTCTGCAGACTGAACAGATGGTAGAAGGGTCAGGATGCTGGTGAACTTGTGCTCCAGGAGGACAGGAAGGAGCATGAAAACTCAGAGGAGGTGGTTCTGTTGTACTTTTCTGTATGGAAAATTGTCCCATCCGAGGCTGGACGAATAGGTGGTTTTCAGGGGCTGTAAGGACACAGGTTGTCAGTAACAGCGTGGCAACACTGAGACCATGAAAATGACGGAAAAGTGCTAAGACAGACTTGTTCTTGAGAGTCCAAACTAAGGTCTACTCTCTGAGTTTAGCGTCAAAAGACTGAGGCTATGGCTCAGCTGGCAGAACTGCATGCTGATGACCAAATGGGACACGCAGGTTGGGACTGCTTAAGCTGGTGTTCCTGATATGGCTCCTATATCATTGAACTGTAGCCTGAAAGACAAAGAGTGCTTTGAGTTCTTCTTCAGGGTGAAGCAGAGACTATGGGGCTGGAAAAGGGCCAAGAGAAAGGGACTTTGCAGGGAAAGTGTGGCTTATGGAAGACTTGAACTCATCCAGGACTTCTACTTAACTTCAGTTCCCTCCACCTGCGACATGGCATGGCTCATGTTTTTTAGTTTCTCTTTCTCAATGAATAAGCATTGGCTGGAGGAACAATTTCAGCTAAGATTCACCTGCTCCTCACAGGAAAAATGTCGTTTTTCCTGGGGAATGAGAGAAGCCAGGTTACCGTGGCTTTGAGTGTATGGGGTCAATGTATGGTGTAACCAGTGGGTCTAAGATCACTGGATCTACAGCTCAAGTAGCGTACAGGTAGCCTGTTCATCGAGAGTGGCTGTTCATGCAGGATTTCTGGATGGTAGCTCCTTGCTCTAACTGAATCATGAATGCCTGGAAATATTGAGCAAATTATTAGTGTCCATGAGTTCCACTTGGAGCAGAAAAAGAGGACATATCAGTCTATTTACAGGCCTATGGTAACACTGAATGTGAATTTTTTTAATGCATAATTACTTTCCACAGATCACAATTATGAAAGACATCTTTGGGGACTGTGGAAAAAAAACGCTAGGCAAAAATGTAGGGTAAGATCAATGAAAACCCACACATATAAATATATCTAGACTTGAGAGACTGGTGAGGCCCCACAGAGGATAAGGCTAAAATGAGTGATTGGATGAAAAGAAGTAGTGTAAAGGTTGTTCCTGTTGTCCCACCTGAAGGTCAAATACAACCAGTGTGTCTGGGAGGACTGTGAAGATAATGGAGGGAACCCGCATCCCCACTCAGGGAAGCAAGGTCACTGTTCTTACAGAGGTAAGGTTGCTCTGCAATAGTGTTGCACACAAAACTGACAGACTTTCCAGGATCTTGACTCAGGAAGGTGCGTTTATTGCAATACTAAATTCATGAACCACTCTATGTTAAGAGGACCTTGCTTTCTGAAATGCTTTTGGAAACTCAGAGAGCAAACTGATGTGACAGTCAGTCCTTCCACATGAAGTAATGACTTGGTCTCATGGGCCCCATGCTGTAACCACTCCTGTGCTCTTAGCAGAACCACAACAAGGATTTGCCTCCTTCATCTTCGTTCTTTATTGCACCCTTCTTAGTTGACCTCAAATGAGAATGAGAAGGACTCATGGGGAGAAGGATGAGGAGATTTCTAGTTTGAACAGAAAATACAGGAAAAAGGTGAAATTCAGACAGATGTTTGTATTTTTGACCTGCTGCTTCAAGTGGATCCTCCAGTACTGGTGGTCCTGTAGAACTGCAACCTTTAGGCAGTGGCTGGCACGAAAGCAGTATAACCGTTGGTGCAATCCTGTTGGAAAGACTGCACAAAATTCTGTCCCTTTGATCACATGAGAAGCTGGAGCAAAAAGTTGTCCCTTTGCCAGCTTTCATTTTTTACCCATATACGAAATTCTGTGTCCCAAGGACTTTTTGTTACTGCTTTGTGTTGGGACCCTTCTCATGACTGATTCTCTCATTTCTTCCTATTCTCTTAATTATCTTCCTCCTTCACTGAAGCAAACCCATTGATTTCTATACAACCTACAGCCCCTGCTTCTCCCACTAGAGAACCCCACACCGCATTCATCATAGGCTATGGTTATTCATTTGGGGGCAGGGTTGACTTGAACTCCTTTCAGCACAACAGATTGGGAGGGCAGGATTTTGGAAGACTGGGGTCCTGTTTGTCAGTGCACCACAGCACTGCTGCTTACTTGAGCCATGACTGCAAGAGAACTAGGAGTTATCCAGCAATGAGGATTTAATGCCATATTATTGACAGCTGCCTATAGAGCATTTTGTTCTTTGTGTTCCAGGGAGTACATAGCATTTTGGGTACCCACTGACGGCCAGTCCTTCATTCTGGAGAGGGGAGGTGTGATACTACACTTCTGCTTTATCCAACTTGTCCTCCAAGTGGTAAATATGTGTGTGGGGGTATGCACATATGCAAAGCAAACTTAAAATAATTTATGAAGGAATTACAAAATCCAAGATGCCATAATCTTACTAAAGAAAAAAAGAAACCAAAAAATGCCTCCCACATATGAGCAGCTAAACATTACTGTGCTTCAAAATACACCTGGGGAAAAAAGTATTGCTGGACTTAAATACACTAACAAACTTACACTGCCATAAAAAGAAATGTATTTGAGGACTTCAGCCAGACCAGCTACTCATAATGTTCTCCTGTTTTGCCAACATATTATGTCATGAGCTGTCTGTAAATCCTGATGTAACAATGTACTCTGGATTATATGCCATTCAAAAAACTTTCAGTAAACAATATATTAAATGCATAGGATACAACACGTCTAAGTGTTAGGAAATGGGGTACAGCTTCCTTTCTGCTGTTGAAGTTGAGAAAGTATTCATCATCCTCCTGGCCTACCTTTGTCCGGTTCCCTCCAGATGCCCCCCAGGTCTCAGAGGTCCCCGCAGCTCTCCCTACTTTTCCATTATCTTTAATCAACCAATCCTGACAAGACATTTTAACTCAAAACCAAAACACATTGGCCAAATTAGAATGGTGTTAAAATCAGGAGGAATTAAACTGAGTCTATGGTTTTAAACACAGACTTCTCTTTGTGCTAACAAGTAATATTTATGGCCAAGAAAGATTTAAAATCCTCTTCTCAAGATAGTTTACCTACATTTGCTGCCTGGACATCTGATTTTGGATTAGGGTGGGGTGAGAGTTGGTGTGGATAAATTGTGAAGTGAAATATTGATCCTCATCAAAATTATCTGACAGAGGCAGCTTAAAAGTATCATACTGATGCTGTAAAAAAAGGGGTTGACTATACTGTTTAGCAGCATTAAGGTAAGGTGGGGATATTGCTCTGGGAGAACACTCTTAATGAAAATTTACTACTGCCTTTGAAACTGGAAGGTAAATTAGTGCATGGATCTCTACAGCATTCAAATATCACATACAAATACATTTTAAAATATCACAATAATGTCGTTCTTCCTATACTTTCTAAGGACGCCTGTCCCCTGGATTGTCTATAAACTGCCCTCTTAACTCTCCCCATGAATGTTCCCCCAAAATTCTCAAAGGTAATATGTGGAGAAAAGTACTATTAAAATAACATGGCAGGCCTGGCTGGAACTGACAAAACCAAGAAATTCATGGTTAAGATTGAAACTCCATCTTTGAGACACCCCGTTGTGCTTTGTTGCATTTTAATAAGTGTTCATCTGACCCTCTGCCAGTTAATTATGGGGATCTTCAGAATTTTGTGCTGGCCCTCTTGCTCTTCAGTACTGATGTGCTTCTTTCACTTCTATTTTTAGGGACCTTAAGGTGAGTTATCATTGTTAACCTGATAACACCCAGATCTATTTTGCTCTTTTAGCTGATCCTACTGAGGCACCTTTTAGTCTTTTCATCTTACCTCCCTAAAGCGCAAATTGGGATCTTAACCGAATCTCTTAAAAAAAAAAAAGATAAAACAAAAGAGGGGTTGAAGAATCATAAAAATTAGATCCTCTTCTCCCTTCTCCCCACCAACCTACTAAAAAGTAGCTCCAAGTTTTGAGTTCCATTAGATGAAAATCTGTTTATGATTTACAGTATGGCCAAAAGAATTGAGGTACTGGTGGATTTATTTAGCCATTTCCTTTGGTTGGTTGTTTTTGTTTGCTTTTTTTTTGTTTGTTTGTATGTTTTTTTCCTCTTACCCTTTTAAAGTTACTTATTTTGGTTTACATTGGATTTCTCATGTGAAAATAGAAGAGATTGAGAGGATACCATAAATCTTCCTGCAGCACTACCTCTCTTATTCCCATGTTAGGGTGTAGGAATCTCCTTTTATTACCTCCACAGCAAGGAGCAATACACGTATCTAGGAAAATTTTAATTTAGAGGAAAGAGAAAAACCCAAAGCAAACAAAAAAAAAAAAAGCTATGGAAGAAGATGTTTCCTAGTACCTCCTGTGGCTGCTTTCTGCATCAAGATTTTGTGGGTTACTCCTGAAAGAAACATGAATTGGAGAATGAATTAATTTCCTCTGAAATATAGCCTGTCACCCATGAGGAGACATTGCTCTGCCTGGTAAAGTAAAGGAACCTCAGGAGGGGACAGAAGTAAAGCTAGATATCATTAAAGAACAACAAAAAATTGTGATTATTTGCAGGTTCCTGAGTACAATGACAGTGGAGACAGTTTTTCAAAACACTTTAGACAAACATTAATGCTGTTATACTTGTCTGAAATGCTCCTCTGAATCTTCTGAGATTTGTCCATCACTAGGAAGATTTAATGAATACTATTTTACTAGTGGAATTTTCCCATTGAATGCAAATGATTCCAAAAGTTTATTTTCAGAATGTTTCATGCTTGCCTTTGTCAGACAGCTGGTAGAGGGAAAGGGTTTCAAAAATAAAGAAAATTATATATAATGAATAACCAATTGCAGTAGATGCTAGCAGACTAAATGTATTTTTATTGTGAGGACATAATGCTGCTATAACCTAACCTTCTCCACCCCCATAGGGTAAAGAACAGTTAATGAAGGAGAAGATGCTTTTATTAATCTGTAGTCCATTTCTGTGATATATAATATTCATTAGACATTGACTAGTAATTTCTTCCACCCACCCCATATTTTGTAGACAAAAGTCTTTTTTCAACATTTGATAAGAAAAGAGCAATAAATAGTTAAGTAATACACATGGTCTATTTTTTCAATATAATCAATAAAATCTTAACACATTTATGTGCCAGTTTACATGGGAGGTCAATATGCATTTTGTTTTGAGAAAATCTTTCAGGATTTGGATTATCAAGACTCCAAACTTCTGTTCTTTGAGCATCTCTCAAACTGTAGTTTTTAAAAGTTGACTCCCTGGGTGAAGCTTTGTTTTGATAAAGTCATCCAATGGTGGATTTTCCACTGGTGTGTAAGTGTTACAAATAATATTATTTTCTGGTCTTTAAAAAATTTTTTTGTTTACAGTTTCCAAACTTCCTTCTCCTCTCTCTGCTCAGGAAATATTAGGTTTCCCATGTAGCTGTTGGGCTAAGCTCTTTGGTTCTGTCTCTACTCTTAAAGAAAGTTAATGCTTACTTGTTAGCTCTGCTTCTTTAGCTTTGGTCCAAAGCTGGTTTTTTGTTTACACCCAGGCATTTGGTCAGCTACTTAGTTTGGTTTGTTAGATTTTTGCATAAAACAAGAATTATAGGAGGAATACCTCTTTATAGTGGAGAATAGCCCCCCATAATCTGAGAAACCGCCCCTCTTTATTTTTGTGGACAAGAAAGGCAAGCTTCTGAAAGCCTGAAACATTAACAAATGAAGGTTTAAGTGATGGCACTCATTTGTATAGCATACTGTTGCTCCAGTAAACTTGAACAGGAAGCCTACGATTAGTTTTAACTTTTGGGTTTTTTTAAAAATAAAAATCTTACTTTGATTTTTTGCTTTTTATTTCTAAGGGGATTGGGCAAAAATATCTCAAACCAAAGCAATTCTACTCCTCACCCCTTTTGGACTGTGAACACAATGGGTTCCTATGCTGATACTTGCAGACAGGATATTATTGCTTTCCTTTGATATATAATTTTATAGTATCTGCTCCTAGTCAGTTGCCCTTTGATATGTAATTTTATAGTATCTCCTACCAGTTTCTCAGACCTTTTTTATTGGTGTTGGTCAAATCAGGTGTATAAAGTAAGAACATCAGTACAAAGAGTTTGAGTTGAATGAGAATGAGTTGTCCATTAATTCTGCTGGTAGGTGCCAAGTCCAGTGTTACAAAAGATTTTTGCCACCTTTTTCTAAAGGTTTGTTGATTAGTCTGACCTGGCTTGCCCAAGTTGCTACTGCCAAAACTTTAGGCCCTGATCCTACAGTCAGATCTTCATGTCTGGGATCCAACTGACCTCAGCAAGTTTTTAGGCAGACTGAAACATCAGATGACCATTAATTTGTTCCAGGAGAATTTCCTAAGACAATCAGTTGCAGAATTGCTGGGTATTTCCAATGGGCTGGAGGTCAGCAAATGTGTTGATCATACAGGTTCTCTTCTGTATGGTCACAGTAATGTTACCTGTCCATGCATCAATAGTAGGCCCAGAGATCCTGGTAACAGTGTCCTATATATACACGTGTGTGTGTATATATGTGTGTGTATATATATGTATCTGTGCATGCACACTTATACATACATATATATACTACTATCATCATGTAGTTAATTTATAATGCATATATATAAAATTACAAGTAGGCATTTGTCTCCTGAGTGCATTAATCTCGTTCCCAATTTGCCATATTTCTCTGAGATGATCTGTTTTCCTCCATAAGATTCTGGGCATGGATATGACTTATCTCAGTCATGTCTCCTCATTCAGGTAAAGCATGAAAAGTGATAGAAAAGTCAGAGAACTGAGAACTACAAAGTCCTTTGCCTTACAAAAAAATTGCATAAGTAGATATGTTACATGCCCACATATCTTGGGGTTTTTTTTGCAATTATAGTGTGCTAGGTAGCTGATTTGGAATTTTGGATCTGATTCCTTTCTTATGCACAGAAATATAAAGAAGAGGAACTCTGCTAAGTCCACTGAGGGCAGCCTTATAGAGCTGTCTAAGAATGAGGTCTTTGTTTCTGGACTTTGGTCTAATATTTTTACAGTTTTCTTTCTGTGGGAGTGATAAATGCAAAACTAACTTCCAAAACCCACTCACTTCTTTTACTGATCCAGAATATGACCATAAGATACAGCTCTAATAAAGCAATTTAAAAAAGGAACTCTGATCTCCTAAGAACAGCGGAGTAAAGTTTGCATTAATTTCTGGTTAAATACAACAGTTATGTAATTAATAAAAAAAGTATCCAGAACAGTAAACGCATTCTGGAGCTAAGATTATTTTCCTCTACCATAATGAACATTACTCATTTAAAGAATACTTCACCCCTGGAAATAAAGAAACAAAATTTCTATTAATATTCTTGAATGTTTCATATAAAAATGTTGTCTATTTCCAAGTGCTCCATGTGTACCTACTTATTTAATTTTACTTTTAAATACAGCTATTGACATAATATAAAATACATTTTGTGCAAAAAAAGCCTGTGAGGACTCTGAGTTCTGACATAAAGGAACTAGAATACACTCGCACAATACCTAGAATTTAGTTTCTCTTAAAACTTGTGTTTAACTGTTAAAATTAAATGATGGTAAATATAAAGTTGGAACTCATTTTTATAAACTCTGATTAAAATGCAGAGTTGGTAACTTGGGAAATGTCCCAATGATACCTGAGGAGTGAAGCAGGAGGATTAGAGATACTGAGGAAAACCCACACAGAACTGATCGTTTTCCCACTGTATCCGTTTAAAAAGCTGTAGTTCTTGTTTCTTATAAATCTAGTCTCTTTGTAGTTTCCTTACAGCCTCAAATTTGTTAAAGAAAATATGCCATCACTACAGATAGCTTCTTTAAAGTCTTCTCAAGCTGCATTTCACTTTGTAAACATCTCTGAATAACAAAACATGCAGGGCTAGATTCTGCCCTCTGCCATGTGCCAGAAATCCTGTTGCATTTCACCAAGGTTAATTCCTGCAGCTGAAACTTGAATTTGGCCTACCCTTCTTTACAGGGAGGCCACTGAGCTGTCTTATTTTGACCTCTCTTTTTCTCCAAACTTTTGTTGGATGACCCTTTGCCCCCCCCAACCCACCACTTTTTTCTTTCTTTTTTTTTTTTTTTAATTAAGAAAGATGGGAAGAAAGTGAATTTTCAAGTCACAAAACTCTGCCATGCAGAGATGGACATGGTTATGCCAAGGGCCTGCACCCCAAGTCACCTCAGAAAGTCAGAAACAGAAATATGAAGCTGGTTATAAGATGAAAGTCATGGAGTTAGAGTAACATATAAAAGCTGGGACTAAAACTTGCAAAACTGAGCAAAGAGTGTTATAACTGACCATGTACATTCTGTTAAGACTTTGCTGAACAACCTGCTGCAACTAATATCACCTACCACAAAGGCATGTTGCATACAATAATAATTTTGTGATTGTAAATCACCTTGAAGACATAAACTCCCATATAATGTCAGTGCTCTATAGAATACGCTACATATTTTTCATTTTTTGTTAAGGATCAAATATTTCTTTGGAGCTACAATTGTATTCTACTTCACTAAGGAAACAGGTCATTGTCCATATTAAAATACATAGTAATCAAAATGAAAATTAGCCCTTTTTCTAAGGTAAATTTTATGCTAATTTTGTTTCACAAGAAAAACTTTTTCCTCCAGACATGTTCACACACAAGGGATAGCACCACTTTGACAGAGAAATACACTTTTGAGGCGTTAGTTCGCATCATAAGGAGACTTTCAAGAGTCCTGCTGCCCTGTCCAAAAGCTTCTCCAGAGGCTAAAACCGTGGTCATTCCCCCGAATGCCAACACCTCCTCTGAAAGATGGGGCGGCGGCAGCAGCAGCAGCAGCTAGGAGCGTGCTGTACAGTTTCTCGTGGAATGCAAACTGGCTTTAAGATAAATACTAACATTTAGAGAGAGAAATATTTACTGATATTCCCCTAGCCAAACATTGCAGCTGTAAGTATAAAGCATGTGGAGATGGCAAAGCAGCCAGACCCCTTCCTAAGATTGTTTTTTAAATTTTTTTTCTCTTCTAACTATACTGGGTGACTGCTTTTCTGCCTAAACAGCTCTAAAGGGCTATGAAGACTGAAGTCCTTCAAAGCTGTTAAATGTTTCCTCAGATTTACAATAAAATTCTGCATTACAAATCTCCTAGTAAAATCTCTGAAGCATTGCAAGCAGTACTTACATAATTTTCCGTTAAGTCAGTATTTGTGTATTCAACACCTAGAAAATAAGGAAAGTGAACGTGGACAGGGAAGGGAAAAAACAAAGGCGGGGGGGAGGGAGGGGGGGGCACGACAAAAAAAAAAAAGAAAAACCCTACCCTGAAACAGCCATGAAGCTATTAAACATATGCCAAAGTAAACAATAGTGTGAGGGTCTGCCATAGCTTTGCCCTGCAGGTAGACGGCAGGCGGCACAGAAGGAAAGCAAATGGCAAGGAAAAGAGAAAGACGTACAGGATGTGGATGAGATGCCGAGCCCTGAGAGCATGAACGGCCTGATTGTGATCCTCAAGTCACACCATCAGCCATGCAAAACAGGACATACCTTTCTGGCTTGCTGGTTCTGCCGACTGAAACAAAGCAGTCCCATTCTCAGCGGGAGGCCAAATCAAAATGAAATTTTATTTAGTCTGCACTGTCCTCAGATTGGGTTTCAGAATGACTGCTTTAGGAGATAGCATGGATGTGGCTGATGCATGCTTTGCATATGAAACTGCAATAGGGAAAAAAAAATCTACATAATCAAAAAAATCTGTGCCGTGTGTATGGCAAAAACCCCTGGACGTTAGTGAGGCAGCTACAATGGATGTTTTAAAAAATGACCTTTCTGAATAAAATGCACATTTGTGCTTCACAATACTATTTTCAATAAATATATAATAGATCATTTTGCATGTAATTATTCAGAAGCTGCCCTGAGAGACTGAAATAACAAATCATTTTTCTTATTTTTTTTTTTAATCACGGAGCAGAATTACAGTTTGGAAACAAATGCAGAGAAAATGTATATCTAAAGAGGATTTCTGTCTCTTGCAGTGGCTAACAGTGATTGCACCTCAGAATCCTCTTCAATTTAATGTTTTGTTTAAGTCCCTGCTTCCTAGAGTACCCAAAGAAAGGCCTACTGCAGTAAAGAACATCTGCTTTTTGTACCACTGATCTAATGCATTCCACCTTGCACTTTTAAGAAAGGATTCATTCTTTGATTAGACACACTTAATTTTACAGACTATTAATAAATAAAAAAGATCATCAACTGATCGCAGAGTATTTTCATTAGAAGTTAGAAATAACTTACAAAGGCAAGGAATAGTCTGTCGAATATGCAGGGCATACACCATGTAATGCCTTTGTTGTCAGTTATGCTGCAAATGAGATTTTCAAATAGGATTTGCAGAGGCAGGGCAGTGATCAACACAGTGCAACATCCAGGAAAGGGAAGTTGAGCACAGTATTCTGCGAAACAAGGGGGCAGAAGGGAGCCTGTTTGTAAATACATATTATTATCCAAAGAAAACACTTATCACTGCTTGATTTTGCCACACCAGCTACTTGGAACGAGGTGATACCAATAATTTTGTAGGTGCACATCTGTGTGGGCACGTGTGTTTGTATTTATCTGTGTGCAGGGCATGTAAGCCTGTAGTCTGTGCACATGTACACGCTTGATGCTTACACTGTAAAAGACAAGCAAAAGGCAGAACAAACAATACACGTTTTCAATTGACAGATAATTCTCTGCTAAAACAAGCAGTGCTAATACTGTGCTCTGTAGCATATGGACAGCCAAAGAATAGGAAGGGAAAAGCAAAAAAACCACCACCATAAAATCTTTAAGAATGCAAAAGGGATAACGATACCAAATAAACAATATAGATAAAAACTTCCAGGAATAATGAGATACAGTGCAAATCATTCACACAATGTGCTTTCACACAGCAATGACGGAAGTCACTGACAACAATGAAACCATGTGCAGATACTCCTTGGAGAAATAGTCGAGCAAATTTTGTAATTCTATCTTCTGTGCTTTGCAGGCTGAGTTTGAGACTCGCCGTAACAAAATGTGCTAGAATATTGGAGCTTTAAAATTAAGCATTGGGCATTATGGAAGGTAACTTCATAATGAGTTCTCCTATTGCTATTTAAAGCTAGGGATCCATAAGGAGCACAGTGCAAAATATAACATTTGCTCTCCTTATGTCTCAGAACAACTGTTTTTATATTTGTAGTCATCCTAACTGTTGTTCCAAACAAGATATTCAGATAGTCCCCAGCCTCATGCTGTATTGTGTTTATTCTGATGTGTACCTTATAGCGAAGCTTTGTCTGTATTGAATTAATCTGATTTTTTTTTTGTGTTATTATTTTTATAAATGCTGATTTTTTTCTCACAAAACTTCCCACTTTAGGGAAAAAGAAAGATGTGATTGCTTTAAAAATAGAAGACCAAAACCAAAGCTAGTATTCCCAAAATTCAATGCACCTGGCATTCACTTTATACCTAATAAGCATCCGTGAATATGCAAATGTTCAATGTCTCCAGTAACCTCATTAATTTATTCCTCAGGCAATCAAAGAATGTGAACCAGTCCTCTGCTACTAATACTGGAAGTGGTGCGCCGCTCAGCATTGCTAGAATCAGCTGAAAGCACATTCTGCATATTGAAAAACTGTTTCATCTTTCTTCCTTTCTTTGCCACTCTAATTCAAACAAAGACTTCCTACCTCAGTTTACATAGCTGACAGCAAAAGTTGAAAAATGCCAAAAATAATTAAGACATATATATTTTTTACATATATCTCTCTCTCTCCACGTGCACACGTACACGCTGGGAAGATAAATAGTTTAAAGAGATGTCAGCAGAATTCCAGTTTGAAAACCACCTGAGTTTTCTTATTTATTTATTTGGAGAGGGGGGAGCTTGGGAAGGGGCGGGGGGGGGGGAGAAATGACCTGCTTCCTACTCTGCAAAGCAGCTGAATAATCTTTTCCTTTGCCCACATTAAAAGCCCTGAATAATGTTTATAAAATGTTAGGGAATCCCGGTAGGTTTCCTATTTAACAAGCCATGTATGACAAATCACAGTGTAATGTACTACGTTCTTAATCTTTAATTAGAATGTGAATATCTGCGCGAGAACGCAGTTAACTTTGACACATTAAATCTTCTGGTTAAAGTGCCTTACAGGAAGTGCAAAGATGAAACACTGCAACAATCTACTGCCTCTCTCCATTCACCCAGACAGTTGGGGAAGGATGATAACATCTTGTAATACCTGCTCTGTAGTAATTAATCGCTGTGGTATTTAGGACCATTCAAGTAGACAAATATGACAGAGACAGGGACAATTAGGAACCTTGTTCAAGCTACATTAACTTTTCCAGCTATTACAACACAGCAGCTCAAGTTTGCTTGTAAAAGCTGCAGAGGGATTGTTATGCATTAGCCGTGCGATTATTAATGAAAGAAAAGGAGAATGGTGTTTATTGTAGTTTGAAAATTGCAAATAAATTTCAATTATCTGCTATGTCATTTTGTTAAACATGCATTCTGGAAATGCCTTTGTACTCTAAATCATGAGCTACTCAGAGCAAACTAATACCAGAGAGCCTTTGGGAGATATAAAGTCAATATTTTTGTTGAACTGGCCTTCTTTCTTGTTGAAACTGGAGATAGACAGAGCTACCTGAAGATATTTCAGATAGTTAGCGAACCCCACAGACACTTTGGCGTTCACCCTGCCTCTGTGTGCCAACAGGCACTCTGATCAGACCTCGACACATTACCGGTTGAACCTGCGCCTTGCTCCACAAGAAAGAGAAAGCTCAACTCCCTTACTGATCACATGCATAAAGTGCACACAGATAGACAAATAAACAGCTGGGGGAAAACCCCCTCAAGAAACCCCTTTGCCTCTTTCCTATTATCACCACAGTCATCACCAGAACAGACCAAATGAAATGCTGGGGCAAGGTTTGGGACCTGGTATGGATTATATGTTTTAAAGGTTACACACTGTGCTTTACTTTCCTATCAATAAAGAGCAGCAAATGCACTGCAGATTGTGAAGTTTATGCTTTAACTATACATTCGAGGCAGCATAATTTGCCATTGCTGTTTGGTACCGCATGAACGCATATTGGTTCTCAGCGTTGAAGGAGGATGGCCAGAAAACGACAGAACTGGACAAACACTGCAAGGACTTTGGCACGAATATTCACTCAGTGGCTGTTTTCTTTTTTAAAAAATGAAATCACCTAAACCTGTGGCCCTTTTATGTTCACTTTCTATGAATATTTGAACTAGAGTTTCTTAGCAGCGTGAATGCTCGCAGAAAGCTAA
The DNA here is from genome assembly GCF_963921805.1 of Phalacrocorax carbo. NCBI lineage: Eukaryota > Metazoa > Chordata > Aves > Suliformes > Phalacrocoracidae > Phalacrocorax > Phalacrocorax carbo. The sequence continues at coordinate 148,559,162 of NC_087513.1, read as the reverse complement.
TTTGAAAGTCATACATGCAAGTGTTTGTGGAAAACGAATTCTAAATTTGCATGTGCAAATATTTGCACTGGGTATGCTGCCGTCTTCCCCCAGTCAGGGAGCAGCAGCGTTGCCACGTGCCTCGCCCCACCAATCCCACACGAGGAACCCAGCTTGAGTTTCAAATATTGTGTCAAATTTGCCCAGTGAACTTGTTTACGATCAAGCCCCAAAGTAGAAAAAAAAAAGTGTTAAAAGTATATGAAATGTACTCGAACAACAAATGTTTGCAATGATGGGAGATGCGTAGCTGGGCATTTCGAAAGCAGAAACAGAGGCACACTGGCACAAAACAGAGTTTGTTCGAAAGCATTCACTCAGCTCTTGTAGGACTGTTTTTACCTCCTCTCTCCTTCCAGGGGGTGAAGAAGAAAAAGAAAGCATAAAAATACCACTCAGGACAGGGAACATTCTCTGCCCAGCTGCCCAGTATGGCCAACCTATTAAAATAGTACCATTTAAATTAAAAAAATTTGTGATCCTTGAAGTGCTTTCTGAACGTGTAGGAAAGAACTCCACCATTTATTTGCAGGTGAGGTCTTCCATGTTTTTTATGTGTTTTTTGTTTTTCTTTTCAATTTTTGTAGTTGCAAACTACATTGTTGCATGTGTGCTGTTTTCTGCGACCTGCATCATTGTACTTTAGAAATAAAAAGAAAATCCAGCTTAGCCCAGCAGAAATCTGCATCCCCACCCCAGAATCTGTTGTCACAAAATGAAGGAGGGAGGGGGCTGGAGCGGGGGGAGAGGGGGGAAGGCAGCTCAGTGCACAGCAACAATTCCCCCTCTCAGCTGAGCTGCAATGATGTCAGCTTTCTGATTACAAACTGCTTATTTATGCTTCAACAGCTGCCAAGAGCAGCAAATAAGTGGCTAAAAGAGTGTCTAGACCAGGCATTCAGGCCTCTATTGTTTGCTGGTTGTTACCTGGTTGACAGCGATGGGTACAGCTGCCTGGTGTGAAAGAGAGCAAGGGATGGGGAGGCAGTGATTGACAGAAGGGCCCTCGAGGTCAGGCACAGCCAGCCCCAATGGCCCCTTGGCTTTATGTTCCTCGCTCTAAAGGGAAAGCGATGGCTCTGCCTAGAGGTTGGAGGTGAAAGGAAATGTTTGAGGGTAATGAAAAAAATCCTTTAGCCAAATTTGTGATCATGAACAGTTACTCTGGGGAATTTAAGCCCAAGTGTTAGGCAGTTTTCTCTATATGCAGAAATGGTTGTTGGTAGCCACCACAGGAATAATAATGTGTTACATGCATGCAGGCAAAAATGTATCTTTGTGCAGTCCTTCACCCAGGAGTATAGAACTGCGGGCAGTTTTTATTTTTATTTAGGTTAAAAACTGATAACACTGCTAAAAACTGGTACTATGCACTACGAAATTAATTCTCCTCCAGGGCTAGCTTGAAAAGCATTCCTGAGCTTTTCTGAAAAATATTCAGATATTTGGGAGAGAAAAATAGATATTCGGATTAGACAATGATCTATCAGAAGCTCCCATCCACTCACGCAGTGAACTTTGGTCTCTTCATCTCGATTCTGGAGGGACAGTGACTCTTAATACAACCCAGTAGAAACAGCTAGCCAGTGAGCAGGCTGACCAAAATCCATAAAATGCCTTTTTTAGCTGATATAGAGATGCCCTCAGTCTGGTTCTGATCTCACACATGCTAGTGTGGTCCAGGCATAATCCTACTGAAGTCAAAGGAGTGGCATTGATTCAAGCCAACTGCAATCACTGGCAGGCTGACTGAATTTCTCACCTCCCACCCTAACCTACCCCCGCGGCGGGATACCGTTCAGCAAGGAAGCAAAAGCTCTCGGAATTTTTAAAAGGATGAAGCCAATGAATTGTTTCTAATAGAACAACAAAACCAGAATCAAAAGTCTTGGAGCAACATGCAAAAACTGTGAAGACAGCGTGTACCCTGGGTAAAATTAAAGCTTTATGTACACTAACAAGTCCACCCCACCTTCACCCAAACACATGCAGATTAAGTTGCTGGGGCAGCTATAAGTAGAATTAATCTTACATTCCTCTTTGGCATTTTCTGACAAGAGGCGAAGTCCTATGCCAAGAAAAAAGTTGGTTTTCAGAGCTTGTTACATATGACAGAATTATTAAATGTTTTATGACCATATGGTATAATTTTTTTACTGTAGTGTTTGAAATAGATTATAATTAACAAATGAGTAACCTTTCTCCGGTGAAAGATGAGAAGACACTAAAAAATAGTCTGGGCATCAGTTGCAGCTAGAGAGATAAGAAGTAGCAGAGCACCTGAGCAGCACAAGCTTAATTTGGGTATACAGTTGGCTTTCTACATATCTGATGCAAAAGCTGTAACTAAAATGAAATCATGCTAAATTAGCTGTAAAAAATAAGTTGATTTAATTAAGCACAGAAAGACTTATTAGATATAATAAAATGTTAAAAAGTCAAATGATGTGCAGTTACATTTCAGCTAACACTGCTCAACAAATCCACTAAATTTATTCCTTTCAATAATGATCTGTTTTGAGCATTTAATTAGATAAATAATATTTAATCACTTCAGCAAATTTGAACTAGAAAAATTCCTTGTCATCAGTGGTGACTCATTCTTGCTAATATCTACCTTTAAAGAAAAGGTAAAACTAGATGATCTTCTGGAGCAGCACAGAGTATGAGCCTAGTAGAAATCTGTCTCTAGGCCTCATTAAAAAAACAAGGTTTGCTAAACAAACTATTATTTACAGTGAGAAGTGTGCATATTTTACTGGGAAAGAGCATTCACGTTTGCCTCTTTTCAGCATCAGGCACTATAAGTAGATGATAAGAAAAGATATTCAATAGATGTCCTATAATTCATCATAATACTGTTTCATTTAATAACTACTTTGCTGAAGTGATTGGCATGATTACAGGAAAATTACTTCAAATTATTCATCTCTTATCTAGCATCTAAGATGTCCTAAACTTGCATGAGAGTTAGCATAATGGGACCTATTAATTACTAATGCTGCAAGTCCTTCACTACTTAAATATCCTTTCTACCAGGTGTGCTGTGTAATGCAAATAAAGAAAATACAAACCAAAATGATCGCTTTCCAAGGCAGTGCCACCCAAAGTTTAAGAAATGAAATCCCGAGTTCAAAATCTATGGCCCACTCATCCATTCAAAATATCTAGAGGTTCATATATTTTATTTTTTATCTTTCTCTGCATTTCTCTTCTTCTCATATGTACGCATGTTTGCAGGAGTGTGTACATGTTTAAAAATATATGTGAACAGTATATGGAATATACTGTATTTATTTTCTACTCAGAGCTATGGATGTGCAAGGCTGCTATAAAAGACAGGCTAAGGACTTAGTCTCTGACCTAAAGAGTACCTTTTCATCTCAAAATCCTATCCATCGAATGCTATCTGTTCAACAAAATTTACTCCTATGAGTAAACACTTTGAGGCAAAGAAAGATTATTATCTGTTAAGGGCAAAGAAGTTAGAGCAAAGATGGCCAGAAGCCATATTTGTCCTCTCTGCAGTCTGGGTTTAACAGCCAATGTAAATTAGAGCGGCCTTACGCTTACACCCTTGGCTCTCTAAGATCCCCGATGAGAATCATCACAGCAGAAACCAGAGAAAGGCCCTTTCTGTCCTTCTCTCTAGCCCACCTGTGACATGCCCGTAATTCAAAGGGTGGCTATGCTGCTTTTTAAAGCCACCTAAGACAGATAATGTTGCCTGAGGGCCTGATGCTTCTGTGTCTTACACCTCAGAAACACACTTAAACTGTGCAAAGGAGACCCATGCAGTTACAAGCTCTCATAGTGAGGTACTAAACTTCCACTGCAGAGGCAAGGTCATGAAAAATCCTGCCTTATTTTCTTTACAGAATCCAACCTTGAGTCTATGATCAACTGCCTTCTCTCTCTCTCCCTCTTCTTTGGTGGATTTTTTATCATGACCAGTACCTTAGGTTCTATTAATTATATTTGCAATGTTGAAATAAAGATACAGGGAAAAGAACTCAAAACAAACAAAGGAAAAAACCCAAACCAAAGGTAAAAAGCACATAGAGACCCCATAAAAATTGATTGTTACTTATATGTGGCAAGTGACCAAGCCTAAAGGTTCTGGGCTTTCTGACAAAATCTACCTTGAACTGCAGCCTCCAGTAGGAAGGCAAGTTGCCCAAGTAAATTTCAGGTAAGAAACAAAATACTGGACTTCTAATAACCTATTTACCACATCTACTATACACAGAGAATCTAAAAGAGAAAGATATTCCTGAACCCCACCTGATAAACTCTTAGAGGGGTTTTCAGTATATTCTTTACAAGAAACGCGTGTAATTGTTTCTAAATGTGCAGATAGTCTCAATGAACCAGGAAACCCACTATCAAGAAATATTTCTGGGAGAACGTTACATTAAAAAAGGCTGTTCTTTATTAAGGATAGGGACTGATACTCAAGCCTATGCTTTTGTTCTGAATGACGGCAGCACAACTAGTTTGTGGAATGCAGCAACTACACCATCTGAATACAGGACAGCCAAACTTAATCCTGAAAGTGAAAACTTTCAAAACGCTCTACTGTTCACTTTTTTACTTGAAGGTGACAAACCCTTTTGAGGTAGTCAATACTGAAACGGTATGAAGTCTTTTGGGAGCGGTAAGCTTTCATGGAACCACTCTGGTTTTCTTGTTATAACATAAATGAAACGCTGCCGAACCGGAGATGCTGCAGTGTGCAAGGGACTTCAGCAAATCTCCATTACTTCATGCATCCATGGATATTTACTATATGGACTAAACTGATAGGTATTTAGTGTTTATAATTCTTCAACTAGTAAAGGACTCTGGTATTAGACACTGATATGGTTCTCCACTCCAAAAGTTAGAATTCTGTAGGAAACAAAAGTATTTGTAAAAAATTCCCCCTGCATGGCAATTATATCTGGCTTTTTATACATGACACTCCAGAAACCTACTAGCTGGCCAGTAGATCTGTTTTTCAGTGCTGGCTGTCAGCCATATTGTAAAAGAAAGACACAAACATTTGTTGAACATCATAAGCATCATGGTAATCAGAATCTTTGCTGAGCTTCTGTGGCCAGAAAACCCTCTCTCACCCAGCACCCAGCATGTTCCACATAGGCAAAGGTGCCTTCAAAACTAGTCTGAGCATTGCATGAAGCATTGTTCTAGGCTACCTATTGAAGATACATCTCTTCCTCCACCTCAGCTCACTGGAACCAGAGATCTATCATATTTGTGCGCACTTAAACAAGATGGAGAAGTGATAGCTTCTATATAATCACCTCAGCTTTTGCCTAACATAATAAGATCTAATAATTCCCAATCGGGTGGCATGAACAGTATCATATCTACATTGGCTTTTTAGGCACTTAAAATTTTGCCAAGACAATAGTGGCTTGGGATACCCTTCTTTTTTTTTTTTCTTCCCCCTCTTCAATGTATATCCACCATCTAGTACACTCTGAATGTGACAAAAAACGTCAAGTGATTCGCTTCACATAACTGCTTTGTTACCTTACTTTGAAATGATGACAAATACCACTGCATAAGGGTTGCAGCAGGATGAAAATGGAATTTAAAAAAAAATAATTAAAGCAGTCACCAATTCACATTGTTTACTAATAATAAGAGATGTGCCTGAGAATACAAACTGATTTAGAAGAAATTATTCAGATCTTTAATTTTTTGATCTATCTGCTTCTTTCCTTCTGGCAGCCTGTAATTCCCATATTCTGAAGGCCTTCAATTTAATCTAATATTCAACGATACATACAATCTCTGCACTGAAAGTGCTTGACTATTTGACCTGTGTACCACAACCCAGAATGAAGTGTTCACATGGAATATGGGAATGGAATGATATTGGGAAATATGTCCAGTTAAGTCCCCCTAAATGGAAGTAGCTCTGACAAGTCGTCTTTGATTTAGAGAGTCTTGTCTAATATATTAGAGAGTCTTGTCTAATGCGTCAATCAGAGGACTGGGACATCAGCAAGAAGAAACGATTTTGGGGAAACATCAAGTCCATTGACCAGGTGAAACAAATTGCTATGCTTAGTGCTAGACCTTATAGAAACATAATTAAGGGGTCAAATTCCCTGGGCATCTGTACCAGCTTCTGCTGATGTTTGAAGTAAATCCTACCAGCAAAAGAATGTGTTCGTGCGAGGTTTCACTGATACACATGTGGTTATCACTGCTTACCACCTTGGCTGAACTACAGCTTTTCAAGGACAAAAACCATGAGCTGCTTTGCTGCTTGAGCTAAACAGCCTGGATTTCTTGTTGAAATATCTGGGAGGTGAGCCCTTTGTAAGTCAGTTTGGGGGAGGATATTCAACACACACAAAGACTAATTGTCAGCAAGTAGTGTTGGTAACTCCTACACTGTTGAGGAACTCAGGCTTCCAGCCAGTTCTGCTACTGCAGAAACTTAAGGACTTTGTGATGCCCTTGAAATCTTTCTTTTTTTCTGTGTCAGGTTGTAATTGTGACTTTTGGTCTCTTTACTTACAGTCTAAAGCTCAGTGCAGGATGCTGGGAGGCATTTTACAACCTGTGATAAATGAGGGGGTTGCTTTGCTAGACACATCGATTGCATAGTGGCCTGTGCTCAAAGGGATTGGACTTGATGATCTTCTGAGCCCCTTGGTATAGAAAAGGGCATCAGCAAGAAGCATGGTGGAATCCTGACACCAGCAAGCTCCTCTCTAAGGAAAAGGAGCAGTGTCCTCTGCTTCAGGTACTGCAGGTGCATCCATCCCTCCTAACAGTCTGAGCTTACATTGCATGCCTAGAGTACAGAGACCCCCAACAGCAATGTGTCTGCTGTGGGACCCAGGGACAAGTCCTAGTGCAATGATATGTGTTTATGCCTCAGCAACCTCTTAGCGTAAATCAGCATAAGGTTTGTTTGGTTAGCAGGGCTCCTTTTCCCTGCCCTGAGGTTTCCATGCAAGGCATGTGGATTCCCACTTGGGGTGCACCATGGAGACACTCCTTTCCTTCTGTGGGAAAGAGGTGGTCAAAAAACACCTTCCCTGGCCAGAAAAGATGGAAGACCTTGAGGTGATTTTAGAACGTGTTTGGAAACCTCAACATTTTGCACTCCCTTGTAAGACCTATCTGAGTGGAAGAACAACTGCCTCACTGGTGACATATCAACACAGAAATTTTTCTTTGTGCCTCTGATTCAAAGCATTAAGTCTTGCATGGCTATTTCCTTGAGAAATGCTGCTCACAGGTGATTATAGATGGTACTCTGAGTAGGATGCGCTGCTGTCAGAGCCCTGTGGACCTGGGACTGGAGCCCTGTAAATAGTGCTTCATCATGCAAACGGGGATGTCACCTCTGTGCAGGCAGATGGTGGTATGAGTGGGCTCTAGGCATCACTACTGAGATGAAGTGAGACAGCACTTTTGACAACTTAATGCTGACTGAGTAACATCAACACAAGTCTTCTTTTCTGTTGTAGCTGTCTTAGGATGTCAGAAGATATGGATCTGAGATTGAAAAGACACTTTTGACAGCATAATGGCTGAAACAGTTTTGAAACATTTAAAGCAACAATAAAACGCAAAAGGGGAAAAAGGATGAGGATAATGGCGTGCGACTTCTCAAAGGACATGAGGTTTCAATTCTCTTTGAATAATTTTGTGTCTTCAAAACTACTTCTTTCTGAAACTGCAAGTCACAATTTTCCAGAAAAAGTCTGGCACACACCTAGGTATCTCCTGAAGGCAGCACTCCAGCTTTGTACCTTTTTCACTGTAACTCTCGCGGGTTCTAGCTATGTTATGTTCACTTGCACAGGCATAAGCAAGCTGAAAGATTTTTTTAGGATGCTCATAGTTCAGTCTAACTGTTCAGCTTCCTAAAATCATGACCTATTTCATAACACATATAAAAAATCAACAATAGACTTAGAACACACACATTCATCCGAAGAAAATAGGATAGGTGTGTGGGTCTTTGAACACAACATCCAGGAGCCTGTCTCCTTGAAAACCTGAGAGGTTTTAGCATGATTTTGGCCTATTGAAAACAGAGAAACAAAACCAAACTCTGAAACAAAACCAAACTCTGAAACAAACCCCTCTGGTTTTCATACCTGAGATCCCCATAGAGGATCCCTCAGTACTCTGTAGGAGTAATCCTCAGAAAAGAACAGATAAACATAAAAATGTGATTAATGTTGTAGTAAATGATGATTATATCAAAATTATAATCACAGCGATTTGCATTTTTGTAGACTCTATGTTTAACCTGTGACTTTGCAACAGAACACTTGCAATTTGTTTGGGATTCTTCTGCTTTTTTTTTTTTTTTTTTTTTTTTTTTTTTTTGTAAAATCAATACATAAATCTCCACTTCAGCTCCCTTCAAGAAAGTATTTCTTTTTATGGCAAGTCTTTAAAAATAAAGGGAAAAAATCAGAAAAAAATAAGGAAAAAATAAGGAAAATACTTTAAAATTTACATTTAAAATCCATTCCAGATTTGTTGTATTCATACTTTGATGTGGAGTTGAGAGGCTGTATTAGTGCTGTACCTCCCCAGTGCAGTATGATTGGGCTTTCAGAACACTGTTCCATACAAATTAAAGGGTGCTTTTAAAAAAAAAAAGAAAAAAAAAGGTTTCAAATTTTTGCTATTCTATCGGGAGTAGAGTAATTAAAACAAATTTAAAAATCATTAAGAGAAATGGATAATGCTAGCTATTGTTTTCTTCCTCAAAACATTTAATCTTTTTTTTTTCTATTTAGCACATTAATACATTTTTCCCCTGTTAGAAATAAAAGCTATAGGCCCAGTTCTGTCATGGCGGTGAGCAGGCAGTTGGATACGGTAATGCATGCCTGAAGCCTTCACCAAGGATGATAAGCCTGCATGAATTTTACGAGTCTCAGTATCAAGGTTGCCCTCGCCCAAGGGATTTAAGAATAAGGGGGGAAAAAAGAGAAGGCAGATGTATGAATAACTGGCATTGTAAATCTTCACCGTGGCAACCTACAGCTAGAAAAAGTCTGTGATGGGTTCATGACTTGAGAAGAAAGCGACACAGCAGAATGTGAATGGATTTTCTTCAGCTACTTAATACACTGCTTAGAGCAGCTTAAGGGTGTGCGTGTGAGAGAGAGTATGTGTGAGAGAGAGTGTGTGCATGTGTGTAAGGAGGGGGGGATCTGTGGAAATTTGTTAGAAGGAATTACTAGTGTTATACAGCTTGCTAGAGCTTGCTTTTTTTTTTTTTTCCCCTTTTTGGGGGAGGCTGTAGGGGAGGAGGAATACCATTTAGTCTCAGAATATAAATGACTGGATTTTGCTTGGGAAAAAAAAAAGATGGTGGGGGAGGTGCATAGAATTATGCAGGCAAGTAACAATGAGCAAATTGGACCCTTAACAATACAGCACAAGGTCATAGCGAAAGTCACCAGAGTGGGGTGGTGGGGGTGGCTGGTGGTAGAAAACAGATCATGATAAATAGCTTCCCGTTTTGCAAAATCTGGTAGTTAATGAAAATAAGATGCATTTGAGTTGTCTGTGAACACCTGATTTTTTCCCCCTTTCTCTCTCTCTCTCTCTCTCTCTCTCTCTCTCTCTCTGGTCCTGCTGATGTATGAAAGCAAAGCACTGACTCTAATTGTGCAATTATAAAACGGAAATGATGCAGGTTTGGCAACACAGAGAAAGAAGGCAGCTCAATAACATTGTTTAATAACAAGCAAATAAAGCTCAAAGGGGAAAGAGGTGACTATTTCTGCTTTAGACTCATTAAGGAGCCTGAAACATATTGTAAAAGAGTGATATTTAATTATGGGCTGGACTGATAACATGGAGCAGGGCCTCACTGGGAGAAAGAGACCCTGTGCTCCTAGGAGCGAGCAGCTCCAAACATCAATTACCATGATTATCTACCCAGTGCTTAGAAAACGCACCCGTCTCCGTGTTCCGGCAGCGACCCGTAAACAGGCATTGCATAGGCAAATTTATGGGGACAGTCAGCTGGGGCCAGGTGGGAAAGCGAGCTTCCCATTGGCGACTTCTGTGCAAAAGGAGGAAAGAAGCAAAAGAAAGAAAAATCTGTCTTCTGCACTACTGAAAGAGCAATTTATTACCGAGCATTTGCAGGAGACAGCATTTGTTGCCCTGCTGCCTTTTTTGCCTCTGTTGGCTGTCTGAATGAGAAATGGGAGTATATTAACCAACTCATGGGTTACAGAAGACGGCTTGGCATGGGCCCATCAAACTTCGCCTTGCTAAGGCAGGTCAAAGGTCAAGAGAGCGTTAGCAGCCGAGATTTAGAACCAAGTGCACCTCTTTAACCTTAACTGCTGGGAATGGATGGAGTCACTTTATTTCTTCAGTCAGGAACTTGGTTGCAGTGAAAGATGTCATGAGGACGAGGGTATCATCCAGCCTGGAGCAGATGGGAAAGTGTATAGTACAGTGAGATGCAATATTCTTTAGGGGTCACGTAGGTAAACTTAAGAAACGCCTTTGCTGAGCTGCAGCTCCACGTTTACCATCGAGCCTAGAGGCTAGATGTTTGTGCATCGTTGTTAATACACCATAGACCAAAGAAGTAGAGACTAACAGTGAAAAGTAGGTGCCAAATCCATCTAAAGCCATTTAATCTTTCCATCTATTTGCACCAACATTATTTTCACTGAGGAAAATCCTTAGTAAATGGAGCATGTTAGTGACGTGCGCACTGAACTTTATTTTTAATGGCAGAGAGATTTCTTTTCCTGGAAAGAGAGTGTGCAAGGCACAGGTTTCTGAGACCTGGTTCACAGGGTTCCTGCCTGCCTGGATCTGGCACAGGGCTATTGCATGGCCTTGAACAAGTCAGATCAACTTGGAGTATGCCTTTCTCCTTTACCAGTCCTTCTGTACCTGTGAGATCCTTATAGAATCATAGAATCGTTCAGGTTCGAAAAGACCTTTAAGAACATCAAGTCCAACCATTAGATCATCAGGTCCAACTGTTGAAACAAGATCTGTTTCTGTGACATTTGCCATGAGACCTGTTTCGCCTGTAGTCTCTGTGGGCTGCAGGAATCACCAGGATCGGGCACAACAGGGAATGGTTTCGCTCCACACCCGGTTCAGACACTCATTCTGGGTGTGAGTTCTATTAAGCCAACATGGTACGCTGTACGCTGATGCATGAAGGGATCTGCGCAGAGGACCATTTCTTAAATTATTGGGAAGAGGTATGTTACTTGCTATTTAAAAGTAGCCTGACATATACGTATGGATGCCCAAGCATAAGAGTACATTTTTACTCAGAGGTTATGATTAAGATTCTGAAATTCCCAGAGACACTCTGAAATGTGGAGATTAAAGGGGAAAAGTAGCTTTAAGTAAGGTCAAGATTTCACGCAACATGTATTGAAAGAGAGGTGTGTTTTGTTGAATGGGATAACACTCTTTTGAGAAGACCAGCTCTGCCTATTCTCCTAAATCTAAGCTGAGTAGTTTTAGATAGCTCCAGATACTCAGCCTCCCTGGCCCTCTATTGTGGCTATGTCCAGACTCAACATGGACAAGTCAATGGTGAGGAAAAGAGGATGAAGACATTTTAAAGCGACTACAAAATTCCTTGGATTGGAAGGGAATCACATTTAGGATAAGGTTGCTTTTTTTTATATTTTCTTTGCTCCATCCTTTGAGTCTGTACAGCCCTTAAGAAATGGGGCTTGATCTGTAACAGAGAATGGATAAAATAATAAAGAATTAGTGAAGCATTTGTATCTTTAAGATGACTAGGATCTCCACCAACTGACTGAGATGACATTTGTAAGAAGTCTCAAAGTACTGGTGGTCCCTCTCTTAACAGCTGTACAGCTAAAAGTACATTGTCCTGGTCTGAAACTATATATACAGGACAGATCAGGGCAGAAAAGTTGTGAATAAAAGGATGCAGCAAGGTACACAGTAACATTAAGCCTGATGCATTCCCAAATCAGAAATGATCTAGCATCCGTCTCAACAGCATACACCATGTCAGCAAAAACTGCAGGAGCAATTAAAACCACTTTATTGGCAATTATTAATAGGCAACATACCCTTGGCTCCCAAAATAAGTGGGAAGATTGCAAGGGTCATATCCCATGCCTATATCAGTGGCAGCCCATTGACCCCATATTTCAAATCAAAAGTAAAATGGTTGGGGAGTGAATAAACAGGAGGGAAATGAGTTGGAGAAGCTGGTTGGTAAATAATCAGAAAGAGAGATTCCACACTACTCTCCCAGCTCTGAATTTTAAGTACATCCTCTTTGTCCCTCCCACACACACATGTAGTAGTACTACATACACAGTTTCAAAGAGCTTGCAAATGGTTTGGTCAGACACTGGACCACTAAAGATAAAGAGAACAATTAAGAATATTGCATAAAAATGAAGCAATTTCTTTGCATCTGCATTCACTACGGAGATGCCTTTCTCTAAGCCAATTATTTTCAGATAATAAACAAAAGGCAATATCAGAGATCAAGTTGTCAAAAGAAAAGAATCTTGAAGAAACTGACAAAGAACAAAAAAAATCACTAGGATCATCCAATGTAAAAGTTCCAAATAAACATTAAAATGGTCAGTTTTGAGAAGCACACTCTTCCATAAAAGTGACCGTAATATCTCACAAGGGCTTCAAAACGGCACACAGGCAATCTGAAGAATCACAGATTAATTGACCTTACTCCAGTGTAAGACAAACCATCTGAAAAAATAAAATATTTTAGCAGACCATAACATAAGAAAGCCAAACTGCCTGGGCTCCTAAAAAGTAAATTGTTTCTCTCTAATCTATTGAAATTCTTTAGCAACCAAAGAGAAGACCAGAACTTTTTCAATAAGCTACCAGGTTTTGCAGAAAAGCATAGGCTAACCAGGGGGCTTAGGAAAGTTCAGGTTTCCCACTTCTCCCACCTTTTCACACAGACCAGCAAGGTGTTCTGCGTTCCTGAAGCATGGGACAGGAGGGTATTGGAGCAGTGCTTATCCAGCTGAAGAGTCTGTGCTTTTGCATGAGAGAGGCTTCAGAAGAAACACAGAATTTCTACTCTGAACTGCCTTTTGGGTCCATGGAAGAGACTCCCAATAACAGTATAATTTAATATTTTAAATATCAGGCTTTTAAAGTTTTTACTCCAAACACAATCACCCAAAGCAGGAGGGCCTGACCAGATTTTTCTCCTTTTTAAAAATCTTGCATTGTTTGTTTTGAATGTCTCCACCGTAAATTTTTATTTACCGGTCAAGTAGTACTGGGATAGCAGAGGAGGCGTGAAGGATGGCCTCAGGTCGTTCTGACAGTGCAAGCGGCGAAGGGGCTAATGCTCTGCAGCCCACCAGCGGTCTCCCAAAATCTCTGTGCACCCAGGCTGTGCTCATATTTATGCCTAACCTACTTTCCAGTCACTTTTTGTGCCGTCACTGAGCTTTTGTAGATGCACCACTGGGGGCAGAGAAAATGTAGGGAAAAAAATGTGCTCCAATTCTGTAGCTATTCACCTGATTCTTTTGCAAATTTGGCCCTGTACTCCCTGTAATTCGCAAGTTGATAGACACTCGGGAGACTCCTAGCTGCTAACATTCCTGTCAGCCGTGTCCCAAAGAACAAAGGCAAGCTGAAGTATTTTTTAATTCTACCCTCTCAGCTCATCAACGCTGAGTTTACATAAAAATGTAAGAACATTACACTACACACACTGCTAATAATCAGAAACTAAAGCTTTGAAGTTTCCCTATTTCGCAGCTACTGCCATGACAGATGCTTGCCAGAGAAAACTCAGGGGGCATTTGTTTGCGAGCATTTTGGCTAAGCGTAGTGCCCATTGTGCCACTTAATATTTCAGCTATCTCTAGTGTAATCAGGGAACAGCAGTTACTTATTTATCTCACGTCTTGCTCCTTGCTAGCTACCTACTATCGCCAGCATGACCTCTGAAGCACACACATTAATTTTACCTCAGTATTTCTATAGCATCAATTAATAAAAACTGACTATGTTTTCAACAAACGCACATGTACTGATAAATGAGTGTCCTGACTTAATTGCTCTGTAAATTAAGAGCTCACAGTAGTGACAATAGAGAATAGTTTTAATATTTAAAAACTCATTAAATTTGTGTACATTTTGAATAATTAAAGTCACACGGCCACTTTAAAGAGCTAATTTAAGTTTAATTCTTAAATGTATATCACAGAAGAACTTGATCTGTTGAAAATTATCGGTTAATTTTCAGAACAACTTAATTCTGTTCTATTATTTCCCTGAAATTCTGCATTTATTTATATACTTATCTGTCCTTCCTTCCTGCCAGAAATTCCTTGCAACAGCAATTCTGGGATGGTGAGACCAACCCGTACTTTTGTCAGCTTTCTGTCCCTAGAAAACGGTGTAAACCTAATGTTAATAGTATGTTTTTCTCTTTTCTATGGTGAATCATAACTCCTTATTTTAATCCTTTAGATCTCTATCAGATCCATTGATTAGATTTAAATAATGGGTGCTTTGGAGAAAACAAGTATCTTTGTTTATGACTTGCAGCTGTGTGAAGGTGCAGTCGAAATGCCCAAGTATGCATTTTTTTGACAGAATTTGCAAGGGTTCATGGGAACTCCAGGTCCTTACGATTATGTAAACTCAAGGGATGGTCAAAGTTAAACCTTCAAACGGTGGGTAAGTACCGTTGCCTCTTTCACTCAGAACGCTGATTTTTAGAAGTGAGCAGTATTTTAAAGGACAATATCTGATTTCCTGGCTGTCAGCAGAAGTACTACTGACAAAAAGTAGGTTCGTTCTCCTCTCTCGATTAGTTTTGTGGAGTTCAGGGGGACAACTCGAAAAAGCAAGCTGGTTTCCTTGCTGTAGATCATGCTCTGAATAGGACAAAAGCAATTCTTAGTTACAGCAATTCACCTTTGTGCAGTTAACTTTTCTTTCTCCTCTGGCTCATATGTCAATCTTTATATTGTTACTAGTATTTAATCAGTGATTAAGCTGCCATAGAGTAAATACAGACGGATTGTGCTGCAACATTTCTATGTTCTTTCAATATTATGAAGTGTAATATTCAGGTAGGTGCTTAGATATCAAAGTGATAGACACTTAATACCTGAAATAAATAGAGCGATTCTTGCTGAATTGTTGCAAAGTGACTTAAGTGTCTAGTTGTAGTCGAGGAGACGAAGTGTTGTTCACTGACTTTTTAATAAAGAGGGGAAAATAGTCTAAATGTTAAGTGACTATCCATACGCATTTTAAAAATTAATTCCTTCTGGTTTTGTCTTCCTTGTGTACTGATTAAGAAGATCCTGGGAGAACAAGTTCTGGACAAGAAGAGGAACAGACATTGTCTCCGGAACAGCACATTTAACCTGTATTGCTGAATTTTCACAGAGCATGTGCTCCAAACTCCTAGTCCTGAGTAGCCCCATAGGAAAACTTAATTTCTGATGATACTCAGGTGGATAGAAACATGTCACATCACATGTGTCTACTCAAAAAAGCTCAGGTTTTGACTACGGAAGACTTAAACTGCTTAAAGATTTGTCAACGATCACTTGCAGTGATCTTGTCTTTAACGCCAAACAGAGGTGATGTAACCTCTGCTCCTCTAAATTTCTTGTTTATTTATTGAGATTTCACACGTTAGCCTTTCTAACCACAGAGCTGCATAGGAAAGTTACAGTCTGATGATTCTCCACTGTAGCCCAAAGTCTTTTTCAGCATCATTGCTTCTCAGAACAGAATTCCCAATCCTAAAAGCATGCCCAACCTCCATTCTTCAGAGTGAAATGTATTTTGTTTGAACTGGGGTCTGGTTTCCCAAGGGGTTCTATTGTCTCAAAGGAATATCGCTGTTCTCTTATCATCGTTTACCTCTTCTCCAATCTTTGTGTCATCTGCAAACTTTGTCAATCACTAGTTCATGTTTTCTCCTTGGTAGTTGATAAGATGTTAAATAGTAAAGGGTCACACCTTATCTTTGTGAGACTTTGATAGAAACACACTGTTTACAGCAATATTTGTGAGATCAGTTAACTACTCTGAATCTAGTCAAGGTGTGTCACACGCTCTTTATATTGCTCTATTTCAGTAAATATGTTCTGTGCAAGACTGAGCGATAAGCCTAACCTATATATGTTTACCATGTTGTTATGACTACCTATAACAACCAAACTTGTCATTCTCCTGTACCACGAAGTTCAGAGGTTGTGAGGGTTGTGATTAGCAGATCTGTGACTTGACAGAGCTATATGTCAGCTCCTTCTCTATGGTACAAAAGAAACAAAGGCTACAAAGGCTACTTGGAGACCTCTGTTGCTGCTGTCTTGCTTTAAGTATTGGGAGTTTTTTCCTGACCATGATAATTCCTGGCTTCCTAACAAACAGACTTCTGAGTTTTCTACTAGGGACAGCTGTATTTGATCTAGACAATAGTTTTCCGATAGGCTCTACGACATTAAGCAGCCTTTCCAATACATCACATTTTCTTAATTGACTTTTCTTGCTCTGCGGTTTTACAAATGGGAAAAAAGCCCCAAACCAAGTGGTGATAGCTGGCTAGTATTTGTAGTGATATTCCATTTCAGTCATGGAAGTGTGGAAATTTGTGAGCAGAAACTAAAAACTGAGAGTAAACCAGGAATGCAACAATACCATGAATTCTAAATGTACATACTGTACTGGGTTCCTCATTAACTTTTCTCCCTCTTTCAAAACTGGACAATGTTCCTCAGCTTAATCTGAGAACAGTCCACACTTTATGTTCTTAAGGACAAGGTTTTAAGGCCCACAACACCTAAGTGTGTTTTATTATTCCATGTAAAGTGCTGAATTTTTCCCACTCAAGTCCTTACAATATTTATATAATTTGGTGGTCCTTAACCTGGTGACAGGAGGGAGAATCAGAAAAGTGTCATTCTTTACAGTACTGCATAATACTTGTGTTTAAATGATGTATATATATGGTGGTGATACTGATGTGATAAATTGTGAGGCCACATGATAGGTGGCAGCTTTCAGCAGCACATGTTGGAGGATGAGAAAGAGAGAAGGGCACATTAGAGAGCTGAAGCTGTAGGGGAAGTTAAGCAAGCAGCCTGCAATTACCCAAGGAGGGACTCAGCCAGGAGAAAGGAATTAACACCCATAGTCTTGTGAAAATTGCTTATGATCTGTAATGACACAAATTGGCGTATTAGCTCAAGCTTCATTGGTGAGACAGCATTAACTAGTGGAGGGTGCCCCTTAAAATAGGACTGAGATTTGCTTCTAGTATCTGTTTTGGGCATTTTCTGCAGCTTCTAGAAAGGCTGCAAAATCTGTATAGAGATGCAATGCTGGTGCAGAAATCCCTTCACATGTTGTCAGTCCCAGCTCTGGGGCCTTACATGGGAAAGGAGACTCTTTACATCGTCTGGTAACACTTTGCGCAGGACCTGAATTTTCCGAATGATGTCTTAAGCACTTAACTCTTTGTTGTGCTGTTTTAGGTAATGAGTTGTTTTAAAATCAAACGTGAGGTAATAAGGCTAGATAGTGTTACCCAATCAAATGTGTTTAATGCAATTAGTACCAAAAGAATGCGCCCATAATAACAGCTTCAAAACATCTTTAATGTAAGTACTAAATAGTGTATACAAAAAACTACTGTACGGACAAGAAATGAACAAGGATAAAACTGAATAGGACTTGTGAGAAGGTCAGAAAACTTTATTTTCTGTGATGTTTTGAGCAATTCTGTGGAAAAATTGCAATTTTATATTAAATATTAGTATTGTGATTCTGGCGCCCATTCTGAGCGATGGGCGCCAGTGTAAGAATGTTGACAGATGGATGGGTAGATATATTATTGTATTATACTCAGTAGGATGCCTCCATAAGGGGTATTAAAAGAAAACAGAAACAGGACGTTTGCTAATATATATTATATACATTAGAAAACAGAACCTTTGACTCAGCCATCCATGCTTCATTTAGAACACATTTTGTTTGATATTGTCTTTGCCATATTTTACTTTTTATTTAACAATGCTGTTTTCTTACATTGCCCTCCTTCAGCATTTCTCCTGTTCTCGTACATCCAGACCAATCTCTTAGAAGCCTATCAAAACCTTCACATCTTATAATAGCTCATTTACATATTCATAGATGATATCATAGTATTGTCAGGAGAAAAAAAACCCAAAACCCAAAAATTCACTAATGAAGATATATTACATGTACCTTAAAAAAAATGCACACAGTATTTTAAGGTTCTATATATGTGTGTGTATATATGGGTATAAAAATATTAGGGACACACAAGTATTTATGTGTGTTATATACATATAGGTGTGTATATATATACACACACACATACACACACATCTATTTGTATTTGACATTTGTTGTTCCACCTTCATCCTGGCCATTACCATTCCAGTAATGGATCCTGTTGTGCATTAAAATTCCCATTGTGGTCCATTACCACTTCCTTCACTGACAGCTCTATTGCTTCACGAGCTATTGTGCTATGTATGACATTGATTGCAGACGCTGGATACACATTAGCAACATCACAACATGCATAATAAACAAGGTGCTGCTCTGTGGCGTATACCAGGAGTGGGCACAATGCTGTGTAGCCCACTGCAATCTTCCACACTGGTGCACTGACACGGCCAAGGGTAGGATGATCCTGGCTGTGAGGTCCTGCCCTGACAGCCCCCGCTACTGTGCCCCAACCCTGGGGACCTGCTGCCTTCCAGCAGCTTGACTAGCTATTGGCCAAAACTGTAGCAAATTGAGAGATTTTGAACATTTTTCTCTCCTTGCAGTTAACATGCTTAGTAGAAAAGAAAAAACATGACGTGCTCTCAAACATGTATATGTCTGCGGCAGCCTCCCCTACCCATATTTCCTTCACGTCATCAACACCTCTTGCTGTGTGCAGTTCTGGGCCCCACATTTAAGAACGAAGTTAAGGTCCTTGAATGCATCCAGAGGACGGCAACAAAGCTTGTGAAAGGGGTGGAAAGTATGTCTTATCAGGAGTGGCTAAGGACTTTGGGTTTGTCTAGTCTGGAGAAATGGAGGAGATCTCATGGCTCTCTACAGTTTCCTGAGGAGGGGAAGTGGAGAGGGAGGTGCTGATCTCCTCTCCTTGGTATCCAGCTATAGGACATGTGGGAATGGTTCAAAGCTGCATTAAGGGAGGTTTAGACTGGACATTAGGAAGCATTTTTTTACTGAGAGGGTGGTCAGACACTGAAAGAGGGTTCCTAGGGAGGTGGTTGATGCCCCAACCCTGTCAGTGTTTAAGAGGCATTTGGACAATGCCCTTAGCAAGACACTTTAACTTTTGGTCAGTCCTGAAGCGATCAGGCAGTTGGACTGGATGGTCATTGTAGGTCCCTTCCAACTGAAATTTCTCTTCTCTCTTCTCTTCTCTTCTCTTCTCTTCTCTTCTCTTCTCTTCTCTTCTCTTCTCTTCTCTTCTCTTCTCTTCTCTTCTCTTCTCTTCTCTTCTCTTCTCTTCTCTCCTCTTCTCTTCCTCTTCTCTTCTCTTCTCTTCTCTTCTCTTCTCTTCTCTTCTCTTCTCTTCTCTTCTCTTCTCTTCTCTTCTCTTCTCTTCTCTTCTCTTCTCTTCTCTTCTCTTCTCTTCTCTTCTTCTCTTCTCTTCTCTTCTCTTCTCTTCTCTTCTCTTCTCTTCTCTTCTCTTCTCTGATTGTTCTCTCTGGGCCCAATCAAAGCCCATTAAAATGAATGGGAAATTTTCTGTTGACATTAGCAGGCTTTGACTCAGACCTTAAAACTCAGGAAGCAGAAGCATGACAGCTGCATTGCTAGAAATAGCTGGAAATCTTTGGAGTGCTGTGGTCCAAAACACACTGACCTTGCCCTGGGACTGTGCAAGTAGGGGCAACATGAGGACTATTGATCCCTTTTTAGTTACAGTGATCCAAGAAGTAACAGGACTCCCCAAAAAAGAGAAAATTGTATCAGCATTCTAACTCTGCAATGCGTGTTTTTGAGAGGCCACTAACATAAGCAAAAATCCTCAAAGTGTCTTCCTAATACTGTAACATGAACAGGAATGCTTCTCAGAGAGCTCAGAGAAGGCATGGATAAAATACAGGAGGAGTTCAAATTCTCAAAATAATTAAAAAAAAGAAAGAACCAGAGGCAAGGATTCATACAGTGCAAAAGGATAGTTAGTAGCATTCCCAATTTATAGCTATTTCTTGATAGAAGTAGAACAGAGAGAACAGAGAAGCTTTACTGTCCATACCAACTCCTACCCCCACTACTTTAACACCCTTGCAACCTCAGCAACTTCAAGTACCAACAGGCTGTCCCAGTTGGGAAATATTGTTGTCTCACTGACTTTACCTTCATCAGGGATGTTGCTGTGTGCTTGAAATTCTTGTTCAATGCAGATCCCAAGTCTCTTCCTGCCTTGTCTGCCCTGTTATTGGTTCTGGTTCGTTCCAGCTCTTACAGTCAGCCCACCCAGGTCAACTGACTCAGCTGAGGACATTAAAAGCCTTGCAGTTCTCACTTCTACATAACTAAATTATTCTGCTATCTACAAATTACAGATATACTGCTCACCTTTAGGCATTCGCAGTACTCCACTATTTCTCATTTCAACTTGCCTGGACTCTGACAAAATGGGTCCTTGCTCATGTTCCCACTGCAGTTCAGTGTCCCAGGTGTGCTGCACAACATACTTTTCTCTACTTTCTTCCAGAAATGTCATGGGAAGAAGAATGAGTGATAAAGGAGGGTTTGGGTTTTTTTTTTTCTCTTCCAGAAATTACTTAAGCTGCTACTGCTAATGAGTGCCCTATACCCATTTGTGGCGCTTTTCTTTTCAAAATAGTTTCAAAACATACACAAGAAACTGTGTGTGGAATAAATCCTTCTCTCTTCCTTAGTTTTAGTTGACTCTTCATAAGTCTATTGTGCAGTGGATCACTGGGTTGTTACAATCTGTTTCTTTTTTTCCCCTGTTAACTCCCAAAAGCTCATTGCTTGGAATAAAAGAAGACCTCCTAGTACATAGATAAATGCCCGATTTTCACACTGGTTGAAAGATACATTGGATATGTTTCTTGCACGGAATGAGTGCTGTAGGACTGAAAAGTTTCATTCTATTTCCAGCTTTTCATTTTTATTCCTGGGAGCTTTGCAGTTGTGAGATCTTAAATCTCACCCATTGTGTTCCTGGGGTAGGGAGAGCTCAATCTCCACTGCCTTTTAGCCCCTTGCTAAAACACATGCGAATGGTGCTGCTTCCAACACAGCGCACTTTTCCACTGTGCCACGAATTGCAAATGCCAAGCTTATTTCACAAAGGCAACCATGCACAGAGCAGCTGGTAGCCTCCAGAGTAGTGAGTTGGGCTGTATTTAGGCCAGGGGCAGCTTCCAGAAACCTCTCAGCTCCCAGTCCTGGATGCCTGCCTCCACAACCTGATTCACTGCTACTTGTTCACTGTCCCTCCCTCCCAATCAGGATCACAAGTAACTTGTTTTTCCAAATGCCATTCTGCTGTGTGCTTCTACCTTAAATCACTTGGGAGGCTGGTCAAATAATAATGTATTAGCCATCATTAAGGAACTGCCTTGCCAATCGTGAATGTTGTGCTACATCTTTACAGTATTGTATCATATAACTACTTATGCTCAGAGCTTCCAAATACGGATTGTTTTTTAAAAAGCAGGTTTTACCTGTTAAGGAAGGTTTTTCAATTGAATACTGAGCAAGAGTTCTTCATCTAATAAACTACTTGTGTATTTTCCTTGCTTTGACATTCTCCCTGGGGACTGGAGGACTTAAAATAAAACCAACAAGAAATGAATAAATGAACAAAAGAAATAAGAAAGTTTTGAAGGATTTTTGTTTTGAATGTATGATTGTCAGTCAAAATAAGTAATACCCAATCTGCTGGAGTTTTTGTTCTTAAAATCATTCAGATCCCTAGAACTGTGAAGCCTGGTAAAATATCTGAAGCAATACACAACTGCCGTAAAATTTACAGCAGAGGTACAGAGTGCTTCTAGAGTTCGTTATCTGAAAATAAAAGAAAGAAAATAATAAAACAAATTTATGTCAGTATAACAGCAAATTATGTAGCATCATAATTCAAATTGAATGATAAAACAGGCTAGCCCATAGATTTCGAAGAGTAAACCTAATTAATCCCAAGATAGACAGTATTTCAATAAATGAAGTATTTAGAATTAAAAAAGTAGTAGTAGAAATATTTAACTAAGAGGACCAGGGCCATTATTGAAATGATGTCATACAATCTGGGAGGCATTGTCATGTTCAGTAAATTAGCATGGCCTAACCACAGCAGAAAATTTCCTTGAGCTGCAATAAAGACTAAATGCTTTCAGACTCCCATGATCCTTTGTAGTCATCATTTTAAAGCACTGCCTTAGTGAGCTAAACCTGTAAAGTTTTCTTTTGAGCGGCTGTGAGTTGATTAGATCTATTTCAGCCTAGTAGTGGTAATAGGCTCCTCTCTGTGAAACTGCTTAGCCTCTGCTCCCCTGGCAGCTGGAGAAACTGGAATTAATCAGGTCTGCTGGGGACTTCTTCAGCATCTCCGCAGGCCAGCGACTCTGGAATCATTTACTACAGAATCTTACTGTCAACTCTTTGTCATTTAAGCTTTTGATTATGCTTGCTTTCTTCAGAAAAAATGGAAATGGGTGACAGATTATCCTAATGCAGAATTTCACTAGTTACTTTTATAGGCATCTATTATCCTCCTTTGTACTGTCCATAAAAAGAATGTAGGTGTGTGCGAAGATTTTTGGGGGCAGAGATACGCTATTGAAATTAACATATTTCTTCTAATTAAAGTATTTTTCTTTCTAATAAAGGGACCCTCCTCCCCAAATAACTGCATATTGTTTTGTCACTATCACAATATCTGGATTCCCCCTTTTTTTCTTAAAAATCGATAGCTGGGAAAAAAATTCTTGAATATCATTACTTACAGTGTTACTGTCCAATAACACTACTTTCTACCAAATATACTATAAATTCACAGATGGTTTTTAAAAGTGTATTAAATATAAGCCTTAAGAATAAATGTGTATTTACATAGACTGTTAACTACTCTGAGCTTCAGTGAAAAGAAAGTAAACAGTCAACACTGGAAAAAAAGGCAATTAAATCCGCCTTCTTTTCAGCATTTCATCCCACAGATACATGGTTCTCTGTCAATAGAGTCAATGGGCAGCCTGGTGCAGTCTTTAATGAAATCATCATCCCATTTGACATTTAAAAATTTGGAGGTTTATATTACAAACAGTTATGAACAGTGACAAAAATCACTTTCTTTATAAGAGAATACTGCATGACATTCTGAGACTCAAGAATTTCATAGGTGGTATAGAGAAATATTATGTAGCAAATGGTTGAAAATTTGATCACAACTGGTGATTTATATGAATCTTTTGCTTTATACACATATATAAATTTAGTAACATAAAGATATATGGATATGCATTTTGATGACTAGTGTTCAGTACACTCTGTAAGGAGTTTGGCAAAAGATGTTTTCCACAAACAAACAATAAAGGGAACAAATGGTTTCTTTTCTCTTTTATCTTTTTCATATTCTTTTTTATTTCTTCTTTGTTGCTGTTTGTTTGTTTAATTTCATTCTAGAAACCTGATTTAAACAGGAGTTGCCTTAACACATTAAATAGGTTGAAATTTTAAAACTGTGTCTGAATTTTTTTTAATAACCCCATTTTAAAAAAAGTAGGCATTGAAGCTCTAACAAGTTTAAAATTGGCTATTTTGTATGATTGCAAAAATGCTATAACTGTTTTGTTATTAATATTATGAACGATTCAGTAAATTAGAGAAACAGGCAACAGCCTCCATGAGCTTGCCTCCAAAGAGAAAAAGCCTTTCTCTTTATGTTCCTTAATAGACTTGGTAACTGCAGCAAGCTTGAACTCTAGAGCTATGAGATCTGAAACACATCTATGCCCCATACACCACCTAGATTTCTCATTTGTCCTTGTCTGTCTACATCTGGTTGACCAGTGAACTGGCATCAAAAATCAGAGGTCTAATTTTCTCTGCTGATGGCTAAATATGATAGTTCATACAGGCTGGGCTCAGACACGGAGCGATGTGGTTATGTCAGCTAATTTAAATGAACTAGGTTTCTTCATCTAGTTTTCCACTGAGATGAAGGGCTCTGGCTAGAAATTATTCCAGGTCTGAATCTCATTGTTAGGCTACCATGTTTGTTTTTGCAGGGACTGGTATCATTGTTGCTTTAACCTCGTGTTGCCCCTTCTTGTTTAACACCCCGCAGCCACAGCTGGTTTGTAGCCCCTTCCTTCCAGCCAAGCAGGTGCCGTGCCCAGGTGAGCCCTCCAGAAATCACCTCTGCTGCTCATCCAACAGCCTCCAGGAACACGCCTCTTGTGCCCATGCTGAGCCTCCTGCTATCAGGTTGTGATGGAAACCCCAGCCTTTTTTTTCCCTCATATTCATGTGTCCTGGCTCTCTATGCAATGCAGTAGGGGCCATGAGGCTGGGGCATTTTGGCATTGTCCCTTCCACAATAAAGCGTACGGTTGGCAAAACTGATGCAACCAAAATAGAAAGAGGCTCGCTAATTGAGCCGTTTAACAGAGAGTGGCACGCCGCCTGGAAAGCACCCAATCCTCATGCTGCATCTTAATGTGCACAGAGAGTCTTCTTCACCCTTTCAGGAGGGGAAAAAAACCCCCAACCCATGAACAACCAGAAAACCCACCCATAGTTATATTGCAGCTGCTTGGTGTCTAAACTGTAAGAATTATCCAAAAATCCTGAGTTTTATGTGCTAATAAATAAAGCAAACCTGAGAAATCATAGAGGGTTAAACACACTAAATAGGTCAGGTTTATTCTGTTAATGTTCATGTTCTCTTTCCTCTGTTGAATACTTGCCCTTCTTTTATCCTTAGACTGCTGTGGTCATTTGTCAATGACAATTTGTTGAGTTTGGATGTGTTCCTCTTCTCAAGAAAAGGACTTCAGATTAGATCTGTACAAATATTGAGGCAGCTAACCTTGGGAAGTGTCCACTGACATCACCATTCTTAGCTAATTGCAGATACTTAGGACTCAAGTGGTAAATATTTAACAAGGGGGGTTTTCTTTCTCTTCAGTATGCCTCCCAGGTACTTGAGACACTGCATTATTTTAAACAAGATGCAATATATTTTACCCAAGATCTGCCAAACTGTGCACTGCAGATGTTCAAACCAGGTTTCAAATCCTATTGAAACACATGTGAAAAGCAAGTACTATAAAGTTGTTACTTCAGAATGTAAAGCATTACGACGACTCCTTCTACATTGTTAACAAGCTACTTCTATGTCTTCTTTTCCGTGCAGCTTATTTTATAGCAAAGCCATACATTGCCATATAAACTGTTTAGGGTAAAGCTGGTTTTAAAATCTGATTACTGGAAATAACTCCATCTGTTTTGGCAGAATCTGAATGGGCACTGTTCAGAAAAGGAGGGATGAATTTAAGTTTCAGAAGAGAGGGTTATGTAAATCTATAATGTTACACGAAAGTCTCTTCTGGCTGCTGTGTCTTCTAATTTGGGGCATACCTGTTTTCCTCACTTCATCTTGTGCTGTTTCTCCAGGTTTCATGGAACTGTGTGTCGTCTTCTGCCCCCATTTACTCTGTGGCTTGGTCTTTCCAACCCTCCTCCTTACCTCCCCATTTCAAATAAGTATTTTAGCTTCTGTTTTAGTATTTCTGTGATTTCAGAAATTTTTTCATCATTTAATTTCCCTCTCCCTTTTACTTTTGTCTGAGGCATTCAGACATGATGATCTACTCTGAGTGACCTGCAATGCTCTGCTCTTTTCAGATCAACTCCTTGCCCAGCACTGCCTTTTAAAGCCACTGAGTCTTCAGAAGGACAGAGGAGAACAGGGAGGATATTATACCATGAGGAATGGCCTACACATCAGCCACTTGTCATGCATGAGGTATGCAACATCAAACTCCATCTCTTATCTACTGAAATCTCATAGTTCTCATACTGGGAACTCACAACTGCAATAGCTCTTTTGTCACCCTTTAAAATAATATAATACAGTCCAAAAAAGTGCTTTTCAGTCTTTGGCCTTTGAAGTAACATCAACAATTTTCCACTCTTTTTCTTCCAAGAGCATGTATATGGACAACCATACGGCTCCTGTAAGCCTTGAGTTTGTTGTTGGTTTTTTGTTTTTTGGGTTTTTTTTTTATTTGATAATTTTTAATAAGTAAATATTGTAGAGAACTAGAGAGAAATTGGAGCTTCAAATTAAAAGGGAGTAATTAAGAAGGGTAAGGCTTTTGAACTGATTTGCTCTAAATGAACTGGGAGGGGTACAAATCAGTTATTACAAAAATTATGTAATTTTAGGTCTTAGGTTAAGTTCTATGAACTGTTTAATGTCATAATTGGCTGCTGCCAAAATCATCAATTTGAATGAAGCTCTAAGTTTAAAATGTCATAAACTCTCAGCATAAAGATTTATATAACACAGGTATCTGACCTACCACCACATGGCAGGAGGTATTTTTTAAGTCTTATTTGACTTTTGCAAAATGGAAAAAAAATGACTAGAGAAAGAAAGCATACATCTTCTGGACAATATCAAAACATTATGAATCTAGTCTGTTATCTGAGCAATGCATTCAGAAAACGGCGATAAACATAGTTGTTTCTTATTAAAAAATCAGATTTGATACTCCAGTGGAAAATTTGTGTGTTGATTATGATGAATGAAGGTGGTTAATGTCAAAACTCAACAGTGTATATTTAGCAAGATTTTAATGGAACATTTCATAAACTAAGCAAACTCTTTCTGAGGTTTTGCAGTTATGCAATGTCTCCAACACATACACATCTTCTCTACAGGAATTTTTTTATGCTTATGACCCAAATCATGGTTGTACTTGATTATAACTACATATTAAAATATAGGGTCAAATTATGATGTTACCCACTGGCTTAGAGAAAGCAGAGTGTTGCATGAGGTATTGCAGCGAGTTCAGCGGGACAAGGTAAGGACTGGGAAACACCATCCTGCAAAATGAAACAGAAGGTAACCACTCCTATAAATAAAGCCAGACAGCTTGGTGATGGATGCAAAAAGATATAAGCAACCCCATGCAGAAGGATGTAAGCAACACTCTTTGCTTCATATTTCATATGCCATGATTAACTTGAAAAAACGCCATTATAAAAACACTTAGAAGTTAACCTATATATCCAAATATCCTCCCATTTTAACATGGGAGAGGAAGAACTTCTCATAATCTGCAATCTGTCTGTGTGCTGGTGGCTCCTTTGGTTCAACAGAGGAACTTGTATAGGACAACAAAGAAGTGGGGAGAGGAAAGATGGATAAAAGATTTAAAGTTTAATGGCCAGTGAAGCTGCTTACTTGTCATTTACAATCACATAGATAATATCTAATGCAGTTACTTTTTTAAGGGAAACAAAAAAGTAAGCAATAAAGTATTTCCAGCTGCTCTAAGGGTGGTAGATGATCTGGTCCTGGGCTGAGATCCATAGCAAAACAGCTGAAGCTTCATACAGAGCTAAGTGTTCGTGTGTTTCTTGTTTCCAGCATTTCTATGGATGCATTTTTTCATTGCAAAGAAAATCCAGAAGTCATTAAGTACCTACTGTCTGTAAAGTATTTGCGTTATGAAATCATCCAAGCTCACGTTCATTCAGACATTTTACTTAAACTCCCCAAACCAGTTATATCTCTTCCCAATTTCTTTCTTACAAACACTTTTCTAAGTAAATAACAACTTAGTGGCTATAGAGCTCCTACAGGGGAGGAGAGGAGGGTTAGGTAGTTCTGTACAAGAGAAGTGACAGTTCTTAACCACTATTTTATTTAAATGTTATCCTTTGTATAAAAGCACTGAAAATCAAAGCTCCTAGAAAACTGCCAGTTTGTCCACATTTCCCTTCTCTTCCACTTCTTATTTTGTTCCTGTTAATTAAGCCACTCCCAGCCAGCTGCATTTCTGAGCTTTTGCTTTGGTCACTGGAACCTTTCATATCCCATCTTGAGGAACTGAACAGGTTAAAAAGTGATTTCCCCGCCCCCCCCCCCCCCCCCCCCCCCCCCCCAATTTCTGCCAAGGTCAAAGACAAATATTCCTCCCAGACAACCTGGAAACCCTGGATTCCCTCTTGACCAAATTTCTCTCACCCACACCCCCCAACATTTACACATTGGTCTTTTCTTCTTTGGATAGATCCTATCTGGGAACTGAAACTCTTTTACCCTAGACCTAGCTCCTAATTACCTTTTACTATTCAAACAACCGAAAACACTGAAGTAGGGAGTCAAGATATACTTTCAGAATAGTAAAAGTACCACATTTATGCAGTAAATTTCGTATGCAATAAATTTCATATATGTGTCTTTTTACAGGTACTCATTTGATTTCAAAAAACAGGAGAAATAAAAAAAAAAGTTTAAAAAAGTTCATGAAAAATGAAAACAGAGAATCTGAACAAGTAAATAAAGTGACCAGCTAGAGTGACAACATTTATTTTATTTTCATTTTGCAGGCTTCTTTTTTTCTTTTTTTGGTAACATATCTCTTCTGCAACTTATTTTTCCTGAATAAACAAGGCTCAGAGATATAACAGATGCCACAACCAGGCAAATGTGCATCTCTTCTGTAATTTGTGCAGCACTCAGATTCACTTACAGTTTTGTGGGACTGAGAATGTTTAGTCTCACTATAAAACTTATTATTTTTCTAACGCCTGAGACCAGAGCAGGGTTAATGGCAAATGTCTGCTTACTTCTTTCACTGAGTTCAGAGGTCGAGGCTGACGCAGAGAAGCCCGTCTGCAGTCCCAGCTTGTAAAGCAGACAAAACCTCCCCAGAACACACCACTGTGCTCAAGCTTGCCAGAGCCTTTCCATTTGCTTTTAGAGGTTAGAATTCAGAATTATTTTGATAGGACCGAGGATTCTGAGGACTGGCATGCAAATGTTCAGAACAACTGTCCCACTTTGCTCCAGTTCCTGTTTATTACTTCTTATTCTTTACCGTATCAGTAAATCCCTTCAAGGCTGCTGTTATTGAAGAGGGGCCCACCTGGGAATGTTTAGGTCCTTTAGTAATAGCCTTAGGCCCAGATTTAATGTCTGCTGAAAAAGGATTCACTGCTTAAAGGAAATATTGATGACAATTTGTTAGGGCATCATAAAAAAAAATCTGTTTTAACTCAGAAAAAGGCTGCTAGGTATGTGAACAAATATTGTCGATTAGCCACTCACTGTGTACAGAATGCAGGATACACATTTGTCCTGTAGCCCAGTCTTCCTTTAGATGCTTGCTAAACCCTTTAGACAAAAAAAAAACCAACAAAAACAACCAACCCCAAACTCAAAGAGTTCATAATGTTTTAAATTATAATATAAATCTACTGATCTGCTATTAATACAATTCCTCTTGCTGTCTGAGGTTTGAAACACACATGTGTAATTCTTCAATGGCATTCTGTGTGTTATCTGGAAGGTCTCTCGTTGCTGCTGCATCAATGCAAACCAGACTACACCCAGGCGAACAAAGGAAATTTAACTTTCATAAGTTGGTTTTAAAAATGCATTTACTTTGACTGCATTGAAAGAATCTAAAAAAAGATGAAAAGCATCTTTAGCATGCCAAAAACATCTGGTTTCATATTTTGAGACCAAAAGGAAATTGCATGAAGACTAAAATCTTGTTTTGATTTATATTATTATTGGAGGGCTGAGAAGCTGCCAGTCATAAAATAAAATTTTATGATGATAAATAAATAAGGAAAACAATCTGACAAAACATGTTGTGGAACAAAGCTCCATTTCAAGTTTAATTAACTGATAACAATGTTTATGATAGAAGAGCTGTGCCACCAATTATACAGCTAGTAAATGCATGCTACCAACGCAAAGACTGGCCTATAAAAGCCTGGCTAAAAAGGTTTCTCCTGCAGCAAAATACTTCCAAACACAAAAGAGAAGGTATTCTCCATGTAGTAAATCATGCAGCAATTAAGACCCTCTTTGAAGACGTTTATGAGTAGGTCTTTATAGATTGTATGACAATTGCTCTGCTTCAATTGCGCATTGTAAATTGCACAATAGTAGTAGTTCCTGCTCCCTAATATACCTTCTGATAGCGTCTGCAGAAGCTGGCAGTTTAGAAATTGTTACAGGATAGATATATCTGTGGGGAGAGAAGCAAAAAATAAACGTTTTCAGCTCTGCAGCACTTTGCCTTTTTCCAAAACCTTGTATGCAATTGTAACAAAGTGTTCCAGCAAGAAGATTATTTTAGAAACATGAAGATCAGCTGCGTAGTGCAGGGAGAAGTGATCCTTAATCATACATGTAAGAGTTCAGCCTCTTTTCTGGTAACAGAGGCTTGCATTTAAAATTGCTACATACTTCCAGTCCTTGTGGTTTGAAGATGCTGGGATCCCAGCCATGATACGCAGTACAAATCATTAACTTTCAGTTTATGCTATACTATAATTTGCCAGTTACTATATAAAATGCAATATACAAAATACAAGATTTTGTATTACAGATATTATGAATCACTTGCTAAAATAATACTGACATTTCTGTGGATAGGTTAAAAAAACTTGGCTGATACCATGAGACTACTCCTTTTTCAACTTCTGGAATAATAAACCACATTTAGGAAGCCCTGAATTTGGCTAGCTGTAGGAATAGTACATTAACTATTCAGATCACATGCCTTATCACAGCTTTTCACCCCATTAACTGTAACTGAGCAGTGAACTGTTGGTCAGACTACAACCCCAGCACAAGTCCTGCTTGTCCCTTCCAGTCTCCCCTCCCTCCCACTGTTCAGCTTAAAAAACGCAGCCCTGTCAAAAACCCAAACAAACAAAAGCCCCCGTTCAAATTGCACATTAAATAATATAGGAAGGAAATATTTCAAATGTTTCCCAAAAGAAAACACATAGTGGTATTTGTATATATTGACAGCAAAGGTTTTCAAACTGAATGGAAAGATCTCCTTTGTCAAAGTCAATGCTTCGCAACATGGTAAACATTCAAAGGAAGTCAAAGGAGTTGTTGCAAAAAAGCTTCTATGGTTTTAGGCTTACATACATGTACTTCAAGGAAGAGAAAAAAAAAGAGATCAAAAGCATTCTGAAGAATATTTGTTGCTTTAGTAATAAGACCCAAATACTTGGAATTTATGTTTCCCTAGGTTCTTTGTTGATCCACATGCAATAATTCCTCCCCCTTCTGCATTTTGCTATTGCTCCTTTACTTGTCTTGTCTCCTCTCCTGTTCTGCTAGAAATATGAGAGCCTTCTCAGTCCTCTAGTTTGGGGCTGTTTTTTATTTCTTAGGTGCATGTAAAACCCTCACTTTTTTCACCAGTTAAATGAACCTGGGGCGGCTATGCTTCTTGTGGTTTCTTCTGTATGCATGTGCATGGAAGTTAACATCCTGTCTCCAGTCCTGAAGGGAATTACTTCTGGCGTGTTTCGACTCATTATCTTGAATCTTAATCAGCTGATGAAAAAAAAAAAAATTAGTTCCATCAGCTGATGAAGGCCCAGAGTAATGAGTCAAAACATCCTGATCGAGACTCCCAGCTGCACTGAATGGAACTCTAAAAGTTATACATATCCTCCCTGTATTCTTACAATCAATTAATAAATTTTCCTCTTTTCTGCACCCTCCCAAAATAAACAGTTACAGGATATTAGGTCATGTGGAAGATTATTGTCTCCCTCAGACATTTGGTGTCCCCCTCCAGTAAATCTTCAGAAGAATAGGTTTTACAAATCTTGCCATGCTTAACTTCTTGAAAGCAAATTATGAAAGGATGTTGTCAGCTTTGGAATGCAGTCCAATCATTGCGATGGCCGTAAAGGTCTTTAAAATATCACTGTAATACTATAACTGACTGAAAATTCTAAGTAATGTTTATAGTTTGGGGAATCACATTGGAAAAGCTGGAAAGCAAACAGAACAATTTTGTCCTCATACTGGTTTGTATCTAAGGCCTACACAATTAAAATGAGAACGTGCACCTGATAGAGGGGAAAAGCAAAAATAAATTGCACACAAAATTATGAAAAATATACAAAAATAAAAATTAAAAAAGGACAAACACTTTCATATTCTATGATAATAGCTGTAGGTGCTCCTTATCATAATAGCAATTAAGAGAGTTTAACGCAATTATTTATTTCTCAGTAAACTGTTCCTTCAAGCTGCCACATAGATTTCTGGGGAAAACCGTCTGTAGCTTTCAGATCCCTTTTGATTCCTTGATGCTACTATATGTCCAAATAGCCATGTGGCTCCCTCCTTTCCCTTGGAGTCATAGCTATGTGGCAATCTGCACAGTAATCATACCATACAGTTATCCCTGCATTAGTGACCTCCAGGCTGCATTACTGCAACTCAGACCTAGAAATTAAGCTGTATGGCCTGAAAAAGCTCCACATGGGGGAAAATAGAACAGAATGTCTGCTTAGCGAAGCAAATTGCCACATTTATCCACTTCAAGGTCTCCATCTTGATATTTAAACCTCTCAGAGCGATATGAGATCTCTGCCTCTCTGCCTACAAGATCACCTCCCTCTATATGACTATGACCTGTCATGATAACTCTATTGCTCTGAAACCATGAAGCTGCTGGAGAGACGGAGGAAATGTGGAGTAGAGGACGCACAGTCTTCACATAAGCCACATCAAAACTTCAGGTTTCACATCCTGGTGATGAAACGTAGCAGAAACAGCAGATCTACCTCAAAACTCATGGCCCAGTGCAAAACTCATCTCTGACTTGTCTTTCCCTTCACCCACACAAACGTGAATCAAGCTGTTTTTCCTCTAAACCAGTATGAAAGAGAAATTGTTATTGTCATGATGATGAATAAGAAGAGTGGAAGAAAGGAGGATGTGTAGATCACATGGATCTCATCTGGGGTGACATTAAGAGAAGTTAAACAAAATTAAAATGAATTTCAAAGTT
This sequence comes from Phalacrocorax carbo, assembly GCF_963921805.1. NCBI lineage: Eukaryota > Metazoa > Chordata > Aves > Suliformes > Phalacrocoracidae > Phalacrocorax > Phalacrocorax carbo. Next base: position 148,526,004 of record NC_087513.1, on the reverse strand, counting down.
TCCTGAAAAAACTCTGGATGTTGATATACAATCTCTTGTGGAAAACCTTGCTTTGTTTTCTGTAACTCTCTCGAGCATCTCCCATTAATGATATTTTTCTGAACTAACGTCATGTTCAAGTCAAATCTTCATTATCCTCTGATCTGACCACTACTGTGCTAGGAAGAAGAGATGGAATAAATAAGAACGCAAAGTACAGAGGAAACTCCATTTAAAAAGCCAGAGAAATCTCAGGCAGAAGTACTGTAAAAATGCATCACACAATTGTAAAGATGAAGGTAAGAAGATGTCCCCAAAACAATCAGGAGGTTTGAATTTGTAGGATATAATGTTGACGATAGCCGAATAAGACGGCTGTCATCTAAAATTTAACAAATATTATCACTAGCAATGTCATTGCTACTGTATATACTATTTACAAAAATTAAGGATATAATAGGTGGGTTTTTTTACATGTTAAATACTACAACAAACAGTATATAAGAGTCAGAAAACAGAAATAAGAATAGAAAAAGGATTGCCCTTTTACAGATTTTTTTACCCTGATTTACATTCTGTGTCATCACACTGGCTGTTGTGACATTGCATATTTAATCAAGCTAGAACTGGGCGCTTTTAACTAGAATAGGATCTGAGACTGCTAATTTGCCCTTGCTATTGACTTCACAGGCTCTTACTGCAGCCTTCTGACTTGGTAACAGGGGTCACCACCTGACTGAGGTCCCGGTTGTGTGCCTATGATTTGACAGTCTTTATTTGACACCTGGATATTTCACTGGGTGATTAAATCAGTCCAAGCAATTCTGGGATGACCACATATGTTTGTAGAGGTACAAAACTCAGCACTGACAGATTAAGCCTGTCTGTCTGGACTGCTGGTGTTATAATGGCTCAGAGTACTTTTGGCTCAGCAATATGATGGCTCTCAGTCCCAAAATTATAAACTCACAAAAATAGTTTGCAGCCACACTTTTCCTCTCCTTACTGGATACGTCTGGGATATTGCTAAATTCAACCTTAGCACAAGCATGTTCCTGTGTCATTTGTTGGGATATCATTTGAGTTCAGGTGGCTTGGTGCATCCTACTCCTTTCGCCTTGGTATTGCTGAGTTTCCCTGCAGTTATGATGTCCCACCTGTGACACCTCTACCTGTTACATCTGGCCTCTCTTCTCTGGTTCTTTCAAGTGCTTTCTTATTATGCTTTATAAAGACTGAAAAGTGAAAAAAAAAGCACTTGCACACAATATGCAGTGATACCAAATTGTCTCTTGGTAGCTAAAACTTAACAAAGATTTACAGGAGACAAATGAAGATGTGTGTTTAAATGTCAGTGTCTCAGGGCTAGCCTTAATACCACACACTTTTACAGGTAGGCTTGCTAAATTACTAATATTTGCATGGAAAAAGATATATTTCTTCAGAGAAATTCTTTGTGTTTATAACTCAATAATTAGGCATATGAATATACCTAACAACCACAGCAATGAACAGAGAGCAATTTAACGTTGTTAGGACCCTTGATACTGTCTGGGTGGCAGCAGGTGTTACAGTTGGGACTCTAAATAGATAATATGTCTTCACACATGGGAACGTGACAGCATACAGAGCAAAAAGCATGCCTCATGGAAGATGATTTTTTTTTTCTTCAGTTGAAAACAAAGTAATGTAGGTCTCAAAAAGGGGAAAATGCTGTGAAAGAAAGGTAAATAATTGCCCCTCTGGGTTTTCATACACAACCTACCTCACATGTGCAGCAATGCCTGAAGCTAATCTCTCAGTACTTTTTGTAGCTCCAGTTAGAGTGATATTTGGCAGCTGCTCGATGAATCTGGCTTATCTGTTGCCAAATGCGTGCAGTATGTGTGTGTGGCAACTGCTATCTTCACCAAAAAAAGATTGGCTCAACAGTATTTGTCACATTTTCCTTCTACTGTTTCTACCCCCAGGAATGTAACTTTTCTCTGCTGTTAACCGTTTCATTTTTCAGTCTTTATCTGGCTACAGTAACAGGTGCTTCAGTGGTGCACAGTCCCACCAGACCTGCATTTTGACCCGCCCGGTGACTTTTCTGCATACATCCCTAAACTTGACTTGGTTTAAAACCACTTTCCTGTTTGGTTGTGGTTTTTTGTTGTTGTTGTTGTGGGGTTTTTTTCCCCCCAGTAGACCACTGCTTTTAGAAGCTGTCTACAATCCTTTTGCTTTTTCTGTTTTTCTCCTTACTGAAGAATAGTCTGATAACAAAGAACAGCTCACCCACCTGCAGGGCTTACAACTGTAGCTCTGCCTGTCCTGCTGTTCACACCAGTAGGTTACCAGTATGAAACCACTGCGGTCCCCAAAGCACTTCTGGATGTGTGGAAAAAGTTCACTGGAGTTAGCAGGGCATGTCCATTTTGGATGGACTCCTCTTCTACTCTGGAGATGATCAGCCTGGAGTTTGTCTGCCCAAATTTAGTAAAATACCTAGAGGCTTGGAATAACCATCTTGGCCCACTTTAGGTACCTAAAATAGGTCAGACTAATCATGTTTTAAAGCAACCGTCCCTGTCCCTAATAAAGAGCTTGGGGTAGTTAGCCCAAATGTAGACTTTAAATTTGACTGATGCCCATTTTGTGTTGGCTTGTCTCAAGCCCTAAGATTTATGGTCAGCATCACTAGGTATGCTAATACACACCCTGGTATTGCAACAGACCAGGGAAGTTGCAGGGGCCCTCCTGCGTCCCCTTTGAGTGCTTGGAGTGAGAAAGGTCCTGTGTCCTATTTGGCCATGGCAAGGGATTCTCCCCAGGCATCGAGGGGAAGCCGCATCAAACAAATTTGCCAAGATCACAGGTTTCTGAATTTCAAATGTTGGCAGCCATGAACCTGGTAGTTTTACAAGAACATGAGAGGGCCATCTGGGGTCAAATCAAGGCCTCTTCCAGTAGTCTTTCTTTCTCAGTAAGGTATACTTAGGGAAAGGAGTATAAGAAATTGAGTAAAACCAGGTTTCTGGCTAAGTCCTGTGCTGGAAACAAATATCAAGAGGTCCTCTGCTTCAGCTTCCTTTGTACCTTTTTTTCATCTTTTCTCATTTTTGGAGGCATCCACACTTCCAGAGACTGAAGTTGGGGTAATAATGGATATCTCAATATTTTTGAAGGCCAGAAATTTGAGATTCAGAGCTAATGCTAAAGGTAAATAAGCCACCACAAGGCCTTACTCTTTCCAAATTTCATAATTAGATGCCTTCCTAAGGAAATAAGAGTACAAGTATCATTCCATAGCATTTTCGTAATGCTTAATCTCTCTAACCTCCTCTGCTAGGGCTAAAGTAATTATAATGCAGATGACTTCTCAGTGATTCCCATTAGCCACAGCAGCAAACACAGTTCACAAAAAAGAACACATTTTATGGAGACAAACAGCAGGTTTTTGTAGGTCTTATCAAACTATATTAAAAAAAAAACTATATTAAAATAATTTTCCCAGCTTTTCTAATGCAGATGACTGGAAGACGTTCTTCCAGAGCTGTCCTGACTGGAATCTGCTAATATTAACACACTGACAACTGTATAGTAAATCAGAGTCCAGGTTAAAAATAATAAGATTAATATGAATTCATTTTATAATAAGTGAGTGATAAAAAACAATGTTTGCCAAATAGAAAAAAAAAAAAAAAGACAAGCTGATGAGGGGAAAAATACTTTTAAGAGAGCACCACTAGAGCCTGTGTGAGACTGAGCCCCTCTTGAAAGGTATCTTGAATATTTCAAGAGATTACCACAGTCCAAGTTGGTCCTCAAGGATATGGGCAAGCAGAGCAACAGCACATACTGTATTCTTAAAGGTTTTGGCCCTGGCCCTTGTTTCGCATTTATAAATGGCTGCTATGAACAATAAACAGGGTATCTTGCTCTTCCATCTCAATGTTCCTTCTGTCAGCAAAGCTGTGTGCAAACTTGGTGCACTCCAACCAGCTTAATCTATGAGTAAAATGTTCACATGCAAAAGTTCCCAGGCTTCACGTCCACACGCACAATGGCTCTTCCTCACCAAAAACAAGAGGTATGAAGCTTAATCTCGGCCCTTCCATGGTGATTGGATCAGCTCTTACAACTCAGGTCCTGAGCTGAGTTAACATCCTGGTGTGCAGAAGTAGAAAATACCTATGACTCAAGTCCTAAGAAGGAACAGTTTCTGATCATGCTGTCTACCTAAGAAAGTCTGTCCTGGAAGCCACTTTTGTATAAACAAATTATTTCCCCACAGTAATTTGGTAAACTGTCTAGTATGCATTGAAGTTTGTCTATGGGAAGAGATCTGAAAAGCTGTTGAATATGTCCAACAAATACTGAGCTAAGTTGATCTCTCTCACGCATCAGCAAGTACATGTGTGTCACTGTATGAACATCCCATTGTAATAACCTTATCTGCAATGGCAAACGAACAGTTAGTCATATCCAGCCCTTAAAGTCAATGGGAGCATTTACATTGATTTCAATGGAAGGAAGATTGGACCACCAATGGATAGATATTATTTTCCCAGAAACTAATCTAAGGTACAGTAAAACCTGTAGGAATGCTCCAGACCTTCTTTGCCTGAGTTTGCATATGTTTTAGAGTTATGGTTCTGACATAAGTGTTTTAAAAATGCAGTGCACTATTATTTGCATAATATTCAGGTCTATTGTCTGCTGTCTTATTTTTACATAGACCACAATGTAAGCAGATGCATTTCATCATTTCCATCTCAAGGATGTTGGTTCAGTTCAGGTAGTCTTTTACATTACTTGAATATTGTATATCATTCATCGAAAGTAAGTTCATATAAGCCTTGCAAGAAAGCCCTCTTCTGTTGTACACAAGGACTGATGAAAAGGTTAAGAAGGGAAAAAAATAATGGCCTATAGCTGGCTTCAAAGATTTTAAACAGAAAATGCATGTAAGCTGTTTTAAAAAGAAAGGTTACATATCTGATGGGATTAATGTGTCTGTATAATTAAACGTGTATAAATTTTACAGGATAAAGATGCTGTGGACTTTACTCTTTCTTAACAAAGAATCTGTCCTGTTCAATCAATGCCATCTAAGTAAAAAGGAGATAATAAAAATACACGTAGTCATGCTAAAAATAACCCTTTCTTTTGCAAGAACTTTAAATAAGGCTCCTTAGGGGCGTTCACGTATTGTAGGACCTAGAGATGGCTATCTGCATCTGAATCATTTCAGAGAGCTTAACATATCTCTGTAGATTGGGGAAGAAAGTTTAAAAAATGTAAGAGAAAAGAAAAAAAGAGCACTAAAAAGAACACTGAACATTTTTTTCCTTTTTGGTTTTTCTGAACTTCTGAACTGATTTTGCTGAAGACTGAGTGTCGTTAGTACAAAGCAAGAAGCCAAGTGAAAATTCTATTTTCCCCATCATTCCCAGCCAGCCTCACTAATTCCCCAGGAAGAGTGTGCTCCACGTTTCTATGACATGTCACCTTCATTCATCCTTTTTTCAGCACTCTATTTCACTGACAGTATGCCAGAGAAAGCATGGTCCGTGTCCGTACAGTCAATGATTATCCATGCATAATCTCTGAAACAAACATACATGGGTGCATTAAGTTTGGTCAGGCACAGTCATAGGTTTTGGAGCCACCCATGGGCCCCAGAACATGCCACTGTCCAGACTTTACTAATGAATCCTATTGTAGCTGAAGGTAGGCCAGAACAGAGAAGTCTGACTGCTTGTTTTGTATTTGACAAGGCATTAAAATGCCTTCTTTAGCAGAATAAGCAGAACTAATAAAGATCAGGTTGGAATAAAGTAGAGCTGCAGCCTTTCCACTAGCTATAGCTTTATTCCTGGGAAAGGCTCTATCAACAGTGTGAGAGCCATGGGAATGAGAAGAGTTTTGTGATGGGCAGTGACCATCTTTCAGATTGTGACCTTGCCAGGACAGGATTTTATTTCATATTTTAAACAAATGATTTTATGCAGCCTCACATCATACTTTAGGCAGGAAGGCAAGGACGGTTTTAATTGGTGAAAAGCTGAATTTCACCAGACAAACGGATGTAGAAGCAATTATCTAGCTATGCTGTGTACATGACCTTAATACAAAGGGGAGAAAAATGTCCTTACAAGCTCTGCCAGTACTAGACATTTAGGAAACTTGGAAACAGCTAGCATTTCATCATCTTAATTTGTATGTCATTTCTAAACTTTGCAGTGTGGGAAATCCCCTTAATGAAAAGGAGTGGGTAGGTAGGTAGCAATACTGCCCTGTTGGATGGCGCTCACAGCAGTCACTCCTGTAAAAGCACACAAACTCAGTGTCCCCCCCAAAATCCCTCAGTATAATTTCAGGAAGAACTGAGTAGTAGCCCTTTTTTTTTTAGCAATTAATGGTTTCCAATATGCTAGAGCCAGAAATCTACACTGTCATTAATTCACCTGCAGACTTCCCATTGTTTTGAATAGAAATTGTGCAGGGAAGTCAATTGCAGGAATGGACACTGTGCTGGGTGGTACTTAGTTGCCAGCTGGGGTTAACCACGACAGATACTTCATAGCAGTTTAAATGAAATGAGCTTCTCTAATGAACAAATGAACACTGAAGCCAATCTAAGCCAAGAAAACCACATCGACATCCCGAGTGAGAGCTGACCTGAAAGGATGGAACATCAGGTGCAGTTGTAATTTTTCAGTTTTAAGAGACAGATTAAGTGCTGAGAGCAGCTGGCAAAATGATAGAGATTATTTGCAAGGATTTCTGTTTTTTCTGGAGCTGGGTCCTGTTCTGAAGGTCAAGGGACAGTCTCTGCTGCTGCTCAAAAAGAACTTTCTGGAGGCAAGATCGATCCCATGCCACTGGCAAATCTTAGTTTTTTTAGTTTGGCCTTTGTATAACACCTGCTCAGCCACCCAGCACCAGTTTTCTAGACCATCTAATGGAAAAAGTAAAGGCAGGCTGAACACATCTGGTCATTTCAGTAGAAGTTTCTCTTGCCCTCACTCACTCCCAGTGTTCCTTCTGGGGTGGTGAGTTTATTTCCTTAAGGAAAAAGTTACTGGGCTCATGATTTAATGAAACCCAGTGCCTCAGATGTTGTCCACCATGGCCCTCCACCCAATGATGCCTTGGATCCACAGAAGTGCTCTGCAGCTGAATGGACAAATATTTCCCAGTGAGGAACTGCTCATTTCAGGGGTAGACCCTTCTCCCTGTCCACACAGACTATGGTAGGGAGTGAGTGTGAAGAGCATTAAATTAACTCAGGTATTGCACTACTGTTCAGGGGGAGAATCAGTATATATTTGTCCTCAGATCAGACCATGGTACAGCTCTTGCCCCGGCCTCAACTCACAGGCCTACTGCTGTTGTGATGAGATCAAAGAGGACCTAGGAACTATGTCAGTGTGATAAAGATCAGAGGTTTCTTAATCATTCTTGGATAACATTATAGGCAGCTTCAGCTGAAGGTATATGAAAGTTCTGTTTGGCTTTCAGGAAGAAAAAGGGTTGGTATCTCTTTGTGATTGTCATACTTAATATTATGTATGTATGATTGTACTGTACATTCTATGTATGTGACGATGTCTTACACGATCAGTTAGATCTCAAGCTCCATTTTCAGTTTGGGCTTCCATTTCCCTTTGATTAATTTTGTTCCTGCTAATCTCTAAAATGAAATTATTCCAGAAGAAAAGAAACACAACTCAGTCCACATTTTACAATTTCTCTGTCTTCAGTTCCATACAAGCTCCTGAAGAAGTTTGCTAAACTAGGTCTACTTTTCATACTTTGTATTATAATTTGTACTGATTGACTGAAAATAGAAAAAAAAATGCTGGCAATGATGCATTGTATTTCAAATCTAAGGTGTAACCAGGTACCCTGATTGTGTTTTTTGTTTGTTTGTTTTGATTATAGTAATTCCCTTTAGATATTTTATGAACTTAGCTTTTTGAAATGATATAAAGTTGTGAGGTCCTACCTTCTCAAAATCAGCCTCCTTTAATGTTTCACATAAAACATCTCAGGATTACCCCACTTTTCATAAACCACACAAATCTTAAATGGATTCTGAAAATGCAAGCCAAAAGTATTTTTCCAAGTATGGACCCATGGTACAAGAAGGAAAAAGAAAACCAGAGTTAAAACATCAGACTTCAAATGTTTTAAGTTAAGCATAAGCATAAAAACAAACAAACCCCCCAAAAAAACTGAATCCAAATGTCAATACTTCTTGCCCTACCAGAGGTCTTCCAGACAGTTACTTATAAGGATTTTCCCTTCTCAGTGATGGAACCGTATTGCAATAATTGTGCTTCTGGATAGGTAACATGACACACATAAAGTCAGATTTCTATCTGCACCCATGTTCTCCTTATTTTTCAAAACACCCTCTCCCCAAACCTGTCATTAAACACTGAATTTTCCTCCCTTGCAACAAAGAAGTGTAAATGTGAAAAATGCATGGATCTGGGCTGGTATTATTCTACCTGTATTCAAAGAGACTTAACAAGGTTATCTGGTTTTGTCTTATCAGATACCATCATTTGGAGCAACGTGCCCCACAGAGTAACTGAATCAGCAAAAGTATACCATATGAACCATGATCTTTTTGAAAGAACATTGCAGCCTGAGAAAACATTGACAGTCACTGTCTAGCATGCCTAACAAACAGTACATCAGAAAGAACTCAGAAAATACTTTATCATACATTACTATACTTTACACTCCAAAGATCCTTTTCAACTGTAAAATACTTGGTAAGCATTAGCCAAGAAGTTATCACAAACTTCTTGTCTGATTCATGACATTTTTTTACCCAAGCTGCTGATGACATAATTGATAGAAAGAAGTGAGTGACCTTTCTAATTTCACGAAAGGAGTCATGATGCTGTTCAGTCTGAAGCTTGAAGAAGGAACTCAGATTAACCTCTGGGGAAATTGTGAGAAAATGTCAGAAGAATAAAAAATTAAATTTTTAACTTTCCTTAAATTCTGAATCAGAAATCCCAAGAACAATACTAAACAAGTGAAAGTAATTTATGGATAGATAAGAGAATCTTTCTTAAGTGGATCATTTTGCTGCTCTTTTAGAAAAGATCAGAATTATGCTTGTACCAACAAAAATGAGATGTATGGCAGTGACTATTGCTGGGTTAAGTCTCTGTGACAGGCTGCATTTCCTGGCCAGCCACAGAGTGTGAGAGGGAAAATGCTCTGCCTGAAGTGGAAGAGCTCTGTTTTTCCATCATCTAAATTCATTTATTCCAGAACAAGAGTGGGACTCATCTCACTTACCTTTAACCATCTTAATGTTAAATGTTTGGTTTAAGCTAGTCATCTAGCCATAATTAATGGATACAGATAAGCACTTCCAGAAGGCAATTCATCCCATCCTAAAATAGCTATCTTAGATAACAGTTTATTCCTCGCTAAATTAGCCAGGTGAAACTGCTTAGTTCTGGCACCTAAATTGGGTAAGATGAACCTCAAACCAAAAATTAGCAAAGAATAGTAAAGCCAGTGAAAGTATCAAGACTTGAACAGTGAGGACACAAGTATCTCTGGAATAGAAAACATGATAGCGCAAAGCCTTCTGTGAAAGCAGAAGAAATTTGTGCTTAGCAAACTTCCCTAGGCTGGTAGAAATGTCTGTGCAGGACTCCCTGTGCTTCAAGATTCTTGTGAGAAATGAAACACTAGTGATGTTAGAGAGTTCCATACTAGATAAGTCAGTGAAAGCCTTTACAGAAAAGCCAAACTCCAAGTACTTTAATAAAAACATATTTTGCACTAACATATAGTTTGTACTCAACGCAACTCTACCAGCTAATGGTGACAGGCCTTCAACATGGAGGAAGCTTCTGCCAAAAGACCTTGCTCTGATACAGTCTTCAGAGTCTCTGCATTTAGAGCAATAGAGTTAATGAGATAAGAGGACCAGAACCTGTAGAAGAATCTACATAACTTGGGCCAGATGTGAGTTGGCCGGATGGGAAAGCACATGGTATGAAGCCATGATATGGCTTCTAGGCATGAATGGTGCACTGCCCACAGCTTTGCCACAAAAAGGAAACCAAGATTCTTAAAAAATAACTCAAACTTCATTTGCTCTGTAAAAAAATGACTTGCCTGAGGAGACATGTTCAGGAGTGGGAAGACTGGCCCACCTCCTTGGGAAACTGCATGCATCTCAAGTGGTAAGAGGAGAGGGGTATGATGAAGTAAATTACTCAGCTGATTATTTCAAAGGCACAGCTTTGCATTTATCTGGAAAAACATTACATTTTAAAGTCTAGTTGTTGACACCACGGAGTTGGAAATGGAACCAGGTCAGATTCGCCTTTTGTTTACACAGGTGTAAGCAAAAAAACCCAAACAAACATGTTGTACTTAAGCGACCAAACCTGACAGTGTTTTCTGTGGACACTGGGTACAGACACGGGGGCGCACTTGCTCTGCCCACCCTGGGAGAAGGAATGCCGGCACCACAGGGTTTTATTAGCAGTGCAACGCCCAACCTGATCAGTCACTGTGAGAGGGAGGCATTGTGCGGGGTTGCTGCCTTCACGTGGCATCTAGAACAGGTCTGGCCCACGTGTTGTTGACTTGGAGTAGAGGTAATGCAACACCTCTCTACATACTTGTACTTTTATGTATGGAATTGACAGCAGAACTTGGTTCAATAGAAACTTTAATACTGAAGCAACAGGAATCTTACTTCATTTGAACTCCCCAAAAGCCAGGAGTCTGGTCCATGCCTCGAGGGTCTCTCTGAGATCAATGGAGAGAGAAAATAATCTCTGGGTCAATGAATCCTAAAATAGGTGTGTCTAGAACAGGTGGAACAACCCATCCTCTGCTTCTCCCTTTCCACAGAGTGGAAAAGAAGCTAAGGCACCATGTTTGGACCAGAGACCCAGCCCTTAGAAAGTTAACATCAGCTGAGATGAATCAAGTCCAAAAGACTATTTTAAAGCAAAGATAAATCAGCAATTTCACCAGAAGAAGTTTTCTAAAGGTCCTGAAGTTTCCCTCAAGCAAATATCACAACCCCAGGAAATTCAATGCTCAACTTAACCGTAAAAGATATCCCAATGTATTTGGGTACAGAAATACAACTAAGACACATGAATAAATTTAACTACTCTCTGAATTATTGCATAGAAATACACAGCATGCCTGTAGTGCCAAATTAGACCAACTGATTTGTAAAGCCGCGTTAGATTACTTTTTATATCTCACAAATGTCCAAGCACAAATAAAGAGCTTAACAATTTATTCCCATACATTTTTTATACTAATGAATTCCTCGCCTTACTTGTGAGTTTTTTGAATAAATATTTTATACATCATTGCTGATAATCATTTGGCTATATGCTGTATCAAGTTACATTTCATATGGCAATAAACACACACTAGTGAAGTAAGATTAAAACAGAACAGGGTATGAACACATTCATATACTCAGGCACAAGAGTTGAGGGAGGCAAATAAAAGGAGACATCATTTGTGTAGTCTAAAAGTGGTACATCAGCCATTTTCTGGCCCACTCCATACAGGGAGAGCTCCACAGTGTGTGTGAACAGATGAAAAAATGAGGCAGTTGACTGAAGTATTTTTTAATAAGTTTTTGCATAGAGCAGAAGGGAAGCATATACTCTGGTGTGGCTAACTGATGTCCTTGGACTTTAAGGGCCATGAGCTGTAAGAGTCCTTTTCATGGTATCATTTTTCTTAATCTGGTTAATGTTTGAATAGAAGATAAATAGCTTTATAATGAATAATAATAATTACCACATAAATAATTGCTTAAAGTAATTTTTTGACTGTCATGGAAATTAGGGTATCTAAGTTATCCTAAGAATAAGGAGATTATGACATAATATCAAAGGATTTTGAGGGAATGTCTAAAAACAGTGAAACAGTGTCAAAGATTATGTGTCAGTTGTGCCTCTGTTTAATGTTGCTAATTGAGGTAGGATGGCATGCTGGGAATACTGTTTAGGCTTTCTTTTACATATACGAGCCTGTAAATTAATGAAAATTTAAGTTTCTGAAGAGTGTATATACTTCTGCTGGAAATGCTTGATTTTGCTTAATAAAAAGCATTAAAAATACAGACTGAAGCATGTAAACAGAAATTATATAAAATAGTAGATAAAATGAGGAAATATGCATTAAAAGTGTATGTCTTAATATTCAAGCAGCAAACTGCAAGCTATGGAAAACTACTGTTGAACTGCTGTGTTCACAATACTCAGGCTTAAAGATGCAGCTACAACATGAACATCAGAACTGACATTACAGCTGCGATGTGGTTATTGATGTGCTGCTTGCCTAGAGAAGGTTATATTACCTTTATATAGCTAACATCTTTTTCCTTGCAATTCTGTTGGTTTTTTTTAAATGTGCACAAAATATTTTCCTTCAGAAAAAGACTGAAGGAATCATGAATCATACATGACAGCTGTCAGTTAAGCACTTCTAGAAGACACTCAGATACCATATTGATGGAAGCACTCCAAGAAGCTGAAGAGAACAATCCTGTGCTATCAGGAAAACTGACATAATGGTCTAATAAGTGTTTTGTGAATCTTAATATTTGGGAATTTGTGATCTAGAGCTGACTTATCTCACAAACAAACACATGCCACTCATAGGCTACTGGCACTAAGAAAGACATGATAATTTTAAACTGGGACCAATGGTAGAATAGGGAGAAAAAAGGAGGAAATTTAACATGCTCACATGTGTAAAGATAACAATGACATTGGGATATCTCTCTTAATTTGTTAAAACACAGTAGAAATCACCTAATCACATTTATTCTTCCTAATATCTAGTAATATATGCAATTTGCAAACTACATTTCAGAAGCTCATGACAGAAAATTTGACTTCAAGATTCAATTTGTACCATAAGTTGAGTTCTTATCTAGGGACTCCCTGGAGCTCATTTTGGAAAGTATGAAGCTGTACACTTTCTTAACATACACACCAGTTCAGCCCATGCTCCTTCACCGTCTGGTATCAACTCCCTGTGTGACACCACAATACATCTTGTAGAGACAGGAATGATCCATTTGTGAGAAACTCATCGATGGTAGAGAAGCATCAAATCTGAGGACACTGCTTGTGCCATTTTAATAAGCAAACAGGTTTTCACCTTTGTAGGGGTTTGCAAGGAATAACAGTGATCTTCCTCCGTCCCTTCGAGAGTCTGAGAAAGACCGTGGCAAGATTGCATGGGAAGGGTTAAGCCCTTCTGAAATTCTAAAAGCTTTTTGCAACTGGGCAATGAGACTGCTCTGCCCAGAGAAATATGAGGGACTCCAGAGCAGAAAGTAAAATATTCCGTATCTGGAAACCAGTGGACAACAAGCATACTTGTTTGCTTCTGGTATCCTCCAGTCTGTACCTGGATTACACTGGGATATTTTTCACAGATGTGACTGTAATAATGGGTGATTTTAAAAAGGTAAGATATTATCACTTAGGTGCTCAAAGGTAGACTTTGTAGTGACTACCCAAATGTGAAAAGTGGCAAAAGGTTTTAGCTCCTTTTCCCTGTTCTCATGCTATGGTGTGTGTGCCAGTCTAAGTGGGCAGAGCTGGGGGAGTGAGGACAAGTAGCACCATGCTACTGTGGAGACAACCGGGAATAGGGGCAGGGGAAACCCTTCCTCTCTCTCATCTCAAATTCATCCATCATTTAGCAACAGTTCTGGCTAACTGGGGAGGACCCAGTTGGTTGAAGATTAGCAAATGTGATGCCCATCTACAAGAAAGGTTGGAAGGAAAATCTAGGGAATTACAGGCCTGTCAGTCTGATCTCGGTGCCGCGGAAAATTGTGGAGCAGATCATCTTCAGTGCCATCATGCAGCATGTGCGGGGTAACCAAGTGATCAGGCCCAGTCAGAGCCATCACATTTATGAAAGGCAGGTCCTGCTTAACTAACTTGATCTTCTTCTGTGACGAAGAGACCTGCTTAGTAGATGAGGGAAAGACTGTGGATGCTGTCTACCTAGACTTCAGTAAATCCTTTGACACCATTTTCCCACAGCAATCTCCTGGAAAAACTGGCTGCTCATGGCTTGGATAGGTGTACTCTTTGCCGGGTAAAAACCTGACTGAATGGCTGGGCCTGAAGAATTGTGGTGAATGGAGTTAAATGCAGTTGGTGGCCGGTCACAAGTGGTGTTCCCCAGGGCTCAGTGTTGGGGATGGTTCTATTTAATATCTTTATCAATAATCTGGACTAGGGGATTGATTGTACCCTCAGTAAATTTGCAGACCACACCAAGTTGGACAGGAGTGTTGGTCTGCTCAAGGGCAGGAAGGGTCTGCAGAGGGATTTAGACAGGCTGGACCAATGGGCCAAGGTCAGTTGTATGAGGTTCAACAAGGCCAAGTGCCAAGTCCTGCACTTGGGTCACAACAACCCCATGAAACGTTACAGGCTTGGGGGATGAATGACAGGAAAGCTGCCCAGTGGAGAAGGACATGAGGGTGCTGGTTGGCAGCTGGCTGAACAGCTGGCTGTGCCCAGGTGGCCAAGAAGGCCAACAGCATCCTGGCTTTTATCAGGAATAGTGTGGCCAGCAGGAGCAGGGAAGTGGTCATCTCCTGGTACTCAGCACTGGTGATGCCACCCCTCAAATACTGTGTTCAGTTTTGGGCTGGTGAAGTGTCTAGAGATCATTATGAGGAGCAGCTGAGGGAATAGTCTGGAGAAAAGGAGGCTGAGGGGAGACCATATCACTCCTTATAACTACCTGAAAGGAGGTGGTAGTGAGGTGGGGGTCAGTCTCTTCTCCCAAGTAACGAGTGATAGGATGAGAGGAAATGGCCTTGAGTTTAGAGGTTTAGATTGGATATTAGGGAATATAACTTCACTGAAAGGGTTGTCAGGAATTGGAACAGGCTGCCCAGGGAAGTGGTTGAGTCACCATCCCTGGAGATATTTAAAAGACATGGTTTAGTGGTGAACTGGCAGTGTTAGGTTTACAGTTGGACTCAATGATCTTAAAGGTCTTTTCTGACCTATATGATCTTGTGATTCTGTGATCCCTCATTTTAAATGTGCAATTGCATTGTTAGGTCCATCCCCATGTAAAGCAGTGGGAATTAAGCTACCTTTTGTGGCCATGGAGACAAACAATAATTTGGGAATGATGATGCAAATGTGTCAGAGCAATATCAACGTAAGAGTACTACAGTACCGTCATCTCCTCCATGAGGTGATCTCAGCTAGTGAGCTTTCCTCCATCTCTTCCTCCAAACACTCTTTGACCCTAACTGTGCCTTTGTATCATGTTTCTTCTGATGGCTCTGACACTAATATGAGTCCTTAGTAAATCAGTTCAGATCATTGACTAGACAGAAAGTGAACCCACCAAAAATCAAGAACGTTGTTCTGCCAGTGCAGTGAGCTGAGCTGTCTCACAGAGGGGTCAGAGGAGTGCCAGAATGGATACCAGAGAAGAAAGTGGGCTGAGGCAGGAGGCAGGGCTGTCTCTTTTGAGGGTAATGAGCTGTTTCACAGCTCAGCTTTCTTGTTCCTCACAGTGAACCTGCCAGCTAGCCTGTGAGCTAACAGTAAGTTAAAAGGGTAAATGTTCTACATCTCTGTGACAGTATTCAACTGAAATCAGAGCTTTCCAAAACTAGGAGCCAATCACAGGTGCATGTCCACAAGAATATATGACTAACTTGTGCAGTGAACTGGTATTTTTCCCTCCCAGGGAAGTAAAATGTTAAATAACACACTGCACAGATTCTTAAAGCTACTGCCAACAAAGGACATTCCATGGCTTCTATGTTCTAGAGAATCTAAATATTTCAATAGAAATGTGTTTAGAGTTGCCCTCTGACCACCTCACCTGCCTTGATTTAACTTCATTGGAAACAATACAAAAAGAAGGGAAAGTACATCTGGCTGGTCACTCACCAAGTCTTGATGGTAAAAAAACCCCAGTAACAAAAAAACACAAACTTGATTTGCATCTCCTTCTTCACATAAGGAAACCAAAGGATTAGAACTCTTTTTTTCTGGACTGGAAAAACAGAAATGAGATAAACATATATGGTTTTTTTTGAAATGACATTTTAGCATGATTTTGTTTTAAACAACAAAATATTTTTTTTCACCATATTTTAATTCTCTTGTAAAAATAAGAGAGGAGGAGTGAAACTGTCACAACTGAACTATGTGGGCAAATTATCAGTTTCAAATAAGATACTTCTTACATTGAAAATATGTTTGAGATATTCAAAGAATTTCTACCAACTTTAAGCAAGACATGCCTGAGTATCAGCTCACACTGATGCAACATTTTCAGTATTTACATGCCTCTATTTTCTGGCTAATTGCAACGAGTGCCAGAACTTGTCTGCTCAGCCTCAAAACAGCCAAACCCAATATTAGATGTGAAAGATTTGTGGGACTAAATTACTTTTCCATGCTAGGATGTCATGATTAACATTAAAGACTACACAACATTCATCTAGAATATCACTGCTCTCTTAGAAAGAGTTTGTGTCCATGGAAGGAGTTTCTGCTCTGTCAGCTCATCAGGTGAGATGCTGGAAGGTGAAAGGGCCTGGGAATTTAGGAGCTGGGGAGCCATTGTGGCTTCCATTGGCTCAGGGACAGAGCGCCCAGGAAGGAGGCAGGTAAGCTGCAGGAAATCAGCAAGGAATCAGTTGCAACTTTACCAAAATGGAACCAACTCTGGGATATTTCACTCTCAGTTTTGATAAATTGACATTTTTCAGTGGAACAAGCTTTTCAGCTGAGCATTCATGTCAGCTCTGCTACAACCAGACAAGTTCAGCTGGAGCAGGGACCCTGAAAATCTCCATGGCCTTTTCTCTTCACTCTGCCACATCCATCCAAAAGCTATATATGTCTTTTGACCATTTCTACTCACTGAGGGGTTCACAATGATACATGACAGCCGCATCTACCCCCACCTGCTCCTGGGTACCTGTACAGGTGGGAAGCTTAGATTAGCTGTCTACAACTCCTCTGCCGCAGTGACCTCCAGTGGGAAGGAGCAGAAAATGGGAGAGTGTATGGATGGCAAACCTGCACTGCCAAATGCAGAAAGGTCACAGGAGATGCATAGCTCTTGGCAGCTGTATGCAGGAATAGGGGGAGGAACATGCACTGGAGGGACTCTGAATCACCGGCATTGTTCGGACAAGATGGCCTTAGGAGGCCCAGGGTTCATGCCAACACAAACTTGGGGAGTCACACTTGCTGTGGGTCTCAAAGTTGTGAAAACAAGTCCCTGTTCCAGTGTTGGTTATATATGGTACTCTTTTATAGCATGCCTCAGCGACCCTGAGGCCAAAAGAGCCTTTCATGACCATTATTTTCAACTTTATTTAAACTCAGAGCTCTAAAGATAAAACTTGAAATGAAACAAAATCCTGGCCACAGTTTTCTCCTCCAATGAAACTGCCTCTTCTCCTTGGAGGTCTCTATCTGCCTACTTACCTCTTCTCTTCTACTAGTTAAAAAATGATTTGTCCTGCTTGGGTGCTTGCTGGGTCAACCATTACAGCTACTTCTCTGATCTGAGCACAGGAGCTGGATTCTCTGCTTCATTCTTCTCGTTTCTGGATATGCTTAATGAAGAAAAGGGGAGGTTGCCTCTTGGTTTCAAGAGATGCTCAAGCTGCTGTGAAGCCTCTGCTTATTACTGCCCTTAACATAATTTGTTTGTGAATCCCCTATATGGAGGATCATGAAATTTGTCCTTTTAAAAATGCTTGAAATGAATGCTCCAGAAATTAATATAAAAGAATAATATGATGTTTGAAGTATAGTTGACATGCCATTTACTATAATAAAACTGCATGAGCATTGCAAAGAAAAGAAATTGGCCCCAAACACCTAAAAATTACAATATGCTAAACTTCTGCAGCAAACACTTGCTTTTTCCTATGTTTAAGCCATTTATCAGTTATATGGGGTCTAATTTCTAACTGACTGTAGTCTTCCTGTAGTTTCTCACTGTATCTTTTTGCGGCTGTTTCCTTTCTGTTTAATATTTGTTTATTTTAGTTTAAATCCCTAGAGCAGAACCCACAAACCAAACAAATACTCACAGAAAACAGAGAGCAGCTCAAATGTCCTTGGAGACACTCAATTTTTTGTTTGCTACCATTTGTCATCCTCTGCTCTGAGAGAGATCAACAGTTTTTAGCACACAGATCAATATTCTCTTAACCCAGACCTAATCTAAGGAGAGTTTCCCCAGGTTTCACCTTGGCCTACTCCTATGTGCCATAGTTGCCCTTTTTTTTCAGCAATAGTTTTGTCTGTGTAAGACAGCAATTTTTCATCCTTTGGTCAAAACTGGTGACAAAAGAGGGAATAATGGTTCCTGACATATCAAATGATAGATTTGACACATGGCATGCTGAGCTGGGAGCTTTCACGTGCCAAAGCAGAAAGACAGATAAGCAGCCTAATGGCCCTCCTGACATTGCTGCCTCTTTTTTTCCGTGGTATACCAAAACAGGCTCTGCTTTTTTTTCTTTTCTTTTTTTTTTTTTTTTTTTCCCGGAGAAGTTTTTTTCTATAACTCTGGGCAGGAAGCAAGGAAATGCACTCTACTCCAGCCCAAAATAAACGTTTCCCTGTCCTGTAAAATGATCAATCTATGCCCTTTTCCTCCAGCACAGTAAGGGCAATACAACATGCTGCTTGAGGAAATACTAACAAATATAGCCAGTGAGAGGGAAACAGATGGGACTAAGAAATTAAACCAGCAGATTTCTGGAAGGTATTCAAAGAGGAGAGTTTATAATACTGAAACAGAACTGCTTTTTAATTTTTTTTTTTTTTAAAGCAATGATCATCAAGATTTACCTTCAGCAGGGCTCACACTGTCCCCGCTAAATCCCCCTGCAGAATGTTAAGAAAAGTCCCTTTTGGTATCGTTCTGGTAAAAGTAAATCTCATTTCACAAAAGCTAGTGCCAGCCTGGAGATAGACAGGCTGCAAGTTTCTCTACCTTTGGTACACTGGGACAAACACAGCGGTCTGTGTACCATGGGGCATGGCTCCAGGCATGGGATTGTGTTACATCTTTACACACAAAAGCTTCTTTCAGAATCTAAACTAACAAAACAGGAACAACTTTTATTCCTGTATGGTTTCCTCTGGAGCATGTGTTCACATTTAAAATCCTGACCTATGTGTCATTTGCTTGCATTCAAAGTTATTTGTATTGCTTTGGTACTGCAAAGCAACAGCCAGTCCTAACCTCACTTGCTTACCAATAGCCTATGGACTTTGGCAAAACGTTGTTTATCCTCCTCTAGTCCTGGTTCATAAATTCTTTTTCTCCCACTTTCTTTTTTTTCTCCTTTTCCATATTTTATGGCCAGACAGTTATGTTAGGAGGCAGCTTATTTTTCTCCACAGTAATAGTTCTATGGACATTTAAAATTTGATCCAATAAAGGAAGAAAAAGAAATGAATCCAAGGAAAATATTTTACTCACAAGGTCATCAAGCATCAGAATCCGGTGTTTGTCACCCTGCATTTAAAAATATCACAGTGTTTGAATGTTCTGGGTTATTTCTTTACAGTTTTCATAAATGTTTAAACATACATGTTATACATTTGGGAAACATTATACATACATAGATCAAATGCCTTTTTTTTTTTCTTCCTTGTAATGCAATTTTATTTTTTTTACTCTTTCCCTTAATGAAAAACATTTTCCCTATAAGTATATATCTCAGCACATTCTATGGTATTTCTCACAATTTCTATATTTTTGACATTTCAGCCAAACCTGCATGTAGTAAGAAATCAGACTGAAGAATATGAAACTACAAGATTTAATTTTTCTCATGCTGTCCACTAATAACTGGGAAAAGAAACACGGTCTTTTAAAGTACAAAACCAAGACACGCCATCAAAGGGACACCAAGCCAAATAAAAATACACTACTAAAATCATTTTAGTTGCATAAATTAAGAAAAAACTGCATCACTGAGATATAAAGAGGTCAGTTTTTGGATGCACATGTTCCAAACAGAAAGAAAGCATTCTGTGTTACTAAAAAAGGCACAAATAAAATAATTAGGCTTTTGTAACACCTCCTTATGAGAAAGTCTTTTTTACTGAACATGGCGAATCACAACACTGTAGAATAAGGCATGGTGAAGTACACTGAAACTATTTCTGACTTTCACAGTGCTCTCCTAAAAATAAAGTGTAACTGTGGCTAAATATATTGTAAATGAACTATATAAAACAGATTTCAGCTTAGTAGGCAAATGTAAATATTGCTAAAAGACAGCCTCTTGCTTCCCTTATAATAAACTTACTGCAAATGACTAGGTTGTGATATTGTTTGCTTCAACAAGGGCTGCAAGTATATGTTATTTGTCAAAATATTCTGATTTATCAATTTGGTTGAAACAAAAAACGCACACAAGAAGATAAAGAGTTAAGATGATGTTTCTTGTTGTAGAATTAATCAGATTCATATTAGCAGTAGTAAATGTCATGTTGGCACCTTTTCTTTCTCACACATTACAGTTTCAAGTCTTTGCTATGAGGAAATAATGAAGTAAAGATATGCAGTGCCATATACCATGCATCTTTTTTGTCAGTCTGCATAAGAAATGAATTGTATCTGCTACTAAGGAGGTCATGGGGGCAGCAAGTTAAGAAGAAAGAAAAGAAAGCTTAAAGAAAGGACATGTCAAAGGAAACAAGAACTTATTTTTTTCAATACTTTGTAACAAGTATTGCAGTTTTGGGGAAATTAAATGCTCATAATAAATACCTGCCTATCCTGAAAATGTTTATTGCCTTTCATGGCTGCAGAGTTAACCCTGGTGACCAAATGACCTTGAAGTCCCCACTGCAAAACTCATGAAGATCAATAAAAATTGCCTAATGTTACAAGCCCTAAAATTCATGCTTCAATAGTAGTGTGATCTGTGGGGAAAATGCTACTTTATTGAGAAGATAAAAAACTGAGAACTGGAAAAAGATCATGCCAGACGAGATGTACATCTCCTGAGGTTATCCCACAGTACACTTTTACCTTTTTTTTTTTTTTAAGAAAAGCCATACTTCATAGTTAAGTTTGAAAGGTAAAAATGGGCAAAAAAATCTGCCAGCAAGAAAAAAACTGTTTTTGACAGTTGGATTATGCTTGTGTCTTGTGGTAAATTTTCAGCTTTGCCTACAAACAGAGCCTTTCCTTCCAGCAAACGCTATGCATATCTTAAGCATGGAGTTAAGGCAGAAGCAAGCTATTGGTGTGCCAGATATTGCATCAAAATTACAAAATGCATTTTAATTTTGTGCAATGACTAGGAATTAATGCCAAGTGTACTGTCAGCATGCAGTAGAGCATCTCTCTGATCATGTGAAATGATTGCCTGAGATATAGCAGCCTCCACTGCCTTACGTCCTGTAGGTGCCACTGCTGCTAAGTGGAGCTTCTGAAGAAAACTAGATGAAGAGGCATGAAGCAGATGAAGAGACGTGTGACTGTGGGTTTTTAAAAATGAAAGACCCACGGCATTCTCATTTACTCTGCGGATACTTTCTGCCACTCTGACGGTGCCAAGAAGATTGTTAATTTTTTCTAGTTTGAGGTCAAAATATATAGGGGAGCCTTAGTAAAAAGCAAGAATCAGGTCTTAGAGGTAATAAATGGTTAATAGCAAAAGTGATTTTTTTTTTTTGACTGAATTTTAAAGAGATGGAGGAAAAAACACACTTCAGTAAAACTTTACTGGAGACTAATTTATCTTTCCACTCTCTTCCCATCCAAGTCACATTCGTCCCTGTACCCTGAGAAGCTGATAGGGCACTGCTTTTGCTCACACGTTCCTGAATGGAGAGGGGGGGAGAGGGTAGACTAAACCAGTATCATTCTGGAGTATTGGCCACTTCATTAGTCACTTCATTTATTTCAACCTCATAAACCAGATAGTGCAGCTTTTCTCTTGTTTATTTTCCTGGTCTTTCTCTGTACATGATCTGGTCAGAAATATTTTTTTTTTTTTTTGGTCAGGAACAGAGGAACATCAAAGCTCTTCCCAGGAATATATTACATTTGTTACCCCAGGATGACATCTTGGGCTATAACTGATGAGAGAGATTAAGACAGAATAACTTTACCCTGATGACAAGATCATTCATACAGCAGGTAGGACACCAAGATTCACATTCATGCTGAATCTTACTTTGACTGGGAAACCAAACTACATCCCGTGTTTTTGCCATCACCGTTAGTTCATAACAAGACTGCAGTGTCCTGTGCAATCTTATTGCAGTCATTTCATTTCCTATGAATAATTTAAAAACCCCAACAAAAAAACAGTGTGCCATAGTCAGACTGATTGCCTAGTCTAGTGGTCACAAAGTATAGCAGCTCCAAATGTGCACATTAAGGAAACCCCAGAGTTGCCACTAGCCTAGTAAAGCAGGGCGTGGGAGGCGAGGCATAAGTCTCTGGTCTCAGTCACACAGAGTGTGAAGTTCTACCTTGGCCTTCTTTCTGTTAGGTGGAGGCTATTCCTCTTTTTGTATGGCGTACAGGAAGAGCAATTTCATTTCTCACTCTAGAAGTTCTTTGTTTCAGCCAGATAGGTAACAGATATACATTTTTGCTCACTCTTAAGACACTTCACATTGAGAAAGGATTTTTACCAACCTAGCTGAACCACTCACTAAGCAGTACACAAAGAAGAAAGTCTACCTGTGAAAAAACTATTTTGTAGACTTAAGTGGACCTCTGTGAACCAGACAGTTACTGAAATGGGTACCCAGTTTACAAGCAGACAGATGGCAAAAATATACCACACAGTCCTTGGTTCTTCTGTGTCTTCACCATTCTTTCCTAGGTCCACACTGCAATGACGAGTCCATCAGACTAAGAATCTGTGGATTTCTCCAGTTGAAAAGTGTTGCTCAAGAACATCAGAGGAAGCATTTTCCTCAAATAGAAAGAATATAAAAATTCACAATTCACATCTGGGGTGTAATGGATGGCCAGGTGGCCAGCTATAGTTAACTGTCAACACTTTGTATTTCCCTTTGCCATCGGCAAAGTTTGCACTCAGAAGTGAGAGTATAATGTGAAGAAACTAAGGCATGAAACCACTTAATGTCATAATGGTTTGTGTTTGAAAAACCAAGTCTTCCCCCCTCCCCAATTTTTCCTCAGTACTTGTGATGTTCTCTGGCTTGCACCTTGCCAAACTGTATTAAAGGAACAAGTAATTTATGGACTTTCTTATGATGACTAAATCAAGATTATACAACTTTTCCCTCTCTTTTTCTCTGCCTCTGTCATGATACATTGAGAAATGATCAGTTTGTATTATTGCTGTGCAATTCTCACAATTCATTTCCAATACAGACAAATGCCCATGTTAACAATGTTATCACTATCTTTACTCACCCTGAATAGTGCATTATTCGAGAAGTGGTTAAAGTAAAATGTTGCTTAGTGTATGAGCATCCTAATCCTCTCCCTAACTACACCTAATAGGGATTTAGGTATTTGGAAATACCTTCTTTCTTCATCAGCTCATGGTGCTTGGTACATTAGGAAGTAACAGTTCATTCTGCTTTTGGAAGAGAAACCATGGTCAGAACTGGTCTTTTATAAATAGGGTGCATGTCCTTTCTCTGATTTGGTGTACATATGCCCTCAGAAACACTGGACATGATCTAGCCCTCAGAGTATTCTCAAAATTGTAATTTGTTATCATTCCTGGCCAATAGATATTTCATTACATTTGGATATTATGACAGATTTAGTCCTCTGGGGAAAGAAGAGAGAACTATGGAACTAATGCTGATCATCTATACTTCCACTTCGTGAGAGCTAGAAGATAGTTAGTACTTCTGAAAATCAGGTTTTCCAGAATCTATCTACCAGCAGCTATGAACAAAATAAGCCATCCAGATGAACTTGAAGTAATGAAAGACAGCCTGCAATGTATTTCCAGATATTCCATGATCTATCTTAGGTCTAATCTGCTAAGTGAGAAAAACTGAAGAAGATCAGGAATTCACAGAACCAATGGAAGGAATTTAAAACAAGGTGTACATTTCATCCACAGATTTATAAGCATGTTCTTTCCATGCAGGAACCAAAGCAAAATATGATGATTTGCTGGCTAAGCCAAAGTAATGCAGATAAGATCATACAAGTACTCCTGCAGAAGAAGGAAAATATTTCAGTATTCATCAGTTGCTTTAAATCTTTCTAGAAAAAGTTAGCATAGTGAGATTTCAGCTGAGGCTTGAGTTACTAAATGCAATCTTTTCAAAGACTAATTCTTTGAAAAATCATTGCATTTCACATTTGTCATAGTTTAGAAAAATTGAAGCAAAATAGAACTGGTGGACTATAAGCAGTTTTTTGCAAACCCAAGGCTCCATTAAAATTAAAGATCACCCCATTAGGAGACATGGCTGCCGGGCTAGAACATACACAGAAATTAACTTGATAATTTAATAGAAATATAAGATATATGAAGGCATTGTTAAATGAAATGAGTCAGCCCCTAAAATAATATAAACAACACCCAGACGATATAGTGGAATCCTCAACTTATTTCTAGAACAAATCCTGAACCAAATCTTACTTGTAGTTATTATATATTCAGGTTCTTCCTTTTCCCCCACCTCCTGTTTTTGACAGAAATACCAGGAGAAAAAGCTTTCTTGTGTTATTATGTGGCTTTAACTAGAAGCTGAAATGATGGAAATTCTGCAAGAAAGCCTGTTATACAGTCTCAGGGAACTCAGATAAGGATCCAAGAATTCAAACCAAATCCAAATGCTGAACCTTTTGAGATACACTACGCTTTGAAGGCGAGTGACTTTATTCTGCCAGATGGGTCTTTGAAATGCTCTGCAGTGCCCACATGACTCATCAACAAAATTTATTTGGCTAAAGAAGCAGTCAGGGAATACACTGTACTATACTGTACATGGCCCCTTTAGGACAGCTCCAGCTGGAGCCTTAGGCAAGATTTATGGAAATGGAAATCTTAGGAGCCTTCGTGCCTTTTCTTCCCATTTGCTGTTTGCATCAATGAAACGATCGCCTGCAATCTTATCACATGAGGCAAATGTGCTTGTTGGTGGCAGCACCCCCTGAAATGAGAGCAGCTGCACAGTGGGGAGGTGAGCTCCATGCAGACACAGAACAGACATCTGAAGGAGGAGGAAAATCCCACGTCTTGAAATCCGGAGAGACTACCAAGACAACGGTGAGGGTGTAGAAGAATGGCATAAGTCTTTGCTCTGCAGCTTTGGGAGAAGGGAATGGGGCCACATGGGGCCACTTCCCTCCTCCTGCACTGTGAAGTACTGTTAAAGATCAATACAGTTAATGCTGTGCTCCCATTATCTGTTTTCCTATTCCTTTTCCTTCTCAACTAGTGAAAGAGCTCCTTGGTACCTTTTTACCTGGCCAGTGTTTCATAAAATCACAGAATCATAGAATGCCCTGAGTTGGAAGGGACCCACAAGGATCACCATAGCCCAACTCCTGTCCCTGCACAGGACAACCCCAAATTCACACCATGCCTCTGAGGGCATTGTCCAAGTGCTTCTTGAACATCGTCAGGCTTGTGGTGCTGTGACTGCCTCCCTGGGGAGCCCGTGCCAGGGCTCCACCACCCTCTGGGGGAAGAATCTTTTCCTAATACCCAACCTAAACCTCCCCTGGCACATCTTCCTGCCATTCCCTCGGGTCCTGTCACTGGTCAGCAGAGAGGAGATCAGCACCTGCCCCTCCCCCTCCCCTTGTGAGGAATCTGCAGACCATGATGAGGTCTCCCTTCAGTCTCCTCTTCTCCAGGCTGAACAAGCCAAGTGACTGTAGCTGCTCCTCATACAGTTTCTCTCAGCACTAATAGTGAGGATAGGGTACCCTGGAGATCTCAGACAAGATGTCCATTCTACAGCACGAAACCTCAGTAGGCTTCTTCAGTGATGATATAGGAATAGAGATGGGTTTCTACACTATCTGTTAGTATTTCCTAGCTCACACAAAAAAAAGAAGAAGATGGAGGGTGGATCTTACACAGCTGGCAAACTGCTCTAAGGAATTTCCTGAGCAATACCGGGGTAAATGTCAGGGAATGGAGGTGCCACCTACATTCCCCAGTGCTGCACCATCAGCCTTATTTTGCCTTATTTTGACATTGTCGTGCCCACAGCAGGGAAGCCAGGGACAAGGTCTTGTCCTGGCTGGGTGGCTCCAGGGGGTCAGAGGAGCCATGGCACTGGCATGTGCATGTGCAGGATGGCATGGCTGAGTTGGTGACCAGCTACTCCCTGTGACTAAGGCTGAAAACTTTAACAAACAGAAGCTTGCATGTTTCACACTTTCAGGGCAAGCTGAGAAACAATTTTTGCCATTAGTAAACACAGCCATCCTCTTAACTATGGATGATAACACCAGACTGAGTATATTAAACCCCTAGGCTCAGTGTGGATGTTACTTATGAAATGCAAATAGGTGAAGAAAGGAAGGAAGGTCGTGTGCTGAGATTTAGGAAGTTATTTAATTAAGTAGGTACCCTTCAGAAAGTCAGTTAAATATTAGTCAAAATATGAAGTAAACATTGGAAGGGTTAGGAGGATCGGCTAGCAGTGAGAGTCTTCTGGTCATATCCCAAGCTTTGATGTGATTCATTTAACTTTTTTTTTTTTTTTAAGGAAATGGAAGGTGGGGCAAGAGAACAGCCACTGAAATAAGGAGAGTGATACAAAGAAAAAATTTTTAGCTTTTGATAAAGAACAGAGGTCTAATTTTGTTTCACATTCCTCAGTTTGGCTTAAGTCACTTCATGAATGTTCCCATTGCAAGGAAAAAGGCTGTCAACAAAGAATGTCTTCTGTAATCTAGAAATGGCACTTCCATGAGTCTTAAATGTTCGAAGAACTGCTCTCCCAGTGGGAAACCTGTTGTGGGTTAACCCTGGTCAGCGACTCAGCCCCACACAGCCACTCGCTCACTCCCCCACAGCAGGATGGGGGAAAGAATCAGAAGGGTAAAAGTGAGAAAACACATGGGTTGAGATAAAGGCACTTGAATAGGTAAAACAAAAGCTGTGCACACAGGCAAAGCAAAACAAGGAATTCATTCACTACTCCCCACTGGCAGGCAGGTGCTCAGCCATCTCCAGGAAAGCAGGGCTCCATCATGCATAACAGTGACTTGGGAAGACAAACTCCATCACTCCAAATATCCCCCCTTCCTCCTTCTTCCCCCAGCTTTAAGTGCTGAGCATGACGTCATATGCTATGGAATATCCCTTTGGGCAGCTGGGGTCAGCTGTCCCAGCTGTGCCCCCTCCCAGCTCCTTGTGCACCCCCAGCCCACTCACTGGTGGGGTGGCGTGAGAAGCAGAAAAGGCCTTGACTCTGTGTGAGCCCTGCTCAGCAGTAACTAAAATATCCCTGTGTTATCAACACTGTTTTCAGAACAAATCCAAAGCATAGCTGCATAATACCTACTAAGAAGAAAATTAACTCTATCCCAGACAAAAGATCATGGCAGATCATGACAGAGTCCCTAATACCCTGAGAGGGGACATCGAGCTTTTGATGTCTCAGGTTGAGCAGCTAAAATTTAAGATATCCAGTCCCATAATCGTCACTGGAAATACTGACTTATTTTGACCTCTTTGAATATTATATATGCAAAATTATCTTTATAATTTAGGGATGACAGTACAATATTAACATCATATTTTTATTTTATGATTCAGAAATTCTTACTAATTTGTTGTACCACATAAAACCCTGCACTACACTGAATATTTTTACAAAGCAACAATGGCAATTAACATTTCATTTTAGTGTGAAAGGAAGAACTAAGATAAAGCCCTTCCTTTTGGAAAAAAAACCCAACAAACCAGAAAATAAGTATACTTATAGAGATGTGTATACACATATGTATATATAAATCACAGAGCATAACAACTACAAGTCAGAGGAGATACTAAGCAGTAATCTACTTTGCTATTCCCACATAGCCTACTCTGAAATAAATCATGATGTACTGAAAGTTACATGCAGGAACGAATTCTATCGCAGTGGCATGAAGGAAGATCTTAAAGCTCTTTATTGATTTACTTACTAATTTGTTTATTTTTTAACACTGTCAGTACGCTTCTTACCTGTTATCTATACATGAGAAACATGTAATTTTCTGAGGTTAGGTGCTTTACAACCAGAAAGAATTAGGAAACACTTTTTTTCCTTTGGATTTCATTTGATATTGCCTATGAATCATTTGCCAAGATCTGGTGAAGCTAAAAGATATTTCTGAGAATCTGTGAGACCACATTCTAGCATTAAGTACAGAATACTAACAGAATACATAGTAAATGAGTGGAGATCAATAGTTTACTGGGTATGTAATAACATATTTTTGAGGAGATACAAAATAAAGGTCTTCTGGCCTAGCAGAAACGTTTTTTTTTTTCTCTTTCAGTCTGACTTAAAGTAATACTGTTTTGTCTGTTGTCTTCATGTAAACTTTTAATCTGCAGTGCTAGCTTGCCTCCAGCAAATTATGTCTATAGGATGTTTTCCAAACTGAATAATTCTAGAGGGATTCTGAAATGCCTTTTTCCAAATAATACATGAAAAAACTGATACTTGAGAAAAAGTCAGAGACATAAAAGCGTTACAAAACATTTTAAGTAAAAACCCTTTGAAAAAATGGGGAAATTTAAAAAAGTGATCTAAATAATTACTGCATTAATATAACTCATGCATTTACCAGGGCTGGGGTGGAAGGAAGATGTCTGAATAACACTGTCAATTAACAGAAACTGTTTAAAAGATTATCCCTAAGGCCATACTTTCAAAACTTCACTAAACAGTATAGTACAAAACAGTGTATTAATTATAACTGGTCAGGAATCCTTTTCATGAAGTCATTTTTCATCAGAAATATTCAGCTTAACAAAACATGAACTTGTCACATGGATGAACCTGCTAACAAAACCCAACAAACCAACCTAAACCAGCAAAAATTAACATTTGGATCAAGTTCTTTGTGTTCCCAGTCAGAGAAAACTGCTTGGTGGCCAATGGAGCACTCACTTAGGATTCTGAAGTCCCAGGATCAAACCTCTTTGTTCTTCTTCATGACCCACATTAACAGATCAGCCCAAAGACTACTGTGACCATGCTGAAGTTGACGTCTTTTGTCAAAACTCTTCTATACGAAGTCATAACTGCAGCAAGATCTTGACCCTAGGAATGATGTGGGGTGTGTGCTCTAGCCACAGGAATGGAGCCTGATTCTCTTTGGACAATAAGGAGTGATCATTGTAACTTGTACAAGGAGGAATAGCTGCAAGACGCAACTGAGAGACCACTGGCCAGTGTGGAGAAGGCCCTAAATTGCAACTTTGGGAACTCAGGTTCAGATTCTTTTTCCAAATCAGGGAGAATTGGATTTGCCTGCAGATGAGCCACTAGTGTTTCAAAAAAGTACAGCAGCAACTCAGTTTCCCTGACTCAGTACTCCATGGGAAAAAAAGCTGTGGATTCCTCATGCTCTTTCTTGCTTAGAGAAATAAGACAGGTTATTTGCACAGTTATGTAAGTAAATGAGATTAGAATAGGATTCTTTGGGTGCCTGCAAGTCAAATGCTCAGAACAGAGCATTACATCTGCAGCTGCTTTATGACTGCTGTAAGTAAAATCTGTATTGTAAATCTAAGGCATGACAGACAGAATTATTGTTTTATGGGCAACAGGAATCCTGACACCTCCTGACTTTTGGATGCTTAACTTTGCATACTAACAACTTTTAAAAATATGTATTTCTAATGAAATGTCACCAGTGTATGTCTTCATTTGAGTAAAAAGAAGTAAAAACCCAGGGTATATATGTAATGATCGTGTCATTGTACTGAATGGTACAGCTTAAACCCTGAGTATTCAGCACTGCAGCAGCGCTAGTGATGACCTGAAGGAAAGAACTAGTTTTAGCAGCCATCAAGTGGGCCCAGCTGCTATCCTGGAGACAGACATGTTCCTGATAATGTTTGCAGGACTGGTGAAGGCAAGCCTCACTCTTCCTCCCCCCATTTTCTCAGCTGTGTCCTGAACGACTCTCAAGAGAAGCTGGGGCTGAGTGCTGGACCTGGAGAAGTCTGTCTGTGTGAGAAAAGGAACTTTCACTGTTTTCAGATGCTTTAACATTTGATAGTGCTGTATGACTGCTGCTGTTTTCACAGATGATGAAGAAAAATATATTCTTAATTTGTAAAATGGTTCTACAATTAGCATTTTAGCTAGGTATATACCTATGAGGGTACATCTCACCTTACTGCTCTAGGGTTCTGCTGAACACTGGCCATTTCAGTTCAGTGAGTGAATGCCAGGGAGAGATTCTTAACCATTTCTCATGATTCCCATACTCGATATTGAATAGAATGAATCACGTTAAACAGGATCCTACTTTTGTATATAATCTTCCTCACTTCAGCAGTGCTTCATATGAGTGCTTGCCTATTCAGGGTGGAGTCTGACTGAAATCTCCACGGGTGTGCAGGGGTTTGCCCATGTGAAACTGCCTCAAT
Source organism: Phalacrocorax carbo (assembly GCF_963921805.1). Classification (NCBI taxonomy): domain Eukaryota; kingdom Metazoa; phylum Chordata; class Aves; order Suliformes; family Phalacrocoracidae; genus Phalacrocorax; species Phalacrocorax carbo. The sequence goes on along the minus strand of NC_087513.1, from coordinate 148,495,376 downwards.
GTGAAAGCCTGATTAAATAAATATGCATCTTCCAATAAAATGAAGTACAATTGGAATATAGCAGCAGAACAGAAGCTTTGCTCTACAATGCTACAAATGCTCAGTAGTGAATTTGCAGACAGAACTCTTCCTGGGGCAAAACCTGCTTCTTTATTATTCATTTTCATGCTAGCTAATATTACCAAGCTTGTGTTCTTAATGTGAGTACTTTAAGATTTCATCATAATAGGTAAGGTAAGTCATAAAAAGGAATCTTTGCCTTATACTAAAGGAACAATCCTAAAAAAATACATGTATGAATTAGTAATAATTACCATTCTTAAAATCCTAGAAAAATAATTTAATAATAGCATTGGAAAAAACTCTACCAACATTTCATTAAGCATTGTTTTACTATATAACTGCATTTTGAGAGTGGGCTCTAAAAATTTCTTTTAATTACAGGTGAGCCTGAAATGAAATCCTCCTTTTACAACTTCCTCAACACCATCTTAGGGATGAAGTCTTTATCTGGAACTTTATTATAGAGCTCACTATTTTTAGTATTCTTTTTTCATGCTTTGACAATTGCAAAAAGAGCACACCACCCCCCACCCCCACCCCTTTCTTCCAATGTCCAACATACTAAAGAATAGTTTTATTTGGTTATTTTACCTTCCAAATTCTGGATAATGTTCTGGCAGTATGAAAAAAGCTGTTTTCATATGTACTGCTTCCCTCACCCTATTCTGAAAATGCTATATGTATTCAAAGTATTGACAGAATAGCATAAGACTACTATATATCCATCAACACCATTTCCTCTCCTTTATCTTAACATAGAGGTTTAATCCTGTAAATATGTAAGACAATAATCTTTGAATACAAGCTTTCAATATATTTTTATAAGCGTTTCAAATAGTACTATGTCACTGGAATTCACTTCCTTATATGGGCTAACTTCAACTATAATTACCTCCTACTATTTTTAACTAAGTACTTTATGTTAATACCAAACTACATCTAGTTTAGTTCAGAAACTGAATAGTGGTTTAATCCTCACAAGTTAAAAATGTAATATGCTGTCATTAAAATATCAATGAATTAACCCCATGCAGTAGTATAAACCACACAGTAACAGTAATTACTTAACAGAAATTTAAAGGGCAGTAAGTAAAACAAACAAATAAAATCTGAATCAGACTTATAATTTATTCACCTGTGTTTTTTCATTTGCAAATGAATGTTTGCAGTACACAGCATAACTTATTATTTTGAAACTAATTAAAATTTCATTTTTTCAATATTATCAAAGAGCTATTGTCTTTTTTAGAGTTGAAGGATCTTTCTTGTATACAAGAAGAGTTAAAGGCATTTTTAAATGCCATGTCCAATGTGTTATTGAATAGTAGGATTTTATTAGCTTGTAACAGAAAGGAAAAATTCTTATACAGTAACTTTACAGGGCTCATTTGCTTTGAAAGACGGAAAAAGGAGACAGACAGTAGACTCAAAGAAGATGCTATCATGAAATAGGCTGATTTTATGTTGAAAAGCTGGTGTGTATATCGGGCAATTTGCACACACATTAAAGAAAACCGGGAGAGATTATACAACAGGAACTGACACAGTAAAAGGGACAATACACATGTGAAGGATCCCAAAATCAAAAAAAATGTACCTTGGTGGAGTAAACTCACTGTCCAACATGTCCAAATATATTCTGAAGGCATGTTTCCATCCTGCATGATACCATAATACTGTCCCTGTCAGCATGAGATCTTGCATATGAAAATATTGTGATATATTAAGTCGTGAATTATCATGATTTTCCCTGTTCATGACTTTAAAAATACTCTATAAAACTTCTCAGCAACTGACCAAGTTTTGGGTAAACTGTGCTATTCCAGCCCCCACCCCAAGCTTTGAAACAGAGAAATCTCTATTTAGGGGGGAAAAAACCCCAAGGTGTTGCAATAAGCATAAAAACAGATTAAAAACCTGTCAGGTCATGGTAAGGAAGTGTACAACATCGTTGGTGGTAAGGGCAGCAGGTCATGATGATGCACGGTGATTCGTGAGAAATGTTGAGACTTGGTGATGTTTTTGTGAAATTGGGAAACCTTGGCCTAAAGCCAAGGATTTTACTATGTGATTGCTTTATCAGTGCTGTAGTGGACACACTCTTCAGTTCCTTGGTCCACAAGCTTTAGGCAGAAAAAGGGTAAATGCAGCCTGAACAGGCAACTGCTGCTGTATTCTCTTCGAACTGGTACCCACACAGCGTCCTGCCTTCCTGATAAGAGGAAGACAAGTTTTCAAGAGATAAGAAAAAGCTCTGCACAATGGTTAGCTTTGGATGGAGTGAATATTCAAGCAGCTTTCACACTGGGCAATTAGATTTTTAACTTTGTTATTTATAAATTGGCCCTGGGTAGTTCATGTTCACAAGCCAGAAAAGTACATTGCTACATTTTACACTGTCATATGCTATCAAAGCTCTGGTGTGATATTTAAACTTTCTCTTGCACTATACCTGTGATGGCAGTGTATAATGAACAGGATTCATTGGAGAGTTTGAGCAGTGTGCCTGATTTTGCAAGAACATTTTTCATGGGTAATTTTTGAAAGGAAGTGAAGCAGAAAAAAGCTAAATCCCATGCCCATGTATTCTGCACCAGCCCAAAATAGCAAGAGCCTTTATATCTAAAGGAATTCCTGTTTCAAACTATTATTACAGAATGTGATAAAATCAAGGAAAGCTTTTGTACTATCAAAACACTTGCTACCATGTAACCTATACAGAACTGACTAAAAGGACGAAAAGTACTGCAGAGTAATCCCAACGCTTTGATAAATAATGTAAATTGAAAAGGCGTTTTAAAAAGCAAGAATCTGCCCTTCCATGACCCTTTTGTCACCCATTGGTCCATTCAAAGGGACAACACAGTTACATGTTTGACAGTGCTTTCTATAAGGAAGTTCCAGTCAACACAAGCTGCTGTGCCACAGTCTGTAGAGCAGGCCCCAGACTAATGTAACCTGTTCTGCTATAAGAAAAAGCACAGCTCAGACAGAGATGTAGTGTCAGAACTCAGTATCAGGTACATCAGTGGAGATTTTGCCATTAAATTCAATGGTAGGGGAAAATAAAGGAGGTTCAGGAAGAAAATACAGGCACTTTCTGCTTCAGCTCCCACTGTTCAACAACGTTAAGTCAGTGGAGCATGTTTACTTCCATTCAATGTTTTTCAGCTCAGCATCCCAAGGTAACAGTATGTACACCAGGATGGCAGCGCAGCTTTCCCTTTACATTTCCATTCCACCAGCAATTAATTTTCCATATTTTAGTGACAAACTTTCCTCACCTTACGTTAGTGATTCTCTATTCCATATAGGAAGATGGAGACCCTTAGAAACTGGCAAAGCAAACATTGTAGTATAGCCTCAGAGACTAGAAGAGTAAGCATCACATTTTCAGCAACAAGTGTCCCATGACTGACAGAGCTGGGATGGAGTGCTTTCTGCACACCACTCTTCCACAGCACAGCCTCACTGTCTGAAGCCTGAAGAAAGAAGGGAAAATCTATAGGGTGAAATTAGAAGATCTGAATTACATATGAATTACAGATAGGCTGTTGTAAAGTTTTGGATCTGGAATATTTTCTTTTCAGGGGACACCTTTGAGAGAAGGTCTGTACACTCTGTATTGTAATAGGGTATGAGTGGACTGTCATAAAGTACAATATATCCTAAGTTATTAATCTTTGCCAACAAGGTAATTTTCTTATTTACAGGAAAGAGCATTTACTTAACACTGTAATAGGACATTCATTTCTTTCTCCTTACAGCCTGAAGAGCTTTTGGTTAAAGTTCTCCAGATTCCTGACATTTATATTTTAGGTATTTTAGCTGATTTGTGGGTTTTGATGCTTTAAAAGAGACAAGATAGAGACACACTCAAGTTTGTTCTTTGCATAACTGCTTCTCACAAAGCCTTTTCTTTCTGTTTTAGCAGTTTGATAAAGAAGTTGTCCTCGTGGTTAGTCCATTTTAGTAATCTCAATGAATAAGCATTTTCTTATACTCCTAAGAAAAAGAATCAGGTATACTTCATGCACAGGTGAACTATGTCTACTATGTCTATGTGTATCTGTTCATCTGTTCTGTTGTAGCTTTTCAACTCATAAGCCCGTTTCCAGTAAACCCGGCTGTAGTATAGACAATTCATTGATATCAAAGTTTTTGAGTTGTTTATTTTATCATACTTCAAAATTTTGCAAGAGACTCCTGTGCTGGATATCCCCATATGTTATTGTATCTTATGTATATAATATAACTTAATTTACATGGTAAAAAAATTATGAAGAACAATTTTAGATGTGAAATTATTTTTGCAAAGAATGAAGTTTCCTTTCACTTATTTAAAGGAACTGACCTTTTATTTTATTTAAAAGTGTTCCCTATGAGCACACCAGTGCCTTGAATTTACATATTTTTTCCTTATTTTTAATATTATGTCTCTTATTCAGCTTCTCCATTATCCCTTTCCCATATTATCTTAAGAAACATCTAGCCAACAGCTAATTCAAGCTGTGATGATGGCAACTAGCTCCGGCATGTCCTCTTTAAATTGCATGAGCTCACTTTTAACATGTATTATTTCCACACAAATCACTCTCCCTTTTTTGCCGTACCAGGCTAGAACTAAGAGGGTCTTATCAGATGAAACCACTAATGAAAACAGGTTCACAATGTAACAAGCAAGAGAAAAGGGTACAAAAATATTGAAGGAATACAACCATATCCTGAGCCAGTAGTTTGTCAGTGGAAACTCACATAAAGAAATGGATACTGCAGTCAAACCATTTTTATTGGTCATCCCTAATTTTCAGTGGTTGTCTTTACTTAGAGCTTACCAAGTAAATAGTGAGGAGGCTACTAAATCATCACCAGAAACCAAGCTCTGCAGAGCTTAGCTGCCATGCAGGTTTTTTGATGGGAGCTCTTTGTAAACCTTCAGTAGGAGCTTGAGCTCAGTAACAGAAACATGCAGTGGCAGCACTTGTAGCAGGCAGGTCACTGGCTGATGGCGTGTTACAACAGTGTTTCTCAGACAGCAAAGGTATGTCTGAGATGTCTGAGCACTTCTGCATAAAATAGCTTCAAGAGTCATAACATGACTTCAGAGTTTTACTTGACAGATTCTCTGTATATAACTCTATAGAATCATAACTTATATCAACAGATGAGATGGATTTCAACTCCTGATTAAAATGCCTAAATTTAGGTGCCTGCAGGTTGATTTCTATGTGTGGGGTAGGTGTCTAAGCATCCAATACAGTCAAGGCAGCCTGGAGGACTCCGTAGCTCAACCTTTAGGAGACAACTATATGAGATCAGCTAAGCTAAATCTGATTCCAAGTCAACTTAATGTGATGGTGAAGATGTTCCTGAATGTGTATATACATTTTAAAATTTGTGAACACACACATAAAGGTATAGAGTAATCGTTCTTTTATTCTGGTCTCACATGGCCATTGAGGGCATTGTTTCACACTTTTCATAGAGTGTGCACTTGGTCATAAATACAAATATTTCTGACTCTTCTTCCATGTTATTCCCATTCTCCTGCAAAGGCTTGTTTGTCTGTACAGAGGGGTGTGGTCTCTGGGAGATTGTAACCTTTACTTCCCACAGATTACAGGTCTTTGTCTCTGTACCACTCTTCAGGACTCTGATCCACCCACCATAGCTGTCTTAGGGGGAGGCACTCTGCATTAGAAAAGAGGCTTACTCATGTTGCTCCTTCAGGAGCAAAACGGGAGTCCTAGATTCAGAACCTGTCTTTATTTTCTCATAGTGGCAGAATTAGGTACAGCTCGTTTCTTCAGACAGAATTGGAAAGGGTTATTTCCGACTGAGACTGAGCAGCAACATATGTTAATAAATTGTGTTTACAGATTCCGCTACTGGGGGGGGGGAGGAAAAAGGCGTTTGAATATTTTAAAGCTTTTATCTTAGTAGCCACATTTCTACACACAAAATCTCCTCTGTAGCTGGTTTTTATGTGGGCCTGTTAATGTGTTCTGAACTCCCATCTTTTAACCATGGGGTAGCAGCTATTACAGAATCACAGAACGGCAGGGGCTGGAAGGAACCTCTGGAGATCATCTTGTCCAACCCCCCTGCTTGAGCAGGCACACCCAGAGCAGGGGGCACAGGAACGCGTCCAGGCAGGGTTTGAATATTTCCAAAGAAGACTCCACAACCTCCCTGGGAAGCCTGTTCAACTGCGCTGGCACCCTCACAGTGGAGAAGTTTTTTCTCATGTTTAGCCAGAACTTCCTGTGTTCCAACTTGTGTCCATTGCCCCTTGGCCTGTCGTTGGGCACTATTGAAAATAGTCTGACCCCATCGCCTTGGCACCCATCCTTTAGATATTTATAAGCATCAATAAGATCCCCCCTCAGTCTTCTCTTCTCCAGGCTGAACAAACCCAAGTCCCTCAGCCGTTCCTCATAAGGGAGATGCTCCAGGCCCCTGATCATCTTCAAGAGATTGCGTCTCCAACACCTTTATCAGTACAAACAAACCATTAGGTTATTTTGCAAATAAAAAGAAAACAAACCAAACAAAACTAAACCCACAATCAGACGTTAAAACATACCAGTACTCCTGAGCATCAGTTCTTCATTCACCAGTTCAGGATTTCTTTCTTTTCCTTTGGGTTACTAGCTGCTCCTAGGGCAGCTGGTAGGGCTGGCTTTGCAGTGTAACATGGAGACACTTTTTGCTTGTGCCAGCAGAAACAGTGGGAAACGCTCCATCCTGAGTTCACTTTGGTCCTTCTTGAAAGCAATGAGCACGAGGGAAGGGTTGTTTGGCCTGCCTTGGTTTTGCATCTCGTTTCTCCTTACCCACAGCCAGGCAGGCTTGCAATGGCAGAGTGATGCTGTCTGCCAGCCTATAACATGGGGGCCCTATGAGATCCACAGCAGCCATTTCACTTGCAAATGTTTGCTTCAAATGTGAGGCATCATTTCAGGGTGGGGAGGAGACAGTGAGAAGGGAAGAAAGAAACTTTAAGACTGTTTCAGAGATAGAAGCAGGGCTGGCATAGCAAATGAATTGTCTTGAGCAACATTAACACAGAGTGTGTGCTGGAGAAAAAAAACCACAAAGCCTCTGAAAGCCACTCCAGTTCATCGTAATAAAGTCCTGGGTGTTATGGCATTGTTGTAAAGGGTGAAATTCTTTCACATGCTGAGCAAAGCAGAGGCCTGGGGCCCTGTGCAGGACTACAGGCGGTTATTGTTTATGGCTAGCTTTACACATAACGCAGCCCTTCCCAAGGAGGTGTCATAAACTGCCTCACAGCTGGTTTTACAAAATACATGTGCAACATATCACACACCTTGCTTGTGGGACTTCTTCCTCCAAGGACAGATCAGAACAATGTACCTACCGCAGTCATAATACCCTAAGCATGTGCCTGCCTGTGAAAACCAACATTTCTCCCATACAATTCAAGGGAACAGAAACCATCAGAAAGATCTAGTGCGGCACTGTTCCAGAGACAGCCTACATGGGCTCAGCAGAGGAATCTGTAAAGGACACATGCTATGCTCCTGAAGTAGAGGAGTTTGAATTGCAGGTCAAACATGCTGGCAGAGGCCACGGTAGGCCAAATTCAGACACCAGTAAGCCAAAAGCAGAGGTGTTTGATGTAGCCCACTGCCCTGTTGGAAAGCAAGAAAGATGTACCTGATATGGCAGTGAACCAAACTCCTTTACTAAAGTCAGGACAAAAGGGTGAAAAGAATTTACAACAAAGTAGTGGTGAAATTAGGGAAAGACACCTCCAACACTGTAAAGATGAGGGGGATTCCAAAGAAGTACGTTTGGGTTATCCAAAGAAAAACTGAGGATAAGTGAAGTTATTAGATACAAAGAATGTATGCATTGTATTAGGGACAGAGCCCTGATGTTTCTTTGTTGTAAGAGATCAGGTGAGGACCCGGTAAATGCATGTCCTGATATCATGTCATACATAAAGCTGACATAAACTTTCCACCCTACACCTCATGAGGAACAAAGCTTTGCACTAGGTAGTGCAGAGACAATAATGCTTATAGCCTTTGGTCTTATCCTTAAAGTACTCTGAAGACTGCTAGAGTGGAGTTCTGACGGAGCAGACTATAACACCTTCCATTGCTACAAGTTGACATCACTTGTTTAGAATTATTTATGGGCAACACAAAGGGAGCAAATTGTTACTTTTCCTACTATTTAGGATAAGGTATGCTCCCTGCTGATCAGATGAGGCCCTTTCAACCTCACAGACGCAGGAGCTTATTTCTTATCATGGACATCAGGTGCAATCACATGGCCACCACTATTCCATAAAATGTCTGCTCATTGATACACCGAACTGGTGTTTTGAATGGGTGGTATGTCCATTGGAGAAAACTGTATATAAAAAGACCTTATCAGCTGGAGCCTTTGGATGTGCAAGAATAAGAGAAAGAACCCACTGGTGTGAACACACATCAGGAGTTCAGACAGAATGAAATTTATGAAGCAAGGACACAGTTTCTACATTTTCCACTTATTTTAAAGAGTACCATGCTCCAAAGCTGCAGATCTGTTCTTTAGTAAAGCTGCTCTGCTAAAATGATAAACAAAATCTGTTTCTTTGAAGCCAGCAGGAGTCCTTGAAGATCATTTCAGATGCAGTGTGAGTCGCGCAAGGAATGATCTAAGGCCTTGATCACAACACATAGAGAGGGACTGAATTACTCTTCTTACGTGTAAATATAAGTCAGCTGTGTAGGACCTAAGGATTTTTGTACAGCCCAGTGGTTGAGGGTGAAGTGGACAAGTTTTGATAGTAACAACAGGTCTGGGAAGGGTGAGTCTGGGGAGAAAGGTCTGATTCTTTAATTAGAGCAGAAGTGAATTAGGATTCCTTGGCTGAGGAAAAGACAGTTCTTCTGATGGGATTTGGAAATAGTCAAGAGTAATTATCAAGAGGTTGGCTTCAACAAGGAACTGTAGAGGAAAAGGCAAAGTTTCTATTTTCAGTGTTCATTTAACATAACCCTTTATTCTGTTTGCAGCCCACATGATGACGCAACATCCCATCATTTATATTCCCAGATTTTGAATCATAAAAACATTAATTCACCGCTTAATTATTCATTTAGGATTTTCTTTGTTGGGCTCTCAGGAGTACTATATTAGGCATTTCTTTTGTAAAATGCAGATGCAGAATGTAAGAGGAATGAAGAGTTAGACTCTTTTGTAAAACTACAGAGGATTTAAAGTGAAAACCATATGAAAATAGACAAGCCTTCAATTAAAAAAAAAGTTTCCAAAAACACAGACTGCTAGACTGAAATTTCATGTTCTTTACATGTCTCTTTTCAAATATATATCTAGTCTTTTCAGATAAAAATGGAATAGTAGAAAGAAAAGTGTAACTTCAGAACATTGTAAAAATATGTAAGACTTCAAATGTCTGATAGGTATATAAAACAATGATTTTTCTTTTCATATCTCAGATAGATTTTGTAAAAAACAAAGAGATATATTAGCTTTGGAGTTTTTTGGCTCACATTTCACAATATGATCAAGAGACTCTGTGAAGTTTTTTTGAGGATAAATTTTGTTATAAAGAGAGTGACTAAAATAGATCTTATTGCCTTATAGGCCTTAATCACAATAATAAAAGAAAAAGACACTAAGAACAGTGTAACATGCAATAAGAACTGTGCACCCTACATCTTTTATACTACAGTGTTAGTGCTAGTTTAAGTTTGTCTGCAAACATACTTCATAACCCTTTATTTAATAGCATCCTCACTCTTTCTGGTTTTATTATATTCAGTGGGGTCCCCAATGTAAGAAATACATGGGCTTGTTGGAGTGAGTCCAGAGGAGGGTCATGAAACTGATTAGAGGGCTGGAACACCTCTTCCATGATGAAAGACTGAGAGAGTTTAGGTTGTTCAGCCTGGAGAAGAGAAAGCTTGAGGGAAACCTTATTACATCCTCCTGATACTTATAGGGGGCTTATAAGAAAGATATATAGAGAGACTTTTTACCAGGGCTTATAGTGGTAGAAAAAGGGGTAATGCTTTTAAACCAAAAAAGGGTAGATTTAGATTAGATATAAGGAAGAAATTCTTTACAATGAGCGTGATGAGACACTGGAACAGGTTGCCCAGAGAAGTTATGGATGCCTCATACCAGGAAGTGTTCAAGGTCAGGTTGGACAGGGCTTTGAGCTACCTGATCTAGTTGAAGATGTGCCTGCCCATGGCAATGGGTTGGAATTAGATGATCTTTAAAGGTCCCTTCCAACCCAAACCATTCTATGATTCTATCATTCTACAAAGCTGACAAAAACATCTGTTCACCCTCTTTCCAACTCCAAGAGCCCAAGCGGCATCACACAGTACTGCAGCTACAGTGAAAAGAGGTTCCAAGGAAATTTGAAGGGTCAGGGATTTCTTCAAAGCAGAAAGACAAAAATAAGACTACAGTCTTGACTTTTATTCCTTGACAAACAGTCTTCAGTGTTTCACCTAGTCATATCTTCTGAATGAAAGGAAAAGTTGTCATCGTAATCTGCTGGAAAAGCCTATACAGTTCCCTCAATCCTCTGTCTTCCTAAAAACTTAAACAATAATTTTATCTGAGCTGCTTCTGAACCTCAGTAAAAAGTTTGGTAAATTGGATGTGATTAAGGATGTACTTTTTTCTTAAAATAAACACATTGAAAAGTCTGGAACTGCTTTTAAAAGACCAAGGGATCTTCACTTACAAAACAAAAAACCAAAAAAGCATCTCACTTGGATCATGAGTAGCCTTTTGAGTTGTCTACAAGGACATATACACTATAGGTTTACCTCCCTGTATGTTTACATGCAATTTTATCATACCATTGCATAAATGTAATTTTATAGAAAACTCTGTGATGTGCATTAAACCTTTTATTAAACATTAGATTACCCTTCTTACATATAGCATGAGAATAGATCAAGATGACAAGGTCGAGCATCTCTTAAGTGACATCACACTGCGGCTATATTTATGTAGGGATTTTTCCCTTCCTGGAAGCTGCAGGCTAGAGTATTTTGCCAATGTGTTGTGACAAAGGAAGTACCTCCATTAGAGAGAAAATTACAGACCAGGCTGAAAGCTGTACTTTATATCTATTCTTCAAGCAGACCTAGGTGACCAACTCATGATTTTATCCCTAATGAAACACAAAGAAAATTGCATGGCACAGTACGTATTCTATTTCAAACTGGAAAGCAGGCTTCTTCAGGAAAACTGTAGTTATTCATTGCTATACCATACACGTGTATAATAAGCCCGTGTTTAGGTACAGCATTTGTACATCTACCCATACAGATTGTATCCGACTATACATAGAACTACTACATTTAGTTCTTTTCAGGTTATAATAATGATGCAAAAGCGTGTGTGGGGGAAGGCCTTCTACTGACAGTGGTTGAAAAAAAGAGAAGTGAATAAAGTGGAAATGCTGTGCTTACCAGCTCCCACTGTTCAGGCCACAGAGGGTCACTGAACTGCAGTTCATTTCTTATTCCACTCTCTGACTCCAACACTTTGAAGACTGCTGTAGGGATGTAATCATTCTTCTTGTGCTCGAGTGAAAACCACACAGAAAGATCAGTCATTTGACTGCTCTGTTATTCACCCTCTTCCTCTTTTCATTTTTTTCTGCTGTTTTAATGTAATTGTAAAGATCACTATTTCTTTGAAACAGTTTGAAATTTAGATCTATTAGTTAAAAAGATTTTATGACAGCAGCTGATTGCTCTCCGAATTTTGTATGTTACACACTTCACAAAGTTAAGCTCCTCCAGCGGTATCTCCAGTATTTGCTTTTTTTTTTTTTTGGACATTCAGTTCTCCAGAAATTCTATTTTCTAAAAGCTCTGGTTTATTCTGAACAATGTATATTATCCATCACAGATAACGACGAGTATCATCAATGAGCAAAATTTAGACCCATAAAGTGGTTTTAGTATGTGTGATGGAATTATTGCCATTAGGAAAATAACTTTCTCTCTTTCATTTGTCTTCTCTTCCAGTGTAAGACTACAGACATGGGGGTCACAAAACTTCTGGGTGATGGAGACCAGTTAATGGGGGAAAACCACCTGTGTTTGCCTGCAGTGTTGGAAGGCGGGGGAGACAGGGCCATCTGAACATGGCTCCCTTTAAGACTGCACACACTCTACTATTGTGGTCTTTTCCCTGGTGGTACTCCTAATCCCAAAACCTACAGATCAGGCCAAATGACTGTGTCTTCATGGTAGGGTTATGGAGCAGCATGTCTTCATGTTACTGATTAATAAGCCTCACTGCATAAGACTGAGTAAACCTTGTGGCACATCATGTGGTGAGACTCATTCTCAGTCTGTGGGGCCATGATGCTACAGAGTTGTTGAGTGCAAAGTCTCCCTCCTAGACACACATTGTTGCTGTTACAACCCTCATGGTCACTGTGTTTGGTGCTGAGCTACTAGACCCAGTCCAAAACAGAGTTCAGACACAATTTCAGCACACAAAATACAGGGATTTGGGAGACAAGGGAGATGGTGTAGGCCCTGTAAGAGCATGGGGCCAGGCTCTGTTTCTCACTCTCTGATTCTGCCAGGGGAATGGGTTACTTGTTGGGTATTATGGCCACACCCAAGCCCTTGGTAGAGTAGACCCTTGTCTTAGGAGTTTTGTCAATCCTAGAATTTCCCTTGCAGCTCAGACATCTAGCTGCCGGACTTAGGAAAATCAAAAGAAAATGTAATAAAGACACAGAACAGAAAAATGGTGATGGCCTTTTCTTTACCAGATGTGATCCAGCTGGATTCAGCACTCGTCACTGCTGGAAAAAAATCTTCAAGCATTAGCAAAAGAGTGTCCATTTCTACTTATTGTGAATGCTTGTCCTTGTGTTACTTTAATTCACTTAGTTGCATTAGGAAATCAACCCCCAAACCCATGGAACACCTGAAATGTTCATTCCTGTAACACAGCAACAGGCTCTTAAAACATTTTTAGTAGACTATTGTTCTTACAATTTTTACCACCCCTTGTCAAAATAAATCAAACTGTGATAATCTCCACAAGCACTTTAAAAGGATTAAAATTATGGGGAATCATTTTATATACCAAATTACTTTGTATATTTCTATTCTCCTGAATGAGAGGGGAAAATGAATTGGAAATCAAAAGAGGGAATTGCTCTTTTGATATCAGCATTTTCTTTTCTATGGGCATAATTAAATAGATCTTAGACGAGTGAGACACAGAAAGGAGAGGAAAGAGGTAAGAAAGGAGAAAAGGACAAAGGGAGGTGAGGAGAAAAGGTATTCTAAGGCCAGAATTAAAATATTTACACAGCTTATTTACCTATGAAAGAAATGGTCCATCAGGTTCTCATCTCAGGATTGCCCTAGACTACAGAAAACCACATCTAAGTCTGGCGGTCTGTCTGGGTGACTTCCATGCCACTGTCCTTATCCCAGATAAAAGTGGCAGTCTGGGTGGTGAGGAGGCAGGGAGGGAGGGCAGAGGACCAGAGCAGTGCACAGCTGGAGCATTCATACTGCAGCCTGTTTTTTCTCTGCTGATGGACCAGTTCCCAAGGCAGCTGGTACACAGGAGAGAGCCCACAAAGTTACAGGTTACTGTTACTGGTCTCAGGTACTACAGCTGTTACCTGTGGGGGCCTACACAGCTGAGCTGTGCTCAGCAAGTGCTCAGAGCATCAGCAAATCTAGGCTGCTAGAATAACTCCTTATGTTTTCAAGCAGTATAATTTTATAATATCAACAGGAAGGACCATAAACAGATGCTAAGTGAAAGTATTTTGTTTTGCATGCATTAAATATGCACTGGAAAAAATATTTTCCTCATATTATTCCTATATAGCTTACCTTTCTTTTTTTTTTTTTTTAATTCCAGTAGAGGGATATTCACCATTATTCTTCTAGAATACTATCATTTCCTTGTCATAATCCCAATGCACAATTGTTATGAGCTACATCTTACAATTCTTTGTGGAAGGAAATAATATGGCACTGGGGCAGTGACAAGTCATCTAGCCTGGCTGGATAGTAAGTTGCAGGCGCTATGTAGTATTAAGCAGTTTACCTTCTCTTTCTTATCTTCCACTGCTCCATTTCAGGAAAACTTCCCATAATAATGTCTAGTTCACTGGCAAACAAGAGCAGGTCCAAGAAAATGCCTCTCTATAACCTCTAAGCTTTTTAGAGCAAAGCATGTTTATAAGGGAGGGAAAGAAAGGAACTCAGAAGGGATAATGACAGCAAGATAGAATTAGAGGAAAACAAAAGAAGAAACTGCCCAGGCTGGCAGTGAATATGGAAAAGCCTTTTGCCATGTCTATGTAATGTTGAGACTGAGAATTTCTGCTCTTGCACAGAAGCAAAACATTGCTCAACAATTTTTTCAAGACTTCCTCCTTCTTTCATTTTGATGTAAAAATTGAGATATACTAAGAATTCTAAGTACCTCCCAGTTCAAAGAATAAGGGGACAAACTTTTTCCCTTCCTCTTTAAATCTTCCTTCTGCCACATCATTAATTTTATGCAGCAGAAGAATGTGTGTAGGAATGCAAAATGTCTTGGGAAACTCAGAAATGAAAAAATCAAGCTGAAAATGGTGAGGTGAGGCCCCATTAGTGAAGGCTGAGTTAAGACTACATGGTATAAGCAATGAGGTGTGGTTTGCCCTATTTTCTCTCTGATAGGTGCCAATCTTTTAAAAGACAAGGTGGAAAGTAGGTGTAGTCTGATATAATACTGCTTTTAATCTACCAGTGCATGAATGATGGCCCAGGAACTTCAATATATATATTTTCATATCATGAAAAGGATATTGAGAGCTATGTTAAATGCATCTCGCTATGAAAAATAAAGTCCAGTAGCCCTGCTTAGTCAACTTTCTCTAACCATAAAGAAAAGTGTCCAAAAGTAACTAAGCTAGGAGGAAAGATCAGGTGTGAAGCTGAAAAGTTGAACTGTAAAACAATTTGAAAAAGTTAAAGATGAAGATCCAGGGGAAATCTGAAGTTTGTCCAAAGCACCTGAAGATAAGGAGACTTTATAACTGGTGAAATCCCTCCTGTACTTTGTACAGGAGATATCAAGTAACGAGAGCTAATCTGACAGGAGGTGAATGATACAGTGCATTTCCTAGGGACTCAAAAGAAGTTTCATTTATAATGTTTGGACAGAAGGCAGCTCCCACTGAGGGAGAATGGTCCTGAAAATTAAACTCTTCTAGTGAAATGTTCTGTCAGAAAGACTGGGATTAGGATTGGACTATGGCAGGGACATACTCCAGTTTGGATAATCACTGATATTTTCTTTAAATCAGAGTGGTAAAAGAGACTGTCCAGAGGAGGAAACACAGACTCGCACAAACACACACTCTCAAAAAATATCTGATGATTCCAGGAAGCAGATTTCCCCTTTCATGCATCATTTTTTATCAATTTATCTGGCTGCCCAATAGCAGCAAGGGAAAAGGGAATTGTGCAGTTAGGCACTGGCACCCATCTGTTTAGAGATCTGTCTGATCCATTTCTATGCTGAAGTTTTTAAAGCATCTTTTCCCAGTGTTTCTGGGAAATATTAGCAGTGTTTTGCCCCTTCTCTTGTAAAGTTTTTGAAGCACTGATCGTAAGAATTTTCCTCATGGCAGGTTAAGTTCTGTGCAAAGATTTGCTTTCATCAAAAATATTGAATTCACTTTTTACTGTGACCATACCCTTTTATGCTGGCTGACCAGACTGTTCTGGTGTTTATATTTAACAAAACAGATAACTGCAGAAACAGAACATTTTAAGGAGATGGAAAAAGATATTCGCTGAGTGAATTTTACTCCTATGGGAGTCACTAGTACAGTGCAACTGGATTCAACTTGCAGCCAAAGAAGAAAAAGAAACAGAGACAAAGGAACAATAGAACGGAAGCGAATATGTATCCACATATGTAATGCCACATATCATGGCTTGAAAAACTCTCTATAGTGTCTCTTTAAATATTTTATAAACTATGAGAGAGCTAGAACCCCTCTAATATTTATGGCTGGATGAAGAAGAAATAATTTCTCAAAACTATGTGCTCTCTTTCTAAGGAATCTTACCAACAACACCCATAAGAAACAGAAATAAAGAGAAGAGCAAGGAGAAAAGAAGGGCTTTGAGACCTGAAATGTATTAACAGAAGGGAACAAGTGCTAAAATTGCTGAGAAACTTCAGGATACAAATGAAATGCAGTATAATCTCAAAGTAAATGTCTGGTTTCAACATCCCTATTGCACCATCCTGTACGTAAAAAAGAAACCTGAGGATGCCCAGATTTGCTGAAGGGACAGAGACAACCTGACTCCACAGAGAAATCCATTACAGTAGTAACCTCCAACTTCAGATGAGTTTTGTAATACACGTTCTTTTCATGAATCTTGAAAATCCCAGGATAATAAAATGTTATTTTCATTTTTGGAAAGGCTTGTTTCAGGATTTTTATTCACAGTTTTTCACCCTTACTTCTTCCTGCTGAGAAACTCTGTATGGATGGGAAGATAATTAGAAACACAAAGCCAGAAACAAAAATAAACTGCCAGGTGACATTTTATTTCTCTCTTAGGTGGAGAACTTGTTCTTGATTTACTAGAGCTCATATTTTAGGCCAGTAGAAAAAGAAATTAATGGTGACTTACGTGGATTTTTTTTCCATATACAGAACAATTTATACATAGAAATCTTTCTGGAGAATATGGGAAGCAACAAGTAATACAGGAACAGCCTATATATTAATCAAGAATCATATCTGACTGAAAGTGCACCTCTTTATACACAGAAAGAGAGAAAAAAAGAATTCTAAATGAAAAGGTTTAAATGCACAGAGGAACCATGCATATAGTAAACAGAGTCAGATTTTTTTGTTTAACGAGCACAGATGTGTCAAATAGAACTTACACCCAACATATTTAATTAAAATACCTGCATACATGTGCATGCGCACATTTACACACATGAGCGTGCGTACATGCTCACACACACAGAGGAAAAATAAGCAAGGAAATTCTTTCCGATAGCCAGTTTCAAGAATACAACTGTTCTCCTGTGCTAGAAGCTGTTGCCAGCCAAATAAAATATCACTGTTCCACTAGGAAATGGTTAGCCAAACAGAAAGTGCAATGAATCTGCAGCTGATGAATATAAGGATTTCTCCATGAAATCCCCTGTGTCAGAAATTATTATAGAGGCTTTCTGTAGTTTAGGACATTCCCAAGACTGGTTACTCAGTGTTATGTAAATGACAAATGGTTAGAAAAAAATAACGTGGAACAGATGAATAAGGCATTTGGTTCATAGGAAAAGGGATCAATATAGTTTTGACTAGAGGCTTGAAGTAGCTTCTTGTGTTAAAAATAACAACACTACAGTAACCTTCCTATGGCTATCATTATATCAATTTACAGACATTAAAATATGTTTTAGCCCATGTAAAGAGTTAAAAGGTGTTTCCTTGCAAAATGGAGGGACTAAGTTTCACTCATTTTTTACCTTTTACAAAGAATTAGCTAGTACATTGAAAGCAGAATTATTGCCTTGTATTACCATAATTTTCATTCTTCTAGTATGAATGACTGGGAAAACTAGAATGGTACATATTAATACTGATTCAGCAACTTGACAGTGCTTAGTGAGAGATGTCTTCAGGGTTTCTTGTGTTATACTTTAAAGACGCTACAAAAGACTGGATATACAGGCCCTACCCAGATGTGCGTAGGGAAGATTGAAAGAAGGTTTTTCTGTGCACCACCCACATCCCATACAAGAACCAAATGCAAGAAGTTCCCAAAGAGCTGATGAGAAGCAAAAGGAGCGCAGATCACCAGAGTGGTGTGCTAAATGCAGTCCCATTGCGTGCTGAGAATTAAAGGGAAGGAGATATTTTTTTGGTGTAAATCAGTCAACTGCAGTGCCTCACAACTGGGGAGAAATGGAGAGATGAATGTAGCTAAATACTTGTAAAGGAAGGGAAAAGCTCTGTGCACAGTGACTCCTGTCTGGGCACACAGATCTCAAATGCCTGATCTGACCCATGGTTTTCAGTTCGTATTCAAATGAGTGCTGCTGAAGTCACTGGAAACCCAAATATACAAAGAATAGAAATATAATAAGAATTTCAAAATTTGACCTTAGAATAAGCAATTCTCTAAGGTTCCTTCTCACTTCCCTAAGTTGTATTTTCTGTTTGTGTGCTTATGAATAGCCCACTCACCACTGGAACATCCACATTTTTGTTTTCAGATATTCTGTATGTCTTCAGGCAGGCTCTTCTCAATAACTTGTGTGCTACTTTTAACTCCTCAACGACTTCTGCGTCTCTAGCCTCTTTATAGCCACTTTATTAGCCTTTAATATAGTTAATCCATTTGCATAATATACCTTTAATACAAGAGGGCTAGGGCAGCGCATGGTTTTCCAAACATGGTCTCACTAGCTTCTTACATAGTGCTAGGATATTTCCTCTGACTTAGGTTCAATACCTCCATTTATACATACCTCGGTTTTGTTTGCTTTTCCTTCTTTTTTTCTTTTTTCTTTTTTTTTCTTTTTTTTCTTTTTTAACCGCTGTTAAGCACTAGGCCAACTACTTTTGAGTCTTATTCACCACCCCACCCTCCCTCCCACTTCCTCTATTCCCATCCTGCACTACTGAGTGTATGGTCATGGACAGACTGTGTTTTTTGGGTTCAGCATAATTCAAACACTATTTTGTTCTTCTGACTACAAGCTTGCTGTGGTATGGATCAGATTATCACCAGAGCCGAGTGAACCAATTTGGATTAAATTAAGAGAACCATTCCTTGCCTCACACAGATCTTTGTTTGAAGTTTGAAAATGTCAGCTTAATTTTTGTTCACCTGCTGCTCACTTCCTGGTTTTGGTCAGGACTGGAATGCTACAATATTAGGAGACATTATGCTCCTTTGATATTTTCAGATGAAATGGAAAGAGGAAATTGGAGATGAAGGATGGTCTTGTGGTTAAAGGAACTGAACAAGGGCTCTTGAGATAAAGGTTTAATACCAGGTAGTGCCACAGGCTACCTTTATGATTCCAGTCAACTGACAGAAACAGAGAAATTGCCTGACTGGATCAGATCAGTGGTCCATCTAATCATTTATCACCTCTCTGTGTCTCCTTGTGTCAGCTTCACAGAAAGATGCAGAAGCCTCTGAAAAATGCAGGTATAACATGCCTACAGGGGAAGTTCCTCCCTGCACCTCATGCTCAGCAGTATTCTATCCCCTTCTACAACTCCTAGCTGTTTCTAAATCCCAACATTTTGCTTATTTTCTCGACTGCTACTGAGCACTGCGCAAAGATCTTCATTGAGCTGTCAAGTCTTTTTTTCTGAGTTGTTACAGCTATTTTCTCTTGTTCTGCCCCCATGATCAATGGGGGCTTTCTTGACACTGTCATCTTGTCTGGTCAATGCCCAGAACTAGATGCCTTATAATTTCCCAGAACTCGGCAACTGCATGACTCAGAGCATGTGGTTATAATTGTGGCACAGTCCTTTTTCTTTCTACGCTAGTTACAGTGCTTGAGCGCGAATGATGTGTTCAAATGCTGCCTGGGATTTGAAAGGAACACTCCAGCACCATTCTTTTCTTCAAACAATAGGTACTTCTGTGATCGAGGTATTGTTCCCCAGCCTTTTAGACCATGGCCACTATTATCCAGGTTGTTATAAATGAGAGGTTATTATAGCTCCCTAACAAGTCCTGGAAAAGTGTCCGGCTGCTACAAAACATAGTTGTCAGAGTTCTCATACTCACATGGGCAGAGTTTTCTCCTTGATCTTTTTCCCAAAACCTCTGTTGATAAACAAAGGAAGAGCCTGCATGGGGAACAAGGAGCCCATACCTCATCACTTGTGGGTAAAACATCACACATCATAAAGAGAAACCTCTGCTCATTTTACAATGCTCTGAAAAGTTCTGTTCTGCATCACCTAAACTTTGTTGCCCTGTGATGACCTGATCCATGTTGGAGGATCACTGCCATGAATGTAACTAAAAAGATATGACCCTGTGGTCTCTCTCACCACTTTCTGTGCGGACCACGCTTACTCTGACTGTTCGGACCACATTTTGATGGTATTGCTCATGCTGAATAGTTTCCTGTGCAAACATTATCAGTGAACTAAGGAATCAGGTACTCTTCATTGTCTTAAAAAATACCAGATACTGTACTTTTGCTTCTATGTCAGGTCCTCTTCCATCACTTTTAACCTATATTTATACTGGAAATTATGGCTTGGGAACTTGGTCATGCTCTGTCATTGGTATTGCCTTGGTCCATAAAGGGTGTAGGGATGGAAGAAACAACTTTAGGAACTGTGGAATCACTGTTCTCCTGTCCAACTGTAAGGGTAGGAAACAAGCTTGATGCTAGGAAGAAATGACACAGAGCTGCATCAATTATATTAGACAGTTACTGCTACATATCTGTTATCTTAGGTTGCATTCAAACTGACTGAAACTGCTCAAAGCATGCTTGTATCTAGCTTGTATGACCAGACTCCCTTTCCATGCAGTGTGTGGAGGGAGATCGGACTTAAAACCAGTATCAAGATGGAATTTGGTTGTGAAGTGCAAACAGATCTAGAAACTCAGAACTGCTTTCAGCCCCATAACAGAGATGTATCCAAAGAGATCTTACACCAAGATGGAGAAGGCAAAAGACTGTTTTGCCTGCTCTGGGTGCCAGTGGCACAATATCAGGGAGTCACAACTAGCCTCATCCTGGCCATACATGGCTCGAAGGGGAGAACTGAAACCTTGTGTTATGTTCTTCTCTGGGCAGTACCCGCAATTAGATACTTTCCAGTTTCCCAGAACTCAGCAATTCTGTGACTCATGGTGTACAATTTTAATTGTGGCTGTCAAGTCTCTCAGTATTTTTCTTTCTACACAGCCCTGGACATCAGCTGATCTGCCCAAATACTGTATGAAATCTGAAAGAAACATTGTGATAGGGTGTTAAAAAGCAAAGGCACTCCTTTTTTCTTAGAAAAGCACATTGGGCACAGACACAATCTAAGCAGGAAGAGTTGCCGTTAGTAATATTTTGATACCGCAGCCATGTTGTGATCGTAAGGAAGCATGAAAAGTAACATTGTTGTAGTTGTATTAGTAAAAGTGACTAGTCAGGTGCCATTTGGGGTCACATGCAAGAGCCCCAGTTGCCACAGAACAGGTGATGAGGCTGGTATCCAAAATGACAGAGCAGTCCCGGGATGGCTTGCAGTACTGTCAAGGGTTTAAGTCAAGACTCCTAGCAAACACTAAAGGTTCAAGGGTCATGAGATCCAAATCCTCTGTCTTCAGTGCATATAAAAATTAGTTTTGTCCTATATTCTATGGTTTAGCAACCTGATATTTAACTCATGCTGTATGTGGTCTCTGTCTTCCCCAGCTAGCAGGTCTCCTACTCAGTAGTTATTTGTGCTATTACAGCTTTACATCTGCTCTCTTTCAGGTTCCTAAGGATTTTTTTCCCTATCCATGTGTCTGGAGTTGGTGAAGCTTAAACTGCTGCAGGGTCTCTTTCTAGGGACCCTTCATGCTACTTATCTTTCAGTTAGGAGGGAAGATGATCAGAAGACCTCTCCTTTCTTGCCCACAGAAGGGAATAAACTGTATCCTGAGATACTACATTTTTTTTATTCTCTTCCTGGCCTTCCTTGTTTCTTCTGTCTTTTGAGAATAATATCAGTTCCCTAAAGGAAAGAGGGATGGGGGGAAGCCTTCGAGTTTCTTTGAGCACCACCACTTTGAATTCATTGCTTTTGGAGCAGGGGGAAGTGCATGAGGCTGATGGTCAGACAAAGGGTAGAATCTGGGAGGATGTAAGGGCTTTTCAAATCATCAACAGGTTAGCTCTCACCCAGGAAAAAACAGGTCACTCACAGAAGTATGGCAAGGAGGCTGATAATGGTGGAACTGTGGGCAGTTCTAGAGCATAAAGAACATATAATCTGACAGCAAACAAAGTCCCATGCACGTTCTGCCTATTCCTTTTAAAACCAAAAATAATCCAGTGTGAAGACAGCTAACTAATCAGTACCACTGCCCATCAAATATCTCCAAAAACAGTAAACACCAGCTGTAGCTCAGCTAAAATCAACAGCTCACAAAGGAGAAACTTTAACTCAGAACTGTATTTCTAGTCAGGGTCCTTTAAATTATTTTAAAGTCTTTTTTTTTTTTTTAATTTTAGAAATCAAAATGATAACTAACACATAGAACAGTGGGAAAGAAGTGAACACAATACAAGGAATAATCCAGTATTCTTTACTCTTGAACTCAATAGTTCAAAGATAGGTAATCCTTTCACAGCTCCAAAACCACTCTGCATGCATAAAAGACCTTTAAAAAGGGGTGCAAAGCAACAATTTGGATGCAGTTTAGTTTTCAAAGAAAGAGTCCCTGAGACTAGGGAAGCCCCCAGGAACCACAAAGGCTTTTCTTTTCCTTGTACTGTCTTCTTCTCCTATGAATGAATGAAAGAATGAACATTTCTTTTCATTCTTTTCTCTGTCACAAAGGCTTAGGTCTTATACCCTAACCTTTTCAACTGCCACCTTGTATACCCTACAACTGCTATCTTTTCTTTTTCCTCTGGCTGCCTGTCTGAAACCATAAAGGGTGACCTTGTTTTCCTTGCGCCTAGGAATATGGCTTATGGTCCCGTTGTGCTCTACCTACTCCTCTCCTTTTTCTCATATGGCTTTTCTGACACTAGAAAACCCTTCCATCAAAAAGTCAACCAGATGGGTAGCTAACTGTATGCTGGGGGAGAATGTGAAGTTTCTGAAATTTCACATGTCTGAATGAGTTAAAAGAACTATCAGATCCTTCTGCCTTGCATCAGAATACAGAAGCAGATGCTGAAATGTTAGTAATTGAACAGCTTTTTAAAGACAGGAGAAAAAAAAAATCAGTGGAATGAGTTAATTAGATAATGAAGGGGATAGATTTAGTAATTAATTCAGGTTACATAAAGCTTTTGAGAATACTATGCTGAAAACTCATTGAGAAAGGTCCATCAGGGGCTTGAATATTCTCCCCCTCCTTCTCCTGACATTTCTGCCTCCTCAATGTGAAATCGTTTCTGAAAAATGCTCCCAAAATTTTTGATAGAACTCAATATGTAGTCATCAGTGAGTACAGAGATTTTTTCCTGCTTCTGAACAAATGTTTAAGCCATTTGCTTTGGCAAGAAGGGTGAAAGATCTTGTATTAGATATGTGCAGATTAAACTTCTTGATAAGAATTCTGCTATGGGAATACAGCTGGGGATCAGTGACAGAAAAGAGGACACACTTGTGTAGTAGACGAAAGGGGTGCACAAACCCTACATGTACGTGTGCTAGGGAAGATGGGGTAGTTTTTAATCTCACACAACACAGATGACTTTCAGTTAGTCTGCTGTCATATAGTATCCATTTTATCTTCCATAGGACGGCCTGGATCGTTTATAATCAGGAGTCGCACCTTTCATTGATTAGACTTGGATCTGTACCAAGCCAGCAGAGTCTGAATACTTGTCAACTGCCACCCTCATGCAAGCAAACTTCCCGGGAGGTGATGTCACATGGTCTCTGGCGATACGGTTCACCTTAGCAGGTCCATAACTGCATATGACAGCTACCACTGCTTCAGAGGGGCAGGGCTGAAGTTCACCCATCCAGAGGTTACTAGGAATTATAAAGGGACTTTGTGGACAAGCCTACCATGCCAGCCCCAAACACTACAGGTTAAATGCACAAAAGGTTTTAGACAGGACTTAGGTGTTTTAGAGTAACTTTAGACATTCATATAGGTATACATCCCCGGCTTAATTTAAGGTGCCTGAAATTTCCAGATGTCGATGCTTTCACTAGGTCAGTTCTAGAGCATGCTAAGACTGAACTGCTTCTGGCTTAACAGTACTGGAGACCCAGGCAAGTACCTCTTTCTAGCATTTGATTAGGCTTGAGGTGTTTATGCCTGCCTCAAATGTGATGCTTAGCCTTGTCAAAAGAGGCATGTTGGAATAGAATCTACACAGAACCAGCTACAGAAATCAGAGGAGCTAGCTGCCTCTGCAGATCAGGGGCAAGGATGCTCAGTCACAGCACTCGATGCTCATGAGTTCAGTTCTTCTGAGCCTGTGCCTATCAGGGGGTCCCCTCATTAGGAACTTATGAAATATCATGCAGGTAATATTGTCTCAGTCCCTTCTGTTGCAGCTGTTTTAAGGATATTTAAATATTCCCTGGACCAAACAGAGAGTGATGCTATAGCACAGTAGCTGAAGCCCCTGTAGGTGGGGGTTGAACGTACGTTTTCCCCTCATATGAGTGACATAAGCAGCAGACAAGAGAGTTCAAATTCTTCTTTTTCTAGAATTTGGTTATTCCATGAGAACTGGAACTCCAGTAGGAGGGACTGGGAGAGAAAATCCATGAACACTGACCTGACATGCTCAGACTCCTGAGTGGGAGATTAAACCACTATCCTGAGCAAAAAGGAGTGGGGGCGGCACCATCATCAAATCTCTTGGTGAAAAAAAACATCAGCTGCAGACAGGGTTTCCAGATTATGTTGCTTTACTAGTGTGCATCGCCCTGTGACAGAGGCATTGATCTCATATTCCCCAAAACAGCATAGGCAGATTTTTTAAATGCATACCTCTTCTGCTGACCAACCAGGGCAATCCTCTGAGCAGCATGTTTACTTTGTAGATCCCATATGTAGAAACCTACTTCCTTCTACAAAAGTTGATTATTGTTTATTGTTTGTTTTATTATTTGTATTTTATTGTTTGTTTTTGTTACTTTGGGAGCATATGAACCTAAGGTAGAGAATATACCCCAAAAATGAGAGGGAAATATTTGAAAACTGCTGATTATAAAGTATGTTTCATTACACAGGTCCCTGCACATTAGTATGTATTAAAAAGGTGAGCACTGACTATGGGATCAAACGCAAAAGTGCATTTGATGCATATACATTAAATCCTCTAAAACCAGGGATATACCTGGTTATGTTATGGAAGTAAGAATCAACATTATGTTAAATAAAATGTGACTGCCAGGACATTTGAGCTAATTTTGTACCTTTGTACATGCAAGAGTCATTTGCAGTTGTCAGCCATCACAAAGAACTGGTGAAGGTTACCTCCACTTAAACTATGTACCATAAAGTTAAATATTCTATTTGTGCAGAAACAACTGGTTAAGAAACAAATTATATCTTGTGTGATAAATCAGTTCTTCAAAATCACATTCTTTTGTATGAATCTCAAAGCAGGAGCTTTAAAATTCAGATCCCACACAGATGCCAAGAAACCAAAGAAAGCCATTCTTCATAGGATTTCACTGTGATAATGACCACAGCAGTGGCAGCAAAACTATTACAGATGAGCTGCACCGAATGTGATATGAGTTAAATATCTAAAGTACAATTCATCAGCTGCGCATAAATAAGTAGGAATAGACAAAGACAGGAGTAAAAAATATATAGTTCATTCTAGCAATACATTTAGTAACTTTCCATAACCCATTCCATTTTTCCACTGATTTTTTGAGCCAAACATTCAAGACTTAGTTGAAACTGAAGATAATGTTAACACTTTGTCAAGCATTTGAATCGCTTCCAGCATATTGTAGTATAATCCACTGTCCACAAACATCCCCTTCATTATTGCCTAATTACATGCAAATTTCATAAAATGAATGAGTTTTAAGTACTTGTCAATCTGTCATCCTAGGAACCACTGAAACATTTTGACTGCTAGATAAATAATCAGCAATAATCACACTATGCAAATTTGATATTTTCTGTACAATTATCTGAAACCATAAATAACTGGACACAAAGACATTTGGCATTCTCTCAGAAAGACTTGACCTACAGGCTTTTTTATTCCCAACAAACATGCCAGCAGAATTTCTAAATTTTTGCCTAGCTAAACGTGACCAGTAAAAAAAAAAATTGTAAGCATTTAGTGTATTAATATTTTATTTCAACCTGGGGAAGGTTTCTTTCTTCTGCTTTGTTAACAAAAAAAAAAAAAAGAGTAACAGCTTTTGTTTTTCTCAGTTCTACTTCCTACCACAATTTTATTTCTTTGTTCTTTGCATTTCATCTATAATTATCAAGTTATATTTTGGTTTTTGCTTATTTTTTTGTTCAAGTAATCAGGGAATGAGGTGGGAGAGTTTGTTGCTTTTTAATATTCCCCCCCCCCCATACCTGTTGTAGATCTTCTATAGTGTTTCCTACCATGATTCATTTTGACATTTCTAATGCACTGCAAGCACTTCAGCAGAACCAATACCAGGAGGCTAATTATCAGGATTACAGACAAGCTTAGAAATACATAAACAGTGAATGCAGGCGAACTTGTGGACTTCACAACTACTTTTGTTTCCTGTTTACTCTGTAGGCTTGCATATCTGTGTGTGCATATATGTGCATATGCGTTTTTCTGTGTGTATTTTATGAGTGTGTTTTGAATCCTTAAATGTTGGCTCAGAAGCTGATGTTTTTCTACAAACAGTAATAAAGTCCTTGAAAACATAAACAAGTAAAAAAGTGATTTTTCATTTTTTCAAACTTTGAGTTTACTCTGAGATAGATATTTCCATTAATGTTAACCACTGAAACAGCACAAAGGCTAGATAGCCAGGGAAACAGCACTAAATCTATTTTTAAGACTATTAATTTTTTGTTAGTTCATAAATGAATGCGTATTAATTATAGTTGCACCATTTTGTGTAAGAATCCTTGGTCCGGATCCAGCTGCCACTAAAGTGTCAGGAATCTGCATGTTGATATTAACACAGTTATTATACAGGGCTTAATGTAATCTTGTTGTTCTTTAGAGTTTCCAGAGCTAAGACAACTGTTTATAGCAAATCATTTAATTGATGAATTTCACCAATTTTGAGATCTCTAATTGTCCTTGGAGAGGGGTTAGTTTCACTAACACACAAACAGGAAAAAAATCAAATTATAAACTTAAATGTCAGATAATTTGTCAAAAGTGATCTTGAATTTACACAATTTAAAAAACTGGTAAGAGGAATTTGAGGATTTATTTTTTTTTATGGAATGTGCAGTACAAAACACTGCTTCTGGTGATTGAATGTCTGTGCTACGCTAATTGCCAGCAGACCCATTGCTGCATAACAAAGACTATGGAAACTTCAAGTTATCAGTGTATTCAGTGAATCATGCTTTACTACAAAAATACGAAATGTGGGGATTTCACAATTTGTTCATGAATTGTTTGTGATCTGGAAAAAGTGTAATGAAATTTATCAGATAAATGATACTTTTTGAACGATTTACTTACCTACAGAGAAACCTGCCAAAGTATTAACAGGTCAATGTCTTATTTTCCAATATCTGCATATATATTTAAAGAGTGTCTTTTTCTTTATTTATTCATCACAGGTAAGAAATTAACAGGAAAATACTGAATAAAATACCAGAATCAACATCCAACTTTTTCTGGGCAGATTAACTGTTAAGAGGTGACTAGGTAATGACAAACTTTATTTATACTCCACACCAAGCTCTGGCAAATATGTGATGGCTATGTAACGTAAAGCCTGATGCACTTTCAGTACACTTACAGGTTGAAAATCATCTCTCTGGAACCCTTTTTCTTATCAGGGATCTTAATGGAATTACTTTCTATCATCTTAGCTTTTCAGTATTCAAATATTTGAATTCAACAGAGGCATGTTGAAATGTGCATTTGCAAATTGTTTCAAGACTTGCAGAAGCAGCAACAAGCCCAGCCAATAAATGTGTACCTGATGGATAAGAAAAAATGAAATGTGTGTCAGGCTGTCCTTTCCCAAAACCTGACAACATAAGTAGGAACCACAAAAATATTTGCATAGTGATTACTTAAAGACTGTACAAGCCATAGAGTTCCACACAGCATCATTTAAATTGTGATTGCTCTGGAATCTCCAATGGCAAAATATATTAGGACTCCAGATCCAAAATATTTTTGTAAAAAAAGTCTCTTGTGCCTTTTATGCATTTCCTTTTCTTCTTTTCTGTGTATCTACTTTACATATTCTCTATGTTTAAAATACAGATGATTATTTCACAAGTAGGTTATAGAGTGTTGAAACTATTGTCATTAACTGGGCAGAAGGTTGGCACTGTGTGAAGAGCGGGAAAATGCACGCAGGTAAGGACAAGTAAGCCACAAAAAACAGATGAATTAATTATTTTCCATAGTAAAAAGACAGCAGGAAAGGACTTTCTCCTTTAAACATTCTTTCACTAAGAAGTGACACTTTATTTTTGATGAGGACAGAGGCTTGTTTTGGGAGGAGAAAGCATTAACAATGACTATTTATTGCCAAGTAAGTGCCAGGTCTTATCTGGAGCCATGACTCTCATTGATGATGTAGCAAAACTGATCAATTAAAAAACTTGTCTCTTTCTTTTGCTGTCACATAATAAAAAATTAGGTTCAAAACTAATGGAGAATTAACTATATATGAATATAGAACTTGTGCTATGCCCAAGTTGCACACCCAAGTGCATTTTTAATACTCATTCATTGTCACTGATATTAATTGCAAGACCCTTCCTTCCTTCCTTCCTTCCTTCCTTCCTTCCTTCCTTCCTTCCTTCCTTCCATCCATCCATCCATCCATCCATCCATCCATCTCACTACTGCTGTTGCTTAGCACCACTTACACCTCTGATGATGGGGTAAGAAATAGCAGTTAGAAAGTAAAGCAGTTTAAGAGTGACATTATCGATACCGATTTGATTTTTCTGACTAGCAGAGCACTAAGCTGGTATAGTTCACAGGGCTGACCTTGATTCCCTTTGTTGAGATTATGTAAAGGATTTAGGAATTACATTTTCCAAACTTAGTGAATGGAGAGAAGGGAGAGGAGGAGAAGAAAAAAAAAACCAAACCTGAAAAAAGTTCCTGAAATTTAATTTTTGAAAATTCATTTTTCAGATTGAGCAGATACAGTGACCTCTTTTGCCAGACAAAATCTTGACTCCCCTTGCACTATAATCTGAGTATACTTGTCAGATAATGGTAAAAATGCCTTCTACCTTTATGACTCCTTTATCTGGCCGGTTTTGGCTGATGCCACTGAGTGGAGATACGTTGGTCTTGCCTTGCACCCCAAATAGAAGATATTGTTGACTGCTGTATTGGCAGCTGCATTGATCCTCTCCAAACTGTGGACAGGATCTGTTTCTAAAAGATAACAAGAAATGTTAGAGATTGAATTTTAAGGTGGTTCCCATGCAATCACTGCAAAAATTCTAGGAATCAGTGCATCTGTGCAGATTTCTTTTTTAAAATATATTCTTTACTGCAACAGTTAACCTTAGCACACATCTCCTGTGTGCGCATTCAGCATATGAATTCCCCCATTGCTTTTGGGAGAAATGCTTATACACATGTAAGTAGATATTTAAGCAGCTCTTCTGAATCACTCTACTGGTAAGATGCTTCAAGGGAAACTTTGGATTGCAAAAGAATCACATATAAGTCTAAGATATTCAGCATACACATGGAACAACTACAAAAAAAAAAAAAAAAAGGAAATATAAGTCAGTTCCCAGCAGAATTAACTGAGGCTTATGCTCAAACTAGAGTATTATGATTTCTTCTCTTCTTCCTTAAATATGCACTGTTTTCTCCAGCCAGATGAAAAGACTGAACAGAAATATAGCTGAGAAAACATCTAAAAATGACACCCATTGAGCTATGACAGATTTGGCAAATAAGGGATGGAGAAGAAATCTCATGTGGTCTAACTGATCCAAGAGTATAAGGTCAAGTTCACCTCCAGTTTGACACAGATAGGAAAAGCATGAAAAGCCTTATAAATGAGAAATCAAATAAAAAGGAATCTTCAATGAAAAGCCTACAATCAGAAACAAAAAATCAAGTCAGTTTGTTATGATTCTTGAGTGAAGGTAAAATCAGATCAAGGCTAATTTCTGAGTACCCTTTATGATCTTGCTCCGGTGTTAGCAACACATCCAAACCGTAGTTTTAACTTTGCTAAAGATAACATTTTGGGTATGGAAAATTATAGCAGTGAACAAAAAATAGTATTACTGAAGTGTTGCTTGATGCAGTAGAAGAGAAAGGGAAAACAAGAACTTTAGACTATAAGAGAATGTAAACACTGGACAGTGCATATCCCCAGTGAAGGCTCTACCTGGATACTTGTGCCCAACCTCACGACCATAAAATGAGATAATAGGGTAATCTGGAAGGCACAGAAACAAAAATAACTTGGAATGATATTTTTACTGTCTTTTGAGAGATCACAGGTTCATTGCTTGAGCTCAGTGGAGAAGTGAAGTTACAGAAGGCTGAAGAATTGTGATATACACTAAATGGGCACATTGCCTTCATGAAGAGAGCTGAGCAGGGTACCATTGCTGTTTTGAACTCATGGTGTTAATGAAACAAATGTACTGTTAGTTTTATTGTAGCAATTATAATGCACCTTTCGGTGCAAATACTGAAATTTTATAGACCATTTTTTTAATACCAGATCTAATTTCTTCACCTAAGGTCCTTCAGGCATTGTCCTTCACTGCAGCTTTTAATGTGACCATTACATGTTGTGTCTACACGAAACAACAAGAATCTAATTACAGAGCAGGTCCAGTACTGGGGCTTTCTTACATTAATTTAAAATGAGAAATAAATACATACATTCTTTTACAGAGTTTGAAATATGCAGATACTTAGTATCAAAACAAAATATCCTATGCAAATATAATATATTCAGAAAGAAATAACCTGGCCAATAACTTACTTGGGCTGTATAGTAATCATTATTCCTGCTTCAGTTCTCTAGTAGTTCTAAACTGAGTACCCCAAGTATTTTCTGTACTGGTGGTAGTTTATGGTGCATGAGATTTCCACTAGGTGGGAAGACGGCAAAACAGAAGTGTCAGCAGAACCACAGTCTGGAGAATAAAGGGGGAGGTGTGTCATTCCACATCCACCAGAATCTCATTTTGATGAGTTATATCTTGAAATAAATTTGAAACAATAATCAAAAATCCTTCTTTCATAGTTAATAAAAAAATTCAACATGCTTTCTTTGAAAATGTTGATTTTGATGATGTTTGATGTTCTCTTAAGGAAATGTTTCACCAGAAGCCCTTCAAACAACCATGATATTATGTACAAAATGAGGAATGCCTTTAAAAAAACTATACGTGCTGAAAGTCAAGCATTGAAACATTTAGTCTTTCCAGAACAAAGTTAGTCATTTCAGTAGCATAACCTTATTTTGGCCAGTTAGACTATTTCAGTATGGTGCAGTCAACACCTGCTGCAGTTACTTGCTGCTTCTGCGCTGACCCATTTCTTGTTCATCCTTCAATACTGCAAGCAAATGCAGCTACTAACAATGAAAATAAAGTCCTGCTATCTGTTCTGGTGCTCACTGCCACAGCAAATCTATTTTGCTGGGAAACAAATTTGATGGGGAAATCCAACCCTGAGCTGCAGGCTTATATTGGGGCATTCACATGTACTTGTATAGGAGGTGCAAGCGCAGTCCCTCAGCAGTTAAGAGCTGTGAGGGAATAAAGGCTGCTCGGTAAGAACACAGTCTTCAGAAAACTACATCATAAACTAACCAGCAGGCACAAATCTGACCCTTTTCTCTCCCTTCCTCCGTTTTCCTCTGAGCTAAATTTCAAGCACCTCTCTGAAAGCTTGGAAGTACTAGACTTAGCAAAAATATTGTAAATATTCTGGTCACCAAATCATTATAGCTGAAATTTGAAAAATATTGCAGGGTGAAGTAAGACATCTGCCTTTGAAGAGTTTTTTCAGCCCAAGTGGTTAATGTTAAAACAAGTTAATGGCAGAGTCATACCAACTTAAAGTTCTCTGGGAAATCTGGCACAATTTTAATTATAGACCTTCCTATCTGCTTTACCTATATCAGCAATATAAACTATGTGTTTGGGCTCCTTGTCATAGTTATGAGTGTAACCAGATACACACACAGTTCTAATATCTGTGGCCTCAACACATCATATTTTACAAACTCACTGTTTTATAAAAGGAAAATTAATAAATTTTACTACATACAGCAATCCACTGAAGTACATACAATAATCATAAAAAATATCTTTGTCTGTTGTTCTAGTATTACATGCATTTTTTATGATGCTGTCACTGTTACTCAATCTCTAAGGCCAGTCCTTTTTGCCAGTAGTTAGCCTGCGGAGGTAAGTGGTATTTAAAGCATAATTCCGTCCATCAGCTTTTCTGAGTGCCAGTATCTTGACAGGAATTGCTGTGCATTTATCAGCTGGGATATGGATAGTCCCATTAAGTTATCACAGCATTAGACTATTCAGGAAGCTGTTCCCTATCACTTACAATTCCTGAATGAATTTATTTATTAAAAGTGTTACGTGCAATGATAAGATACTTCTTAGGTAAGTTACACGTATGTCATGTGAAGTAAACCATGTCTCAGGTTTTGTTGCCTTTATTAGTCATTATGCATCTATACCTGTTTCTCCTATGCCTTTATTGCCTGTGCAATAAAGTATCAGGGAGCAAGATATCAGATACTGTATGCTACTGCCAAATGCGCAAGTGATAGAGATTTACCAACAGAAACTCTGGCCTAGTGACTTCCTACACTGAACTATTGATTTCAGAGCGAATAATTGGGTTTCAAGAACTTTTCAATTGGTTCTGCACAATTTTTTAGAGGGCAGAGACAGTGGCAGAGAAATGACATCTGGGGACAGTATAACTGTGGCTCCTCTCCTCTGACATATATTTTCCCCACTGAAGCTGGCAAGTGGTTACCATCACTGGGGCAATTCATAGCGATTCAGCACTTTATTTAATGCATTAGGAGACTGCTACAGTTGAAGTTTTGTGATCTTGATGGATAGCCCTTTTTGTTCACATTTAAGTTCTGATTAAATTTTTCATCAAAGATTCAATTTTTGGTTAACCAGTTCACCTTTTGCGCCAGTGATTTCCCCGTGCTAGTTCTCCTCTTGACAGATTGGCTAGACGTGTTTTGTTGCAACCATTGAGGAATATGTTAGGATCTATGATGGAAGTCTTTGCTAAATCATTGCTCCAGTAATTGGGTGGTGAAGAGTTGCAGTCTGGTGTTCCTCCAGACTGAGGTAAGATATTGGGATGATGTGTTAGATCTTACCCAACTCTAAAAAATGGACATCTTTTCACTGAGATTATAACATCAATGACACAAAATAATAGTGAAAATATGTATAGATTTATGAAAACTGCCCCATGACTTATATACAGCTAAGTATTTTTACATTGTTTTTCTGACAGTCTTTGACAGTTTCCAGTCGGATAAAAAAATGTGGTGTTACTAGAAATGTATATGTAGCATATTATCCACTAAAGAACAGGACAGATTGTTAACTTATTGCACTGGTTTACATAATTTATAGTTTATAAAGAAATAAAGGGAGGATTGATGGCACAAAAAACCCCTAAAAATTGTACCATTATATGACTCTAAATCAAGAAAAAAAAACCCTTTCTTAAAATGTAATAAAAGCTGGTGTCCCAAAAACATGAAATAGATTTGTAATCAATACTTTGCATTAATGACCAAGCTGCCTTTTCAATTCAACAGAATCACACATATGGTCCCTACAAGGCTTGTGACTTGGTGTCCTTAAGCAAAATTTTCATTTCTGATTCATAACGTAACTAATCAGTGTGATTCTAAATGTCATATTGGCCAAAACATTTAAACACTTTTTCAGACTAGGGTAGAAAAATGGGGGCGGTCTTCCAAAAAGCAAAAAATAAACTGATTCCTAGTGAAGGTGTATTTACAGAATGCCTAGCTTCCTTTCAGTCCTTAAGTCATTGTTTAACTCCCTTTGCTGTCAGTGACCCACTCCCTTTCTTTTCCACACATAAGCTACTGTTTTTCCACTTCAAAAATCGCTGTAGAAAGTCTGCCATCCTCATCACTCTCACCCATCAGTGTCCACAAAGAATGTCCTGTTACTAAAGAGATACACTAAACTCAACTCACATAGTTAATAATTAAAAAATACATTTTTACTTTTTGGTAGTGGTAGTGGGGAAGGTTGTTACGGATTTCAGAAGCTAATTAAAGCCCATAAGTACATCTTTCAAACAGCTTCCTTTCAAAAGTGATCTAAACGTTGTTCCTTGCTGCTAAACCTGTGGGATTTTCATACTGGAATGGCAGATGAGGTATGTTATCAATCACACAAGGCTCTATTAATTTTATCACAACTCCGATGGCTGTTGACATTAAATGGCACAAATTTGGCCATTGTGGTCCCTGAGGTAGTGCATCTTCACATCCTTTCAAATGCTAATTATATTTTTGACCTTAAAAAAAAAAAGACTGTTTTTATCCCCACCAAGCCCCTTTCCCTCCCTCCTGACAGCACAAACGTTTTCACAGGGCCATTTTTCTGCCCACACTGCTTTGCTGGCGGGATTTGTCTCTTTTTAATTTTTTCCTTTTTTTTCCTTTTTTTTTTTTTTTAAGGAAAAAACCCCATCCTTATAAGATTTGAATAGCTATTTAGGGGAAGGGTTGCTACACAGTAGTGCTGACATTAGCTTTCACTGAGATGAAGACAAGAGACTGCTTGATGATGAAGACATTTCAAGGACACCACCGGTATGGAATAGCTTTCTCTCTGGGTCAGTCAGTGTTTCAGATTACTTAATTACTGCAAATTCAAGCAGGTAGCTGTGATGAACACATGGAAAGCCATTAGGAGGTCTCATCTATTGTTTAACTTCTGAGAGAAAAAAGATAATTGTTGAAATGGTGAAAGAGTTCTGCCCAAGCTTTTCATAGGATATCACTACCTGTCAGTCACTGGGAACTGTCTAAAATAGTTTTTGTCATCTCCATATTAATATTAGGCACATCATTATTAAACAAAATGGCTGTGTCATATCTGTTTCAAGGTCATCTGAATTACAACAGCAGTATTGTGTCTTTTTCGCATAAAATAGGATATTTTGTACTTTATTTATTTGGATTTATTTCAGTCCTCCTTACAAAGCCGTACCCGAAATGTTAGTTCCTTCACTGTGTCTTTGCATTTAACTAGAAATTAAAGCACTGTTATCCTAAAAAACCCCAGCCACACAAGCAGAATGCAGTACATTCTTTACTATTTAAGATGACAGGTGTTTATTGCACCCAAACATAGCTTCATGTTCATAAAAAGAAAGTGTGAATATATGGGATTTTTTGTGCCAAATTTTCTCTTAGCCTTTTAAACTGAAATTCAGTCAAAGTCAGGGATCTAAGGGCAGAACTCAGCCCTGACATATAAGGGCAGTGGGTTATGAGTTTAAGAGAGAGGAAAAAAAGAAACCTAATATATATATATGAGCATGCTGAAGATCAGAAGGTCTTGATTCACAGACTGGCTTTATTATAAAATTAGTATCAGGATCCAGATTGGTAATTCTCACTCAGTTTCCCTGACAGAGGCACCTCTAGTTAGACAAAGCAATCTTTCTTACACTGACTCTGGGCTTGTCAGGGCTCACAAGGTGTAATGTGACAAGCACAATTTCACTCTTTCTCTTGAAAAATCATTAAATTACACAGAGAAAATTGTGGCTTGTGTTTGGATGTTTCTAGAAGATGTTCTGTTTCTCAAGGCAAGGAATAGTGTTTGGGGTATTTTCTAGCCTACGCTATGCAGGTGATTGGGTTAGATGACCATGCTTCTGCCTTTTGGGCATATGTACTTGGATTCAT
Source organism: Phalacrocorax carbo (assembly GCF_963921805.1). Lineage (NCBI taxonomy): Eukaryota > Metazoa > Chordata > Aves > Suliformes > Phalacrocoracidae > Phalacrocorax > Phalacrocorax carbo. The sequence continues at coordinate 148,459,429 of NC_087513.1, read as the reverse complement.
GACTGCGGGTCCAGGAAGTGGCTGAGTAGCAGGAAAGTATGAATGTGTTCCCACAGACATGGCAACTGTGGTAACCATCACAAAAGTCAAACCCTGGTTTTACAGTTAAGGACATAACTCAAAATGGATGCACTTACTAATGTTAAAAAATAATTTCTTATCAAAGTTGCTGCAGCAAGTATTTGTGACTATGGTGTTACTTATTCCACGGTGCTGATGCACTGTGAGTTTGAAACTATGATCTTTGAGGAGTAGAGGAACATACCATAGGTATATATACACAGTGATGAAAAAATGGGTTCCACAATTAAACAAAAAAGAGACATATTTTTATCCAGGTTGTATTTTAGGGATTTGATAAAAATCTTTAAAATATTTGTAGAACTTAAAGGGTATCATTTTGGAGTATATACCAACTGTTGAGATGGAGGTTGGGCCGGTATTTTCCTAGACTTCAACAGTTAGCAGAGACATACTCATGCAGTGGGTAAAGCACTAGGATGGTGTTCAACAGACCTGACTTCCAGTCCCTTGCTAGCATTGCTCTGCTGAGAGGCATTTGAGCCAACTGTTTCCTTGTCTTCAGTTCTCGCATATGTATAATATGGTCATGATGCTTGACTTGTCTCCTAAAGCAATCAGAGATCTTGGAAGGTGAAAAATTTGTATGAACAGTAAGTACTATTCTAGACATGCACTTGCGTGGCCTATGACACATTTGGCCCTTAAACTTCCATGTAAAAAGATCCTTTTCACTAATGTGCAATGATTATTTTTCACTGTTCTGATTGTTGTAATGTGATGAGGAGAAAAAAGTGTTCCTTACAGTAAAGGGAGTCCAACTGAAATTGCAGTGAAACAATATTTAGCTATAATTGCATGGTAAGAGTCAAAAGACGCTCTCTTTTTTTTTTTTTTTTTTTTTTTTTTTCCCCGAGGATATTACTTTGTGTCTCTTTCAAGCATGTAGTAGCCTGAGGATATCAATAGTCCAGGAAGGTTCCTACTATGTTCTATTTATGGAGAATTATGGAGACAAGATATGGCAGCATCAATAGAAGACAGTCGGCAAGCCTGATAGTGTGCAGTAAACTTACATAATTTCCATAACTGACCACACTTGTTTATATTTTGGCACTTCTTAAAGCTTGTTTTTCAGGTAATGTACTGTAACACTTTTCCTTGGAATTAAAATATTATTTCAACATATTCTACAGAGGCATTGAATTCTTTATGATTCCCTCTGAAAGGTATAATTTTGCCTATGAAACACTAAATAATCTTGTTTTATTTATTTTTCCCCAAGAATTCCAACACTGATTAGTCCATACTAAGAACTAATTGCTTGCCAAATTTCATTAATTTGATTTTAAACCAGCAGCTGAATTATACAAAGGAAAACAACCATTCAAAACAGATAAACCTCTATTATTCATATACTCATATAATTTTAAAAAAACCACCAAAACAACAAAACCAATTTATTTTTCTTTAAATTGTCAACTTCTAGCCCCAAGCACATTTTTTATTACTAGTGCACAATCCTATAAAAATAGAGCTTTATAAATGAAAACATTGACAGACCCTTAGCGATAGTGGCACTACAGGGAATAGCTATAAACAACATTTTTATTCCTCAAGCATACCTTACCCTTGAAAGTTTACACTAATTACCTGTAGTTTTGTTAATGTTTTAAGCTGCCCTTCATCTCTCCCATCCAGACATACCACTCAGCTTCCTCAACAGATATATTCAACAGCTTCTGTTCACACCTGACATCAATTTCCTTTGATGTTCACAGTCTAAATGAGAATGCTACAGCAAGCTGTATTTGTGAAGTGTACAGGATGCCTTTAAAACGATGGCAGGTATTTTCCTCATTAAAGCAGCCATAACAGATAGTTAGATATGATGCTGTCCCTCACCTTCCTGCTAATTAATGACTATGATTGCAACCCAAATAAGATCAGGCAATTAAACGTGATAACATTTCAGAAATGAAGAAAATGTACAACAATCTTGGAATAGCTTCCTGTAGATAAATAAAGTTGATCTTAACAAAATTAACATATAAATGCACTATTCTATCAAAAATTTGCACAAACTAAATAATGTAATAATTTTACTTTTAATTGAAACATGCGCTACTGTGGAGATTGAAAGTATAAGCAAATCCCACATCTGTTTTGTCATTTGTATTAGCAATAGGGTGGTTTGATTTCTTCAAAGGAAGATTTGTGAAAGGACATCTTTACTTCTAAAACATCGCCCTGGAGGATTTCTTCACCAAGACAGAGAACCTCACTCAGGTCTGTGTTCTGCGCCTGTGTACCCCCTAGCAGTGCTAAACACCCCAGTGCTTTCTGCTGCAGTGCCTGTAACTGCCATGACCAGACACTTGGACTTTATGACTGTACTAAAATGTTTAGCAGAGACATAGTTAATGCTTAAATTTGCCATCATGAAGTTTCAGAAATAATGCCTGTGATAGCAAAGGGGAAAGTTGTGATTCTTGAAACTACTGATTCTTGACAGACTGAAGCAGACAACACAGCATCAATCCATACTTCCTCCCACTCCAGAGGATTTCTGTACCCACACCAGGGTTAGTGATTGACTGACTTATTTTGAAAGCTCAGGTGTTTAAGCCCTTTTAGTGGTTGATTTACAGTTATCAGTTCTGTACTTATGTACCAGTTTTAGTACAAAAGGGGGTCCTAACAACAATAGGCATATGGAAAAGACAAATGTTCTGATCAATTTTTTCTCTACTGGGGAGAGTGTCTTTATGAATGCCAAGTGCTAGGCAAAGTGTGGGAGTTACCATGCCTTCTTTTTACCTTAGCTGGAGAGCTAGGGATCAGGTATGTATAAAATACTAAAAAGAAGAAAAGTCCCACTGGAACAGGAAAAGTTTTTGAGAAGTACTCTGGTAAATACGTTCATTGAGGAACCCTGGGGAAGCACTGAGACAGCCACACATTGGTTTTGTCCTTCTCTGGCCTTTAGGTTTGTTTTGAGAAATGGGAATCAACAACATCCATCATCTCCTCTTCAGAAAGCTCTTCCTACTGCTAAGCTTGATCCCCAGCAATGAGCACCCTTCTTCAGGTGCAATGTCGCTACCTGCATCACCTTCTGACCGGCCCACACAATACCTACAGCTCCTGCACACTCACAGGGTTGTCCTACATCACAACCATGACAACTCCGCCAGTGGGTGGGCATGTGCCCTGTCATGGAAGTGCGCCTCCGACAGCAGCAAACTGAGGTGGATGATTCTAAGCAAGAGGTTAGTATATTCAACAAAATCACTTGCTAGGCATAGGGAATACCGATCAGCAGTGCTTGATACTGTAGACTCACAGGGAAAGATGATGCCCCAGGACACCCAGGCCAAGACCAACAAAGACATGTGTCCATATCTTCAGGCCTATGAATATGTACAGCTGATGGCCAAAGCCTAGCAGAGATATGCAAGCCAGGAAATAATTTTGTCTGTTCTGAAATTTATACTTCTTTAAGATGCAAGGTAAATAGGTGAATGAAATGGGTAAATGAAAGCCACTTTCCTCTCCTGACTGGATTTGTGTGGGGACAGTCAGAGTTCTGGAGCCAAGAAGAAATATCTAGAACGGTATCAAAACTTCATGGATCTTTTGAACAGAGAGGAAAGGGATGAGCTCTAGAAGTAGTGTTCTTTGTTGTTATTGCAGCACTGAAGCCTTTGGTTTACATCTTTGTTCCAGTTCCCCATTAAACCTGAAGGTCAGGATCAAGGGGTTAATGCAGGATTTTCATGAAATATTAATTTGCTGCTAACTTCACATGCAGTAGTTTAACATTCTGTGTATGATTTGGCTTAAGCAGTGGCTGGGGACATGTTTATGTGCAATTAAATGAAAAAGCAGTTTTCCTACCCTCTCTGACCTCTAAAGTGAAGAAAAGTGTAACCGTACAGCATTTTTTATTTTCACTTACACATTGATGATCAAAGGTAAGAATATTTTTGTGAACTAAACATATATTACTTTGTCAGATTCTTCAGTTTGGGTTTTCTGTTGCAAAAGGAAAACTGATTAAAAAATACATTAACATGCAGTTTTGTTTTAATTAACTACTCTTTCCCTCTTCCCTTGGTCTGACAATGATAAAAAAGTAAGCATTCAAAAGATTAGATCAAATTGCATGAGCGTGGACTTTCTGTGAGCACTTTTAGCATGTAAAGCATAAGTGACATCATAAGTCAAAGCTGTGTTGCCATAGGCCATGTGGATACGACCTAGTGATGAAAGAATTTGCAAAGTAATACACGGCTGTCCAGAGAGAGTCTGTGGGAGCTTTCCAAATCCTTGAAATCAAAAGATCATCCTAAATCTAAAAGGCTAAGCTGAAAAATAATTATGTCAAAATAAGAGATGGATGATCCTTAAGATGGCTCACAGGGGCTGTAATACAGTTATCATTTTCACTCTGAAACCAGTGTCACTCTAATACACATTCAAGATTGAAAACTAGCAGATTTTTTTTTTTTTTTGCTCCTTCTTGGGCAATACAGGCCTACGCCTTTCCATTTGTTTATGCAGCTAAAATTGTCATCTAGTCCCCCCTCCTTACCTAATGTTATGTTGAAAGCATTGCAAACTTTTTTTGAATCTGGCAATCTGCTGTCTCTGTTTCAGACATAGAAGATCAGGGTCCTGGATGTCTGGTTTGAGCCTTTTATTGCCTCTTCTGGGGTTCTCTACCAGTAATGAACATTTTCCCATGTCATCACTCACAAACTGTCTTCAATTTAAAGGCCTCCCAGTCTTATCTCCCTCACCTTGTCTCTCTCTTTTTATCTCAGGGTTTTTTTGTGGAGAGTGTTGCACCTCTCCATGCTTTCCAAAAGACATCAGTGGTTACTAGCCTTCAATACAATTTCATTCAAACACTTTTATACTTTCCTATTCCATCTTCATGTCACCGGGAAAACATATCTTAACAATATATATCCCCACAAAATTAATCTGTTTTCCACATGAGGTTTCCAAAACAAAGAGAAATGATCAGTAAATTGCCTAACTGTGCATTCTTATTATGCTAATCAAAATAGTTTCATTATTACCCTGCATTTGTTTTGTTCATTAGTCATGGTCACTACTTGTCTCCAAAAGTGTGTAAAGTTTTTGGGAAAATTCAGGGGTCTGCAGCAAGAAGCAGAACTGAACAAGTCTTCAGGTGCCTTTGATTATTATTTTTTAATCCTTCAAAGAGACAATAGTGTAAGATTTACTTTAGATATTATTACAGAACTTCTTAAAAAACCCTGTGATCATCTGAGGGAAAACTTACAATTCATAAAGCTTAGAAGAAAAACAGCACTGTGAAGGCAGACTTCTGGATATAACAGTTGCGATTGGACAGTGAGAAAGGAAGAAAACCATATTCACTAAGAACAACAGTACTGGCTCCAGTATGTACTTGAAATTCAAATGAAGCATTTGAAGATATAACAAAGCAATAGAAACTTTCTTGTTCCTGACATAAACATGATGATAGCATCAGAAAAATGAAAAACTCTGTTATACCCTTGAAAAAAATTTCTACAGCAATGGTCATAAACTGGTATAAATCATTCTGTTTGGTATGTTTTAGTATTTATTTATGAGTAGTACAAGTGTACAGTACTGATGGAACTTTGAATAAAATTTAGTTCTGATCTTACTAATTTCAAAGAGAAACTTGGAGCAACAATGAAGTCAGTGAAAATATACTTCTGTAAAATTTGTGTTAGGTGACAGTCAAACCCCAAAGGAGTAGTGCCTGACCCTTGGAATTTTAAAAAAAAAAAAAAGATACATCAACTTCTCACATTTTTTTCCTATGACTTGAGTCACTTCTGAGACTTTTTTGAGGTCTCCAGAATAAATTGTAGTAATGAAGACCAAAATGTTTTAATATTACAATTTCCCACCCTTCGGACAAGCTGTTTGTGTCAATCCTGAACACTTGATTAATGGCTTTTGGACTGGCTTTTCTCTTCGGCCTGGATTTACCAACTAAGAGCCAAATTAATCACAGGCATGACCCTAATAAATCCACCATACTTATGCAAGTTATTTAGTTCTAGATCTTTTGTGAGGAAATGCAACTGAATTCATATCCTTCCCTGGTCTGTCAATTTATATTAATTCTCTAAGCTTTTTCATCTTATTTTTACCAAACACAGATGACCTCTTTGATGGATTTATACCTGAAAATAATTTTTTTCCTATCCAGAAAAAGAAAACTGTTACTAACTACCCAGTTCTGATTGCTTACATTCAAAACATATCAGGTTTGATTAAATAAAACCTAAAACTTTGGTGGGAAATAATCACCTAATTTTTAAATTCCTAGTTTAATGTAAAGCTAGTTATGCAATTACTGGACCCCATCACATTTTTGTTATATCTCTTTTAAATTCAGTTAATGTTATTTCACAGGCAGATCATAGCTGAGCTGGATGAAACTGAGATTTTAGAATTTTGGTTCTTACAAGCATGCAAAACAGGGTGTTTTCTCAAAGCATTGCTTTAAAATCAAGTTGTCCACAACCTGTCCTGACTCAGGAGCAAGACTATTGAGCAACTAATGTGTTGTGGGGAATATTCTGTTTCTCTGTCTAGGTTGGCCTCAGCTTTAACTGTTTAATTGCCTGTGGCTGCATATAATGTAAGAGGATTTTGTGGACAGCCTGGTTTATCCAAGCCACTGCTTTAAAGGAGTTACAAACTGGCATTTAAACATGACTGAGTTATAGCCATGCCAGCCAAATCTGAAACACAGCAAGAATAGTCTCTTGTAATATGTCAGTTTTCCATTGTAGAGATTTATCTGCCCTACTAAGGAGGCAGACAGGCATGAAAAATAGCAAACTTGAGAAAGTTAATCAAACTTTTTTGAAACCTCAGAAGGGGTTTCAGTCAACAACAATGTGAATGAAGGTTTAGATTACAGCTTGTTATATTCGTCTTGACCTTGACCATAAAAACCTTGGAGATGGCCCATACCTAGATGTGTTTATACCTCTTCTGGGGCTGAAAGCATATGCACAGAGACTTATTAGAGCTTTACTGAAAGATAGGGCTAGTGTATGCACACTAAACTTATCCTAGGAAAGGACATGTAGCTGGCTCTCATGATCATCTCATCCTGTTAAAAGTTTGTATAATTTAGAGAGAGATCCACTGAACTCTCCAACATAATCAAGCACCAAAACAGACACTTTGAAAGACTGAGTACTCTTTTCATTACAATTGGGCTCAGAGATACTTGGCTGAAAATCTTCCCCCAAAGAGTTATTAGCACTGCAGCAAACTGGTATTTATTCAGAGCTTTTTGTTACTGTACTATCACTATCAGGCTAAACAAAATGAAATAACTAATGCCTAGCTTAGACATAGCCAATGCATGTTAATGTTCAGAAATCAGTTCTCTTCAGTATCTTTTCTTCTGTAGTGAGTCTTGAAATCCAGTTCCCTGAAAATATTCTTCTGGACACAGTACATTTTCCTTCCTGAGTTTAAAAAAGTGTCCCTTCTGTTTCTGGGATAAACATAGATATGACTGTATAAAGGGTCTTCTGTAGTACCATGTTTTTGTAGTTTAGGACAATAGAGCTCTTACAGCTCCATAGACCTTGCCACACCCTTTGAAGAATATACATTGTGGTTCCTCCTGTCATGTGTTTGTCCTTGTGCCTGTCATATTATCAAGAGGGATTTCTTTGCCCATCACATATTTCCTGTCCATGTCCTTTCAGATGACCATGTCCTGCTGTCCCCTCAGTACAAAGAAAGGGTCCACTGCAAGTCATCAAATATGTCCTTGCCACATGAGCTGCAATAGGGTCCAAAAGATCTCAGGATCTCAGGGTGTTGTTCTGCTACGTGATGGGTCCACATCTCCTTTCTATTAATGTGGTCCACAGGAGAGAAGGCAGCATGGAAAAGAGCCACTGAATAATTCAGATGACTGTAGGTGAGATGGGTGAATCTGTTTGGAGGCTCGGTTGTGCCTCTGGCCATCTCAGGCATGAGATGGGGAAATAATTTCTTTCCTGACAGTGTATTGTTAGTTTAAGGATGAAAATCACAGTCTAATCTTCCTAAAACACTCTAGCTTACTCTTTATTACTGCTTACACTATTCTGCCCTAACCAGCTCTGAAGCCTGATTCTGACAGGATTTTAGTCCCATTCCTAGACTTTTCTAATAATTCACTGAGTTTTCAATGTAAGCTATATTTTGAAAACAATCTCTTGGTCTTGTGAAACGGCTCTGTCAGCAGACCTCAAAGTAATTCAGAAAGGAATACTTTCTCATTAATTTTCTTTTAGAAAGGAGGAGACTGAGGCACAAAAAAGGGCAAAATATGGCTATGGTCAACCGTCAAGGTATCTGAAGAGCTAGGAGGAGAACCTGGTAACCAGTCTGGTTCTTTCCCTGTAGGCTTAGATACATTTTAAAGAGTAATAATATTTACAAAATGCCCTTTATAGCTATTTATAGTCTTGAATGACATAGCTACTCTTTTTTTAAAAAAAAAAACCTGTTAAAGACCACTATCAGCAGAAATACTATCTTACCCATATCTAGTGCCACAAAGAGTTTCAGAAAATGGAGATGAGACTGAGAGTTGATTATCTGATTAATTTTGCCAAGCACATATCAGACATAGAAAAGTATTCCATGCCTCAAGCAGTGTAGTACAAATGTCCCAATTAGATGCATGACTGATTTTGATTTGGCTCATTATTTATGCAGAACATTGGCTACTGGCTTATTTTCTTATTAAGTCCTGCAATATCATAGAGTCATACAGTCATAAAATTGTTTAGGTAGGAAAAGACCTTTAAGATCATCGAGTCCAACTGTTAACTTAGCACTACCAGTTCACTACTAAACCATGTCCCTAAGCACCCCATCTGCACTGTCTTTTAAATACCTCCAGGGATCGTGACTCAACCACTTCCCTGGGAAACCTGTTCCAATGCTTGACAACCCTTTTGGTGAAGAAATTTCTTCTAATATCCAATCTAAACCTCCTCTGGTATAACCTAAGGTCATTTCCTCTTGTTCTGTACTTGTTTGGTACTTGGGAGAAGAGACTGACACCCACCTTGCTACAACCTCCTTTCAGGTAGTTATAGAGAGAAATAAGGTCTCCCCTCAGCCTCCTTTCCTCCTTTCCAGGCTAAACAACCACAGTTCCCTCAGATGCTCCTCATAAGACGTGTGCTCTAGACCCTTCACCATCTTTGTTGCCCTGCCCTGGACACGCTCCAGCACCTCAATGTCTTTCCTGTAGTGAGGGACCCAAAACTGAACACAGTATTTGAGGTGTGGCTTTACCAGTGCTGAGTACCAGGGGACGACCACTTCCCTGCTCCTGCTGGCCACATTATTCCTGATACAAGACAGGATGCTGTTGGCCTTCTTGGCCACACTGCTGGCTCATATTCAGCCAGCTGATGACCAACACCCCCAGGTCATTTTTGCACCGGGCAGTTTTACAGCCAATATTCCCCAAGCCTGTAACGTTGCATGGGGTTGTTGTGACCCAAGTGCAGGATCTGGCACTTGGCCTTGTTAAACCTCATACAATTGGCCTTGGCCCATCGATCCAGCCTGTCCAAATCCCTCTGCAGAGCCTTCCTGCCCTTGAGCAGATCAACACTCCTGCCCAACGCGGCATTGTCTGCAAACTTACTGAGGGTGCACTCAATCCCCTCATCCAGATCTTTGATGCATACTAAACAGAGCTGGCCTCAATACTGAGCCCGGGGAACACCACTTGTGACCGGCCACCAAATGAATTGAACTCTGTTCGCCACAACTCTTTGGGCGCAGCCATCCAGCCAGTTTTTTACCCAGCAAAGGTTATGCCCATCCAAGGCATGAGCAGCCAGATTCTCCAGGAGAATTCTGAGGGAAATGGTGTCAAAGGCATTATTAAAGACTGAGCAGACAACATGCACAGGCTTTCCCTCATCTACTAAGGAGTTAACTTGTCATAAAAGGAGATCAGGTTAGTCAAGCAGGACCTGCCTTTCATAAACCTGTGCTGACTGGGCCTGATCACTTGGTTATCCTGTACGTGCCACACGATGGCACTGAAGATGATCTGCTCCATAACCTTCCCTGGCACCAAGGTCAGACTGACAGGCCTGTAGGTCCCTGGATCCCCCTTCTGGCCTTTACTGTAGATGGGTGTCACATTGGCTAACATCCAGTCAACTGGGATCTCACCGATATAGCCAGGACTGCTAATAAATGATTGAAAGCAGCTTGGTGAGTTCTTCTGTTAGATCCCTTATTACCCTTGGGTAGATCCCATACGCTCCCATAGACCTGTGTATGTCTAAGTGGTGTAGCAGCTCACTAACCATTTCCCTTTGGATTATGGGGGCCTGACTTCTAGCTCAAGGGGCTAGGTACCTGGAAGAAAACTGGTCTTGCCATTAAAGACTGAGGGGAAGCAGGCATTAAGTGCCTTAGCATTTACCTCACCCTTTGTTCCCCATATACATTTTCCTCCACATATCCAGTAAAGGTTGGAGATTCTCCTTAGCCTTCCCTTTGTTGCTAACGTATTTGTAGAAATACTTTCTATTACCTTTTATCTTCCACGCACTCCAGAAACCTCTGAGACTGTTTCTTCTCTGCTGTATTGTATTTCCAGCAGACATCTGGTAAGTTGAAGCCTGACACGAGAACAAGGGCTAGTGATTGTGAGTCTTCTCCTAGCTGCTTATAGACTATTTCATTTGCCTCTTCCTCCTGCTTAGGTGGTCTATATCAGACTCCCACCATGTTATCTGCCTTGGTGGCCTTCCCCCTGGTTCTTACCCATAAACACTGAACTCTATTTTCACCAATATTAAGCTCTAGACAGTTAAAACTCCCCCTAACATACAGGCCTACCCCACTGCATCTCCTTCCTTGCCTATCCCTCCTGAAGGGCTTATAGCCATCCATTGCAGCACCCCAGTTGTGTGAGTCATCCCACCATTTTTCCATGATGGACACGATATCATAGTTTTCCTGCTGCACAATGGCTTCCAGCTCCTCCCGTTTGTTGCCCATGCTGTGCGCATTGGTGTAGATGCACTGCAGTTGAGCTGTTGATCCCACCATCTTTCTGGGAGGAGAAGAAGCCCAAATTCCTACGTGACCATTCTCATGTACTTTCGTGGTTTCTAACACATGAATAACCCTTGTGTCTTTGCTGCTGCATGGATCTCCATCCCCTACCTTCACTGAGACAGCAGACCAAAGGACCTTGCTAGCACACCGTCCCTCAAATATTGGCGTGTTTCCCCCATGCTTATCTCTAGTGAGCCTGGTTTTATTCCTTTTCCCCCTTCAAATCGAATTTAAAGCTCTTTCAATGAGCCCTGCTAACTCCTGCGCAAAGATCCTTTTCCCGCTATGAGACAGGCATACCCTGACTGTCGCCAGTGGGCCTGGTGACATGTAGACTGACCCATGATGAGAAAACCTCAAATCCTGCTGGTGACAGCTGGCTCAGAGCCAGGTATTGATCATCCTGTTTCTTCCCTCATCATTCCCTGCAACTGGAAGGATAGAGGAGAACACTACTTGTGCTCCTGATCCCTGAAAAAGTCATCCCAAGGCCCTGAAATCTCTCTTGATTGCCCTTGGACTTCTTCCTGCATCTTCATTGTTGCCTGCTGTCAATAAGGGATCGTAATTTGAGGGCCATACCAGGGTAGGCAGCTTTCTCTTCACTGCTTTAACCCCAGGGAGGCAGCAGACTTCCCTGAGGGTCCAGTCTGCCTATTGGGCCTTCTCTTCCCTTCAGATGGGAGTTTCCTGTGAGAGTGACCCATCTTTTCCTCCTTTATGGAGGCAGTTCTGATGCAGGGTGTAGGCTGACTTAACCTCGGTGACACCTCCAAGCTAGATGAACCATTGTCCTTGTTGTTGTTCGGTTCCACTTGCAGAGCCTCACCCCTATTACACAGGGCACCTGGGAAGGTGGGGTACGCACAGAGGGGATGTGCTGGCTGTGCCGGGCAGGAGCTTGTCGCCATTGCCCCCTTATCCCATAAGTCACTGTGTTGAGCTGGGGAGAGAGGATAGAGAATCGTCCATATCATGCGTCCTGTCTGCCTGTTGGGTCTGTCTCAGCGAAGGTAGGGTGCAATTGCAATAGTTTGTGTCTCTCTTGCTCTCCCTGATACTCCTCAACTTACTGGCCACCTCCTGGAGCTGTGTGTGGGGGCTTGGCTGCCATTGCTCCTGCCCCTGCCCAGGTCCTGTCAGACACTATTGCAGCCCTTGATGGCTCCCTCAGCTCCCCCTGAGGTTCTCCCAGTTCAGGAAACTCCCCTGTGCACCATGCTAGGCTGCTCTGCTTGGATTCTGCTGGTACCAGCGCTGCTAGCTCAGCAAATATGACCCTTAATAATGATTGTGAGTAATACAGGGAACACTATTCCATTTTTCTTAAGGCTGCACATATTCTTGTAATATTGGTTGTTGTTGTTATTATTATTATTATTAATCTCTGTTATCTATTTATCCCTTGATAATGCCAGAGATCTGAGATGGAAGAGAAATAATTCTAAAATCTTGAAAATACTTGCATGTGAGCAGTAGCAATTACTTTACCAAACTTTAACTGTCCAGGAGTTAGGCCTGGTAGACTATGCAAGCTACCTGAAGTGCCCTTTATAGTCAGTGGTGGGAAAGAGGTACTTCTGAAAAATGACTCAATTATCAGAAAGTAGTATGTAAGATCCATCAGATAACTAATTTTCTGGAAGCAGTTACTTCTTTCTATTGATCATAGGGGATATAATAGTGACTGGCCCAGATTGGGATTCTCAAATTTTGGTTGCCTTCATTCAAACATTTGAAATCTGTCCCAGGAGACTCCAGGAAACTCAGTGCTCTCATGTTTAAAGAAAATCCTTTGAAACCAACTTTTATACTGCTTCCATGCAGTACTACAGAAAGGGTGTCACTAGAAGAAAATGCTTTCAAGAACTTTTAAGTGAAACTAAAAATCTACTGAAAACTGTTTGGTCTTTACTGGACTACTTTGCAATCTTTTCTTTGGCTAATCAGTTTCTCTGGGTAACAGTTTCTCTGTTGCTATAGCATCATGAAAGTTTTCAGTGCAAGTCTTTGAAAACTCTGAAGGATAATGCACAAATACATTCCTGCCAATTCCTGCATGTCAGTCTCAAAAATGTCCAGCACCAAATATCCATCGCTAATAAAAAGCTACAGGACATGCAAGGAGATAGAATTGTTTCAAGGAAGTTTCTTCACTGAAAGCAAGGGGATTTTTTTAAAGAAACTAAATGGGCAATTAACTCCCTGCCTCATTAAGAACACATATGGTTAGCCACCTGAGCTGCTGGAATTTTAAAAGCTAGTGGTGGAGCAGAAGAAAACCTCAAGATAAAGTCCAACATAGTCAATAGGACTATGGAGCAAGAAGATGGGGTTCACAACCCTTTTTAATCACGTTTTCCTAATACACTAATAAATGAACTGACTACTAAGAATATTTTTTGAAATACCATATTTTAAGCTAGAATAGAAGGACAGTCTAGGGAGGCAATCTTTCAGTGTTTTTAGCTGTGGTTTTAAGACCACAGATTGCACTTCAGCCAGCACAGCTCCAATTTTTCATGCAAACCTTTTGCAATTTACTTTTCTTGACCAACATAAGAAGCAAGTATTATTCAGCAAATTGATCTGGTGTGTGATTTAGAATAATGAACACATTTAAGAAAATTATGAGCTGTTGACATGCAGTTCATGAATGTAGAAACATGATCTGTCACAACGGATTTTCTCCCATTTAGGTACAAGTAATTTCAATTTTATGGAATCACTAATAAAAAGGAAGAAACATTTCTACATTAAGAGGCCCAGACAACATTTATCTCCCATTAGCTTCAGTAAGTAGTGTGTTCACTTGAGTCTTATTAGTATTTAGACATAGAGTTCTGAGAAACATTTTGAAACATTAAAAAGTCATCAAAATGAAGGAAATCCATAATAAACGTGTTATACATGCATAGCAACATAAGCAGCAGAGCTAATAAACACTAGTCTCCACATCTCAAACTTTGGTCTCGTGATTTTATTATGTGAAAGCTTTCACTAGATTTTCCCTAGTGTGGAGAATCACAGTTGTGCATGCTGGCATGGCCTCTCTGGTATCTAATAAAGATTGATCTCAAGATTTAGTCTCTTTCTCAGTGAGGACACTAACAAAAGGAATTCGCTGCTACCCAGCTGTCAAATTTTATTAAAATTGGCCAGCAGGTACAAAAAGAATTGAGATAGATGCACACATACACAGAGGTTTAAGTTATACTGCATAAGTCTCTCTTCCTTACAAGCCAGGCTAAGGTAGGTGGATATCTGGTCCTAAGGATTAATCTAATTAAAAAATTTAACTAGTGCCCTTGCATAAATAAATGCAAAAAACCCTAACTTTCAGATCTCTGGAGCTACCATGGAATTATCTTCATACTTTGTGTGGGGAATCTGGTAATCACAATAGAATGTTAAAAAGCCCTTAACTTTCATCAGTCATCCATATTAAGGAAAGATCTTTAAATATATTCTATGCTGCACCTTTCCTTTTTGCATCAGCATCCATAACGTAAAAATATCTTTTTAGAATTGAACTACGATGATTATTTCTCTTCTCATAAACGATTCTAAAGGATCAGGTGCTCATGTTTTGTTAAAAAAAAAATTGCTAATGACTCAGGAATCCATCCAATACATGAGATTTTTACTTACCCATGGTGTCTTCAGCCTTTGTTCGCATCAAATAGTGAAAGATGTGTTACAAACAGCTGCTCTCCAGGAAATCAAAAATATCAAGAACTGTTCTCCCATCTCATCAAAGGTTCCTCTTGGAATGCTTCTTCCTCTTAGTCCTGCCCATACTGTCCAAAGCAGAAGGACCTAGACCCTGTTCATGACAGTGTTCATTCTTGCTCCCACAGAAACCACTAACAAAAGTAGGGAAAAAATCCCTTCAAAGCAGGTCTGTTTAATATGTTTCTTTATGAGAGAAATATTTTTTCATGTCATTATTAAATAAGAACTGCAGTAGGTCTCTTTCTTAGGATTAGGCATGATATTATTAAGAAAACTGCTTGAAAGTCCTCATTAGGGAAAAGGACAATTAACTCAAATCCAGGAAACTTCATTGGGACTTCTGGTGCTCCTCACTTTCATTATCTGGTCTGTAGATATCAGAGAAGTAAATTTACCCCAGCTTCTTTAATGATTACTAACGGTATTGTGGAACTTCTTTTTGTACCCTCACACAGATGAACAATGTACAATGGCATGATGAATATGAAAAGGCTGAAAATAAATATTCTTAAAAAAATTCTTCCTGCCACAATCAGAGCTTTTAAAATTAGCCTAGCCTCCCAACTGCTTTGTCGTTTTTCTTTCTCTAATTTCTTTGGAATTTGCCACAAATGTCCAGGAGGTTTCTTAATTAAATAGATGCTCAGACTATTTCTACCTTTTCTTTTTTTTAAAAAATGTTAGAGCTCTCTTCTTAGAAGGGTAAGGACATTAATAGCGAATAGAAGAATTAATCAGGCAACACAGTGAGTGAATAGAGCAACCATTGCATAAACTATTTTACTGGTTTCTCCTTTGTTGTTTTTCTTTTCTTCTCTTATTTCTTTTTGAAACTTTAGTCCTGAAGATGTCAAGACCAGAGCTGAGGAATAAGCTCCTACTTTATTCTTTGCATACTTTAATTGATATATCTCAGCTTTTTGCCAGTCTTAGCTGTTATTAAAGATTTTTGAAAAGCATGTGTTCTTCAGTCAATATGTACCGCATGGAACCTTAGTCTACTCACTGGTTATGTGAACTACTGTGGGATGACAATTTCTCAGGCAATAGTACTGGTTGTAAATGGTCACATAAAGCAAAAATTGAAGCATTCAGTTTATTACATATTATATGGGATGAACTGAGTGATATAGTAGATGATGGTGAACTGTGAGACAATTTATTTATCCTTTTTCATTAAAATTTGATATGCACTCATAACTCACAGTGGGCAGAATGAAGTTTCCTAGTTTACTATAAAGCATCCTCCATATCTCGTATTTTAAAATAAAACAGTAGTTACGGCAGACAAAACATTTCATTTAAGATCTCCTGAATAACATTTGGGTCAAAAAGATAAATACAATCATTAATCAATACTAATTACTATTTTGGTACACATATTGGTCAGCTTATGCTAAATACAGCAATTTAACATGTTAAATGATATTTACCAGTCATTTATGCTGTTCTATGTTTTAGGCCATAGATAAAAATAAACATCCACCTCAGTTTTCCTTACAGAATCTAACTGGAACACCTATCAATGTGTTTTATTCATCTATTTTAGATGTATGTAAGAAACTCCTCACCATGACATCCGATGATCTCTCTAGTCATAACTATAAAAATAGTAACTCTAAAAAATGTCATGCTCCCTCTTGCCTGACTCTCCAGTAGAAAAGCTAACTCTTCTGATATTTTTATCCCTAAATAACATAAACTTAATACAAAAAAACCCCCCACACCCCAAGACAGAGACACATGAGTGAGTATAGGAAAGAAATAATATTTTCATTCAGAAATGTCATCATAGTGTTAAGCAGGAATTTTCATGTAATATGCGTCTCAACTAGCCATCACTGTCTGAACTCACATATTTACCTCTCACTATTTTTGCTAATGCTTTTCTATGAAAGAAGAAAAGAAAGAAATGTTTACAGCACAACACTAGCTATGACACCTCATAGAAATATAAGTTTTCTGTAATAGGAATAAGCAGCTGGTTTAACAACATATATTGTTTTAAAGAAAAGCAAAAAAATAGTGAAAAGTACCTACATAATAAATAATATGGCCTTCCATGACCCCTCTCACCCCAAGCAAACAATCTTAACAGGAATTTTTCTACTGGTACACTAATGGTGTATCACTTATGACCACTGCTGGAGACAGAATACTGAGCTAGGTAAGACCTTTGACCTGACCCAGTACAGTTATTCTTCTGAGAAAGTTACAACAGAAAAATTCAAAACAACCTAAAACAGTAAAAGAAAAAAAAGGGAAAAAAAGGAGGAAAAAAAACCCAGAAGAAGCCAGCTGAGGTACACAAAACCAAATATATATATATATATCTATAAGCTTGGAGATTTACTGTAACCTTATTATCAAGGTGATATACATATATCAATATGGTAGTGAATGTTTGTTTCTTACAGGAAGGAGCAAACATTAGAAAATCCAAATCAGAATGAAAATTTAAAAAAAATATCACAGGCTTTTCTGAAAGAATTTTCTCCCCAGATTTTGATTTGAAAAAAATTATGTACATGCTTTCTTTTTGCAGGTTCTAATTAATTTCAGTTTCTCTTTGTATGCAGCAAAAAGTTACAGCTTTCTAAAGTAATATGCCTTTTTATGGCTGTGTAAATATGACATTTTTCATCAGCGAATCCCTCCGTCAGAAAAATTCTGAAACAGTTCCGATATGCCTTTATATGTGATGAGGATGCATCCAGATGCACACATACATACAGAGACACACCCTCAAACAGAACAGATACTCTTCTCAGGTGTTTCCCTTAGTCACTAAAGCCACATCTAAAAATATTCTGCAAGTATAATGGAAACAATATATTATGAGCTTATTTTTAAACAGCCATCCTAAACATGAATAAAATGAAATGGAACTAGTTAAGTAACTATTCTGATGACATCTTTAGCAGATGATCATCAAGAATAAGCCTGTTTCTACCTCCTTTTATTTTATTCTGTTTCTATCTGCAGATAGTCTGGACGAAATGTTTCTCCTTCTACAGAGAGACCCACACAAAGCTTACTCACTTTGTAAGCCTTGCGTAAACCTATTTTCAGGCTTAGTAATGAACAGGCTTTTCATAAGCTTAGTGAACAGGAGTGAAATTCAGCTTTTCCAAATGTAAGATAGTGCCTGTGGAATAGAAATACTCATTTGCAGAGCAGCCTACGATCTTTCTGGAAATAATATACAGTTACACTCCGCAAACGAGATGTATTATCATTATGCTGCTGAGAAGATCAAATATTTCTTTTTCTTCCATAGTCAAAATATTGTTAATGGATGATTTTCTGCCTGGAAGGACATTTTATTGAAATTATGTGCTGAGCCCACCACTCGTTGACTGAGTAAGATGAAAACAAATGAAAAAAGAAACCTGCATGAGACTACTTTATGAAAAAAAAAAAAAAAAAAGGAGAATCGGGAAATGGGGATGTTCATTCTTATTGTGTATTATATCTCTTTTGTCTTTCCTTTTCAATCTTGCCTTGTTGGATCATGTGTTCTTCAGAGCAGTGACTTTTTATAGTGATTTCACTGAGTCTTGGCAACAGTGGTGTATATTCCTAGTTGTTCCTTAGGCACTGTTAATGTACCGATGAATAAAAACAGCAAGGATGCCTCCATTGAAATGCTTAGCCATAGAGGCTGCAATTTTCAGGGCTACCATTGCATTTCAGTGAGAGTTTGGCAATTTTAGACCCTTACTCTTTCAGATTTCAGTTTTGTTTGTTTGTTTGTTTGTTTGATGTGTTTCTGTTCTGTATTTGTTTATTTTTCAGAGTTATCTTGGCCAGTTTATCCTAGTTAGGTTAAACAAAATTATCACTTAAAATATTATTTTCTGTAATTTTAAATGTATGATGCATCAATCATTCTGTCAGTTGAAAGGCAGTTTAGTGCTATGCTTAGCTGAAGTAGTAGTCTTGATGATGATAATGAGCTATTAAATTTGCTTATGCCACGATGGAAGGAAGAACCTAAGAATAATAATGGAAGGGAACATCCTCACCATATCCACTTCTGGGTATTTCTGCCAGCTAAAAAGAAATAGGTAAAACACGTCACAGCTGCACTAACATTTGTGACCTTTACTTTGGACAATATAAACTCCTTTCAGACTGATGGTTCCTCCCCACTCCTAAGCATGTCTCCTAATTCTGTCCTAGTTCCACAGTCACACTATGCCAATCAGCCCCTCCCAGGTCATTGAGGAAAGCAGTAATGACTCCCGGGCTATTTTTCACTTTCAGTTGCTGTTATGGAGTGTTTGAAAACTTGATGAATATCAGAGTGCATTTTAGCATAATACTCAGGAGCTGAACAAAGCGTAGAGATACAGAAGACCGATTGATATGAATGACATATCTCTGCGATCCATTAGAAAGACTGCATACACAATAGATTTTTTGGCTGGAAAAAGAACAGGATGACTTTACTAGAGCCATTTGCCAGCTGCTCAGTGAATAGGTCAGGAGCATAAGAAAGATAGCTTCCCTGTTAAAAGTATTAGTTGCATTGCTCATTCATCATGCACTCTCATTGTGTTCTGACTCTCTGTAATAGTAGAGACTGAGGAAACAGCTCAGTTTTGATTTCCTCCAACTTCAGCTTTGTAGTGAAAACATAATATTGTTTTGATGATGTCATAGTCTCCTGCAATTTCATAGTCTGCATTATTACTTCAGTCCAGGATTAAGAAATGTATTGAGATCATAATTCTGATGGAACATACGATAGGATACACATTCAGTTCTCTGTTAACTTGTTGTATCTCACATATATCTTTTCTTGAACATACATGGCTCTGAAACATTTTATCAAATGCCATGTACAGAATCCTACTGAGCATATACGTACAGAGAAATAACTGTGTAAGCCAACTTTCCTGGTTGCTTGGAGAGATGGAAGGGAACAGCTAAACACCCTGCCTGTTCCCTCACAGGAAGAAGTCAAAACAGCTCCTATCAGATATGTGCCTTCCAAAAAAAGCCACGTGCAGCTCTAGAAGCACAAGTTGCATATCACTGATTTAGTCAGTTCTTCCATCTGCAAAGAGCCCAAAATGCTTTACAAACTTTACAAGAAGCATTTCATCCACCACTGAAGTGTAGCTGCCTATGGAGTGAAACTTGGCAGCTGTTTAACAGAAAACATAAATCCTACGCAATAATTTAGGGGAAGAATTTTTAAAGAATAGTACAGATGGGAATGTAGGGAGGTAGAATATAGTTATATAAACTGGCTGTATATATAGGCAGAAGATGCAGGTTGGCCAAAACAAGCAAAATTAAAAATTTCTCATATCACAAAACATTTCAGGCATTTTGATATATGTCTCAGAGAAAATTACTTTGTAGATGTTTAGAGTGTACTATTTCTGTTTGTTTCCTGTTTTTGTTCCCCCCAATGGGTCTATTTTAACCACCCTATCCATCTGCACATTAATGAAGTCATACCAGTGTGCAGAGACAGCCACCAGCACCACTAGCCATCAGGTAAAATAATTTGTCATTACACAGAAAGGTTATCACTTCAAATAGAAAACATTTACAGCATTTCCAAAGTTGAAAGCCAGGTCTGTAACATTGATCCACAGATGTGATTCTGGATTTTCAACAGTATAAAATTCTTGGTTTTACCTCTTCAGGACCATATTTTTAATGTTTTGTTTCCATAAAGAGAACTTCTAAGAGTCCCAAATTTATATTAACCCATTCAGTGATCTAATTTTGGAGAAATTTTATGGGGAAAGACAAAGGGAAGGAAAAGAAAACTTTGGATTTTCTTATCCTTTGTTAGTTTTTTTATGAGGCCCTTTAGGAATAGCATATGTTGGAATATACCAGCACTGTATCTATGCTGCTAAGTTAAACAGCCTCAGACTGCCCTGTCCCTGCAGCCAACTGGCATGAAATGGCTTGCATGTATGCTATTCGATTATTTTAGCATCCAAATACTTGCATTTAATTTGAACGTATGGGCTACGTGGACTCCCATATTGTGCAGAAGAGTTACCTAGGAAAATGCTAGTTGTCCTGAGTCAAAACAAGAATAATTCTAGACATTTAATATAATAAATGATTCAGTTTCAAGGTCTGGGAATGTTTCCTGGCACTGCTTATTCTACTAGTGTGGGTGTAGTCTAGAAGTAGTATAAGCAATTAGTATCAGTAGCTTAAAAATAAAGCACATTTGCAGTACTCAAAGAGAAAGACTGTCGAAGAGAAGTTGAACAGTAAAGCATATAATACATCGGTGAAATCACTTTCCCCTTCGACAACTGTAAAGGTTGTTAAATACAGGTCATTGAATAGGGTTAGGAAAAACATTACAGCATTAAAAAATTGATTCTTTTTATTTTTACAGTTCTACTGGAAACGTGGAGGGAGTTTGTGTGTTTTGGGAAAAAAAATCCCAGCATTGACAAATTCTGTGTCTGAAGCAGTGACCAGTGTTAGACTACAGTGAATGGTCTAATAAAGTGCATCCTTTCCTTCTCATCATATTTTACTTCCCTTTAACCGTCCAGAGAAAAACACATTCAAACGTTGTGCATGTCCTCTCCTCAACCTGATAAGAGCCTTTGTTACTGTATAAAGCTCCAAAGCACTCTGCAAATGAGGAAGCATTTGGATGTTGGGCTGGGTTCAAACCATTAGGCGGAGAGGAGCCATGTAAAGCATAAACAGCAAATTTTCATGTGGTTTGGGATTTTGAACACCCTCAAAGTTACATTTAAATACAGATTTCTATAAAAATGAAATATCAACTACTATCAGTTAGGTTCCCTTTATAAGAACTCTCATTAGTTTTCCATAGTGCTAAGGAGAGGGGATAAAATGTATGCGTGGATTTTAAACAGCTTTGCTGCCTTAATCCTTGCTGGACATTATTCCAATAGAAAATATTAGAAAGGGATGGGATTTCAAGTCACCCAATTCAGCCTGGGGTGCTATGAACTAAGGCCATGAAAAAAATCAACATCAAGAAGGACAAGGTCACTTAAAACAGCAGTTAAAATGCATGGAAATTATGGAAAACTTATGTCAGTAAAATTTGTTCAATAAATTAAGTGAAACTAAACAAAGCCCTATCAGCTAAGAAAAAGTGTACAAGGAAAAGATCTTAATAGCAAGAAAAGGAGTTTCCACTTAAGTATGTTGTCTGCAGTGTATTTTAAGCTGCTTCAATATACTGCTCAATTATTGTCTCCAATAAATTGAAACTCTCTGCCCTTACAGAGTGAGTGTATTAAATAACATAGTAGTTGGCAGAAGAATATTTTGATTTTCATGTTTTTTTGAGGATTGCATTTAGTTTTTCTTGGTTTTTATATTAGGTATTTTATTATAATAATGGATGGTAATTATATATCTTCTCCTCAAATTGATCATAAATACCCAATATCTAACTTTCCCCTGCCAGCTAATGATGATGTATGGTACTTTTATTTATGATAATTCATTTATATTGTCGAGGCAAGTGACACATGAGATGATTCTCAAACTTTTAAGCTAGCAATGCAGATAGATTAATTAGCTTTCTTAAAAATGCATCTCTTCAAAAGTCACAGTTTGGTATTTGTTAGTGCCTTTTTATAAACTCTTGAATTGTAATGCTAATAAAATAATAGTGTCCGCTTGGTACATCAGCCAAAGCAATCACATAGTTTGCCAAAAGGACAGGTGCTAACAAGTGTTTTGTTTTTCTTTAACACAGCAGTTACTGCTCAGTGAATACCTGACCTTTGCATTAAAGTTTTTATTGACAATATAATGTTGATGATGTTGGCTGAAGGAGACTTAGCTGGGCTGCTGAAAGAAATCCTGATTTAAAAACAGTAGTGAAAAGAATAAGTACATGCCCACTCCTTTAACACTTTTTGGTGTTAAACACTAAGCTGCTGTGCTTTCCTTGCCTCTGAGCAGATTCAGATACTCAGACTCACAGGTAGCCAGGCACCAGTGCATAGCCATCCTTCCAGAAAGGAGACTTTGGCATGACCTGCATGCAGCTGAGCACCAGGGAAGCTGCAAGCAGCCTGTCATTCTGATTACACGGCCTGTTGAGAACAAGGGATTTAAAACAAATGGAGCCAACATAAGCTTGTGGTTTAAGAAGAAAAGGTTGGTTATTGCCAGAATTTATGGTACAAAAGGACAGTCTCTGCCAGTATTCCAAAGATGATCATCCCTTGCCAAAAAGGGCAATTGGCCCACATCAGAGCTTCTCAATACTATTTCTGGGAAAAGCAGTTTTTACAGAGGGACTGGACAGACTCTACACAGTATAATTACAGGGGTTAACAAAAGTGTTAAATCCTTCTTTCTGAAGAAAACCCACTCGGACAAAGCCAGCTGAATGGCTGCTATCTACTCTGCTCCCCTCTGACTTGCAAAGCCTGAATTCAGATGTGATACCACTCACAACACTGGCCTTTTCTTAGCATTTAGAAGCTCCTCATTTGACACAGAAGAAGAAAATCCTCTACAGTGTCACCTGCCTACAAATTCATGATGGGGACCCACTGTTACAGTGTCAAATACACTTCAGGGGGGTCTTCTTAAATTTCTCCTCTGAAGTCCTCTGTCCTTTGCACTGGGAATATGCACTCCATCAGAGAAAACTCTGGGAAGAGACATGCAGGGTGTAATGATTGGGAAGAGTTTTAAGAAACCTTCGACCAGTCCTGTGTGAAAAATAGCAATGACAACAAGGAGAGCGTAACTCCCCTTATCTTGCTCTGCTTCAGAATGACTCCTTGAGGATGGCATTCACCTAACATTAAAATTAGCAGTGGGGGTAAATAAATACTTCCTGTATCAATGCGTTAAACAAGCCTGCTGGCTCCTGACACATCCAGTTGTGGGGAGGCGGTAAGAGATCCCTCTGTTTTACATATGCCCGTAGGCTTCAGACCTGGAGAAGGGTATGAGCAAGCACGCCATGATGAGGGATAAATCATTGACAGCTTTATTGAGCTTATATGAGCACAGTCACACCCACAAGTCAGTCATTACGCTACAAATTAAGGCTCAAGTCTTGTCCACCTAAGACAACTCTATTACAAAATGTTCTGAAGGCTGTGGGCTGGGACGTACCCTCACATGCTATGGGCATCCAGAACAGGTCATGCCTCCAGGCAAGGCTCCCAGTGTAGTCAGCCCCAGCAGGAAGCTGGTAGCTGACAGCTGAAAGAGGACAAGGACCAGCTTCCCAGCCCTTGCCTTGGCTAGCACTGGCTGAGAAATTCCTGCCTGCTGCAGGCAAGGTTAGTGCTGTTGCCTGCCTGTGCCTCCATGCCGGCTCTGCTCCACCTCAGCTCCACTTTGACTGAACTCGCACAGTGGGGGCAGCTGGGGAGATGGATGGGGAAGCACGTCCTATGCCTCCCTGCAGAAATGGGGCTTCCCTTTGAGTTACGGTGAGGACAGCAGTGGCATGGGTCAGCAGCCTTGTTTGGTGGGTTGCCAGCCAGGCTGTGAATAAGCTTGAGACTTAAATCCCTTGCATATCTTGCTTCCTTGTCTTGCAGCTGAATCATTCCCCAGCAGGACAAATCAGCAGCTGTGGGTAAAGAGGACAATTGAGGAGATATGGCCAAGGGACATAAAAGCGAGGCTGGAGGAACCTTGTGTGGGGAAGACTGGTAGCTGTCAGAACCTGACATCAAGTGCCTGTCCAATATGAACCACTACCCCAATATCCCTCTGCCTTCCCAGTCGGCAGGAGGCACTGCTCAACCAGGCAGCCATCATTTTTGGTCTCAGGCCAAAATGCATCAGTCAGCCAATAAGTGAGCGTTACAAACACAATCTACTGGACTAACTCTAGGATATATATTTTCAAAGTTCATATTTATAGTTTGCAAACTCTGTCTTTCAGATAGCAAGTCCTAGTAGCACCAGAAGCTGTTGAATATTCCAATCAAACACAAAATTAGAACAGGATTCTGTGCCACAAATACAAAGTAAAGCCATCTGCCAAATTTTTAAAATACCTCACCTAGAGATCTGGTAATTTCTCTTGTAATGTGAGCATAATATACAGCTTGCCCCTAAGGAAACAGCCTCTGCTGTGTTTAGTAGATTTATAGTAAATCTTAATCATTGAAAGCCTATCTTCATGCTTATGGGTTTCTTTAAAGATGGCAACTGGTCCAAAGTTTCCAGAGAAGGGACAACATTTTTGTATTATTTATTAGTTCATTTTAGGTCACTGGAGGGCTTCCAAAGACATCTCCTTTTCTGTCTTATAAACCCTAAGAGTTAAGTAAGTATTCTCAAATAAGCGCAATTTACAGTATGTCAGCTTAAAATAAAATCATAACACATTTCTAAATTGATAGAAATTGCATAGCACCAAATGAGAAATAGGGATTTTTATCCTCTCATTTATACATGCTTGTCTCTCTGTCTATAAACATATGTTTGCACATACTGTGTATTGATAGATTAACATATAAAATTACAACACTGCATTTGCAACACTGTACTTAAAGTTGTGTCTGCATTTTTACTTCAGGGGTTTATATCTCAGCTATAAAAATTCTCTCTAGGCTGAATTTTGGCAAAGATTGACAAGCTACAAATTATTATTTTCTTTTTAGAAAAATTAGGAGAATATGTGAAGACAATAATCTCATTCTATTCATAGTGTCAAAAGGATATGTGGACTGATCCAGAATTTTGTTAGTTGGTAACTCAACCAAAGCCAAGGGAAGAAATTTTCAGTAAAACAGACTTGGCTTGTTATGCTGTGGGATTGAAATCCTGCGCCCCCTTAGCCACTAATGTGCTCTGCGTCCTTTCTCTGTTCTTAGCAACTTAAAAGAAAACATGATTTCCTTAAACCATGTACCAGTCATCTGTAAATGTTCATGATTAACAACAGTTCTATTCTGAATTTCAAGGAAAAATGGCAGAACTGATTCAGAAAGGAGTATGATCAGCCAGGGATTTCTCTGTAAGAGCTGGTTAAAGACACAGAAGCAGATAAGACTGAATGCTAACAGATCTGGTGGGATAGTAACCTCATTCCAGACAATAGCTCGAGCTGATTTTAGAGAGATGTTATAAAAACCCTAGCAGGAGGACAGATATAGGACAATCAACAAAGCAATGACTCTTCAGCATTTCCTGTGAGTGGGCTCATTTCTCCCATTCTTTCTCCCATCCTCTCAATATTTAAAGTGGGCTTATAAGAAAGATGGGGACAGACGTTTTAGTAAGGCCTATTGTGATAGGACAGGGGGTAATGGTTCTAAACTGAAAGAGAGTAGATTCAGACTAGATATAAAGAATAAATCTTTTATGCTGAGGGTTGTGAAACACTGGCACAGGCTGCCCAGAAAGGTAGTTGATGCCCCATCCCTAGAAACATTCAAGGCCAGGCTGGACGGGGCTCTGAGCAACCTGATGTAGTTGAGGGTGTCCCTGCTTACTGCAGGGTGGGTTGGACTAGATGACCTCGGCAGGTCCCTTCCAACCCAAACCAACATTGGTTTGACAGAATCTTTGATTCTGTCCTCCATACATGTTACTTATTGACCTTGCCACTGTGGCAAAGAGATTGGATTCATCCTTTAATATGTCTGCCCAAACTGCAATACTAAATGAAATCAAATGATTTGCTGTCTTTTATACAAACCCTTCTGCCATTAGAGCTCAATTAGTTCAAAGGAAGCAGTATGGGATGTTGGAGGAAAAGTTGATCATCATCATAAGGAGCAAAGTTGGTATTTATACTAGAGAGTGCAGAAAAACCTGTTAAGGATTAAGTAGGAATTGTGTGTCTCACAGGAATACCATGTGCCAAAATATGTCACCCTTTGACAGAGCTTCTGCAAGCAGCCTGTCTGGGTTACAACAACTGCCCTTCAATCCAAGATGACAAATAAAACATTATGTGCATCCGATGGGATAAATGGGCAATGATGGGGAAGGCTTCTTTCCATAAGAAGCCAGTGAGAATCCTCCCATTGTGCAGAAGGATATGAGATTACTATGTGACAGGCCTCATCAGCCTTCGCTGGCTTGAAAAGGGCTAGGGCCCATTTTATACCATTTTAGGGCCCTTTGTAGTGAAAAGGGCAGAATGGTTGTCCAGATATTTGACCCTTCTCCATGTCACTTTAACCTAAGGAAAAGTTGGTAAAGGTTTATTTAGCCTTAGAGCATAGCATGAGGAGAGACAGCTATAGGTAGCTATACCTAAAGCTGTCTCACATGGACTCCTTGAGCTGGAGACTCAGATTTCCTCAGGGCAGATCCCTCCGTGGTCCACATTGGCTGGAGAAGACTAGAATGCACTTTGTTCTTATTAAGAAGTGAAGAACATTGTGCAGGCCATGATGCCTCCCGGCTGCTATGGCATATTCTGCATTGCCTTTCATAAATAGATACTATTTTTTTTTGTTTTGCCTGCTCCCAGCAACTAGTAGAATTACTGTTAGAGTGGACAGTAGTCAGGCTCAGTAAAATACTACTCATAACTAAGTATGAATAGGGTATGTTCACCTAGATGAGCCCAAGTATTGATAGAACAGAATTGTTTATTTAAGTAAATAATGTTTCATTGTCTTCCATAAAACTTTTCATTCATCTTCATTTAACATCAAGCCCTCAAATAAATCTATGTATCTAATATATTTTAATTAAGCAGAGGAAAGGCGAAGAGTTTTTTTCTTTCAACATCTCCAGTTGCACTCTGCTGCTCTAGTCAATGAAAGTGAAACTGTAAAAACACGCCTTCATTATTAACACTAATTCTTACTTCATTTTCATTTTTGCTCTCAGAGAATGGATTGTGGTGCTATGCATATGAGATGGCACACCATGAGAAGGAAGAAGACTTATTCATTCCAAGAGGTAGCACAGCTCTGTTCAATGATATTTTTTATTTTCTTATACCTACCCATGGGCTTTTAACTTCCCTGGTGAAGCGTAAGCAACTTCTCAGGATACAGATTATCTCACAGACATCTCTCTCCTTCTCCTCTCTCTTCACGGTTGTCATTGCAAGCCCTTCTGTGCAAATGATACTGGTTACTTCTGCAGAAAAGACATACCAGAAGCGCACAATTTCAGAAGAGGGCCAGCACTGTATCTTCAGGCATTCCTGTGCTGCCCATGAGTACTCAGTGGAAGTACTGCAGTTTCAGTGAAATAGTCATTTTTATCTTCAAGTACTTTCAAAATATAAGTTCCAGTGCTGAAGTCTGATCTACATGTGTAAAAGATGAGGCCAGGGCAGAGTGCTATTAACTTCAGTGCAGTTTAGTGTTCTGACCCAAAATGTTAATTTAACTGCGTGTTTGCAAGATGAGGGCCTTTAACAGACCGCACAAAGGAATAAAACCAGCACAAATGAAATGTGCTTCTGATGTGAAATATAGCATGCTTTTAAGGGTGGTCACCATGATTAAGTGGCAGTTTTGGAATGAAGAGTGCTTTTCCAGTTAAACTAAAAAGCAATTTTAAACTCTTGGAGGTGGAATTTTGGTTTAACCTCGCTTACCTTAATATATATATATATATATGTCTCTGTGTGTGTATATATATATTTTTTTTTCTCTGACACTTTTTCCTAAGTCATCATAAAATCTTTACATGTCATTGTAAGACAGCACCTCTAACAGCAGAGTGGCCCCATGACACAATTCTGGCACACTAGTTCACTGAAATAATGCCCAATGAAGTTAGATCATCAATATCGTTTCCTGTATATAAGACTTGAGCTTTCCCTGGAGGACTGATCCACAAACTGAACCAGTCTAATCCTACTTAGCTTTGAGATCAGAACACATGGAGTATGTGGCGTACAGTCAGACGCTTAGGAGATAGAAATGTTTTCTCTGCTATCAGTCCCAGAATATACACACACTTCTTCCTGCCCCCTCAAGCAAAAACACATTTTGCCTTGCAGGACTACAGAATACTACCTACAATATTTTATGTTTCTTCTATCTCATTATTTAGAAGAATTATTTTATGTCTAATTACCTTAAGATAGCTAATTATGATACAACATAAGACAGTAACTCTCTACAAGTAAAATGCAAAAAAAACAATTCACAAGGAGAATGTGACAAACCTACATTTATTATTCTTTCCTATGAAGCTCCTTAAGTTTGGTTTTTTTCCTGAAAAAGAAGGGACAAAGAAAAAGAGGTTCCTTCACCTCAGTATGTCAACACATCAATGCATAAGAGATGCAACCTCTCCAGTGCTTAAAAGTTACAAATTAGTTTTGACTATGCTCCCTTTTGACTGTGCCTGCAGGGTTTTTTTCTGCCAGGTTTTTTTTCACTGCACCTTAACTCAAAAAATTCCAATAAAACATTTCAACAAAAATTTATCCTTAGATTTGCCACTTAGGTATTCTCAGTAAACTTACCTACCCGTGTAGCCCCGTGCTGGAAAGGTATCAGTTCTAGGGTGATGCTGGTTGACTCCATAAATCATTCTCGGAAAATTCTCCACTATATCTTCTCACCAGGGTAAGCTCATCTGCAAGTGATTGACAACAACTCAGCATTCATTTGGTTTTTTTGATTTATTTAAATACATTCATTATTGCTCACGTATCACAATGATGTGTATTAAAAATAGATGATACATAGCTAATCCTAGCAGTTCCATAAAATTGTAAAGTATTATGTGCTAACTTTGCTGCAACGAATAGTCACATAATACATTCATTGTGCCTTTCCTTATAACTACGGAAAGATAGTTCAAAGTCCACCTCATAAAAAAGGGTGTGTGTTTGAGTGTGGTAAAGACAGGGCTAAGGGTGGGTGAAAGCATTATTTGTAATGGAACAGGGCTATCATATCATCTCACTGCCACTCTGTTAGACCAATCTGTCAATCAATCAATCGTTTAAGAATCACCCATAGAAACCATCACTAAACCCAGGTTATTTAGCTCTTTACACCCATTTAAAGCACCATTATGACTTGTAGTTAGCTTCAGTTATGCAAAATATATATATATTTTGCATACGAATAGCAAAGGCAGGAAGTTAATAATGCTATTTATAAAACAAAACAGCCCTAATGTTAAGTGAATGGCTTTCGGCCATGGTTCAGCCAGGTAATGAAACATGTGCCTGGATTTAAGCACATGAATCACTCTATCGATTCAAAAGCACTCTGCAGGTGCCTACAGTTCAGCGTGCACTTGAGTTGTCGGATGGATCAAGGACTCCATCAGTTACGAGAATACACAGAAAGGTGTTTGTCAGGTGGATTTTAGGGCTGTTTGTGTACAAGGACTCCATGAATGAAAATTACCAAAAAAAACCCCAGGATAAGTCAGGAAAAAGAAGATGCCAAGAGTAGTGTGGCACACTGGCTCTATCTCACTGCAGCACAAGCCCTTTGGAAGGGACTGTGGTGCTGCTTTATGATCTGGGTTTCATTGTGCTCATCGTTGGTGACGGGCCAAGGAGCCGGGAGGAGGCTTTGCTTCACCTTGCCTCTCAGCTTCGTCTCAGATGCAGAGGTATGTACTGGATCTGCAATGGCACCTTCCTTTTGGTAACTTCTTTCTACAAATTCACTTGATTGTAGTGCCACAAACCACTGCACCAGCACACCCTGGGGTGCAGCGTGAGGGCATGAATGTGCAGCTTGGTGTAAACTCACTACAGCTTCTCATTGAACTGCCAGCTCCCTTCTACTTGCAAAACAGTGCATTAAAACACACAAGTGTGGCTCCTTCCATACAAAATGATACCTTAAAATGTATTTTAGAAATTGTAGGGGGAATAGTGGCATATGTAACACAGAGGCTCCTCATACAAGCCTGTTTTGCAAAAGAACTGTGAGTAATCTATACTGTGACTGGGGGAACATGAGTCGTTTAATTTATGTGTAGGCAAAACTGTAAATGCCCAGAACCTTTGGTACAGCACAGACCAGTCTGGACCCTAACAGCCACAAGACTCGTTGTGACTGAAGAAGATGGCAAAGCTCTCATGGACTTCAGCAGAGGCAAAAATGTGCCTTTAAGATTGCAGGATTTCACCCAGGCACCAGCAAACACAAGGCAATGGAGCATGCAGACATCGCTGGTGAGTAAGCAAACAAAAGAAGGCCTCTTGAACAAAATGTGTTTTAATTTGATATTTGTAGGAGAAAAAAGGAGTAAGGGATTTATCTGGTTCATAAGTGTGAAAGCAGAAGATGTAGAAGAATAGCAGACTAAAAATTGAGAGCTATTTGAGGCCTGGATGAAGTAGGAGGGAGGAAGAGTTTGGGGGAAGGGGCAAAAAAGAAGGGTCTGGTGAAGGCAAGACCATAAATATAGGTCTGGACTGCGCAGTGCATGGGATACAGGACTGCATAATTCCCTTGTGACACACAGGATACCCTTGAAAGAATTTAAAGTTGACAGACTACTAAAATCTATAAATAAAGGGCATCTCTAACCAATATTTCCATTGCTCTATTAACTGGTCCCACATTCCATCTCCCAGAATGCAAGAATACTAAATAGTTAATGCTCTGAATAAAACATCTCTCCAACCTACTTGTGATCAGTATGCGCTGAAACGTGCCTGCTCAGACAATCCCTCTGACCTGAGGAACCTATAGTGCATTTATTAGCACTCTGTGCTACTGTCCAGGGTAGAAAGAGTTCAGCTACTTCTAGTTTAGGCAATGTGGTGTTTCCTACCCTTCATTGCCTGACCTCGAACACTATGCTAACAAGCTTTCCAGTCTTGCACCCCGTGTTAGCATTTATCTCCTTGAAAAAAAATAAAAAATAAAGGACTATAGAAGTGAAGAAAACCATCAAAGACCAAGTAGACCACTGAAAAGTACAAGAAACTTCAGTGGGTTTTGGGGGTACCAGAATCCTCATTATTTTCTCCAAGGCTGCCTAAGGAAACAACACCAGCTTCTTGTGTTAGAGGAAGTCTTCTGTTAAAGGAAGGGGGGTGTTATTTTGCTGAACAGCACAAATCAGCACAACAACAGTGTTTACAAAGAACTTCAGATGCTTTACAATAAATCTGGATGTGCTTAAAAATCCCATAAGGGTTTTAAAAAAATCTGAATGTGTTTTCTCAAGTAACTATTTAAAGCATATTAGAATTTATTTAATTGCATTGGGATTTTTCAAAGCATATCAGGGCAAAACAGTAGAGTATAGGCCCCAATATGCTAATTAATAGCTAGCTAGACCCCTGAAATAAACCTGCTACACTTCATTAATCAGACAGTAATTGAATTGGCACAGTACTTCTGTGCAAACTGTATGTAGATTGAAGTACTGGTCCTGCCAATGGAGAGGGTAACTTTCTCCACTAACATTTTTTCAGTGGGCAGTTGGCCTTTATAATTCATACTTTTCTGCATGGAAAAATCTCACATTACTAAACTCAGTGAATTATTGCTCATGCTGAGACAGTCTTTTAGGTAAGTACTTTTCATGACCATAAGTTCAGCTCAGTGGAAAAGAACAAATCAGAACTGATACACTTTGCTTTGTCATCTAAAGACATCTGCCAATTAATGTTATTATAAAATAATAGTGTTGAACAGATGTTTCATTTACAACATTTATTTTCAACTGTATGAAAGCTAACTACCTGGGGATTTCACTGGCAAATAGCGACTACTTTGCTTACAGAAAGCGAAACAAGAAATTTTCTGGCAGAACTGATGAAGTGTAATTTTGGGTATTTATTGTCTATAGTCAGATCTGATAAAAGAGTTAGCTAGACCAAAAGGAAATGGACAAAAAAAACCCCTTACTTTAAATTTATAACATTTTTTCTTATGAAATAATTACTTAGCATTCCTGCAACTTTAGAAAAGAGGCCACATATTTGTGGTATGACCTTGGGCTAGTCACTTTGCTCCAAGGTGCTTTTCAGGGTATCCAGCAGATGTTCAAAGCCAGGTGCCAGAGGCATCTTCAACAGCACCGAGCTGTTCAATTCCAGTTTAAATCAGTGGGAGTCAGGCACTCCAGCATTTCTGAAAATTCAGAGATCTGTATCTGTGGATCCCTCTTCTGACCTTCTGCCATTGCTTGCCTGTCTTCCCTGCCATAGACTTATGTGGGACTGTCCACAGGCTTCAAGTCAGGTATCTGTTTGGGCGTATTCCTGAACTGGTTCCTTAGTACTTGGCAGTTTTGAAGTTTTCAGTATCTTCTGCTAGACTGCTAATGTTGCTTTGAGGAAGTTATTGTCTGTCTGTCTGTCTGTCTGTCTGTCTGTCTATCTATCTATCTATCTATCTATCTATCTATCTATCTATCTATCTCTTTCATTAGATATTTTATATATCACTTTTATTAGGGGAAAAAAAGACACTTTGTGTCTTCTCTGCACATACTTTTCTTCAAGCAAGTGCACCAAGTTTCACTTGTAAAGTAAGACTTAGAGAAATGTATAAGGAACTGAAAAGGACCCTGGATAATGAAAATGCTTGAGTATTCTTAGTTGACTATAAGCATTGCAAGGCACACACACACTGCATGTATTTCACAGTGCCAAAACACTAAATTCCTATGGTAAGATGCAATGAATAAGCAGCAGAGGAGGATGGGATAATTTTTAACATATAGTTGTATTAGTATATGCCCGTCAAGGCAACAATAACAAATTAACATTACGATAAAGGGGAGAAACAGCTGTGATAGGCACATCGATTATCAGAAGAAGCTACAGTTCTTTTATCTAAGAAAAACAAAGAAAATTACCTAGCGTTTTTTCAACAAATATTTAAACTGATCAGATATTTTGAACTTCCATGCTTATTGAGGGAAACACTATCCTTAGAGCTGGCTTGTTAACAAAAACTGGTGTAACACTTTGGGGAATATATTCTCCAGCTATCTTATTTCTTCTAATCATTGTCCCCTTTCACTGGAGAATTTCCCATTATTCAGCAACATATGGACGAAACATTTCTTCAGTAATCATGTCTGAACAAAGTAATCATTCCCTCATTAACCAATTATTCCTCAGAATCAAATGAAACAGGCATATTTGCTAAGACAATTTCCTTTAATAAACCCTATGGAACCGTACCTCATGCATACCCTATTCAAATAGTTTAATTCAAAGATCACAGTGTAGATGATGAAGAGGGATTCTTGTTTTACACTGACAATAAGTGATCTCAGGAGCAAGGTTAGGGATGGAATTAATACCAGATTAAAGAAAAAGGCAATGTTAAAAGAGCAGTAATTACTGGCTAAAAATTTAACCTTTTCTATTCCGCACTATCCCTTTTCTGTGTGCTTAAAGTTCAGAGTGCAATTCTGTTAATTTTAAAGGAGCTTGAAGTACAGGTGGATAGACAGGCTCTGAAAGGGCCACCAGTCTATATGCAATACTCACGTACACATCCACAGCAGAAAAAACTCAGTCAAAAAGTAGTGAATTTCTATGTTGGCTGAGGAAATAAAGTGTCATAGTAAGTGGCAGTACAGAAAGCGCCCAGGCAAACTGTATCTGGTGATCCTTTAAAACTTCTCTCTAGTTGGATATCTAAATAGGCTGATAAAGAAAAATCTGATCTTGAAAGCTCAAAGTTTATCCAGCAGGTATGTGTTTACTTGTTGTATACAGTATTTTCATTACCTCTTTCTCAGATACAATTCACTTCACTCTTTGATGGCTTAGAAACTTCATTATAAACCCAGAAAACTAACGACGTAATGTTATCCTAGCTTATTTCTTTTTAGTACTGAAACAGATAGTTGCAAAATGAACAATGAACTCTCTCTTTAAGATATAGCCAAGCTCTCAGCATTCTTCAGTTCCTTTGTTTCTTCTTGCTGTTTTCAGTGAAAAGTACAACCTGAGAGTGTGTTGTAGGGATAGTCAGCTGAAAAGCCAAATTCTTCAGCTTTCACTTGGCTAAAACTCCCAGGAACTGAAAGTTGTTGCCAATATCTTACAACGCATGCTGAAAATTTCAAGCTTTACTTAAGTATTACTATAATATCTTACAATGCATTTTGAAAATTCTAAGCTCTCCTTAAGTATTACTATCATCAGTTATTTCTAATCTGCAGTCTAAAGTTGGAAGAGGAAAACAAGAGCAACCACATTTTTCTCTAACACATGCTCTAGTGTTCTTTCACCAGTAACTTGCGACTTAACAATACCACCCTCAGATCTTTCATAAGCTTGAGAGGCAGATCACTTCATGAATTTTTGTTCCTCACAGCAATGACTGTGTTGCCTGGAACTGTCGTTTCTGCCACAACTGCCACCAAACTTTAACCTGTAAATCCCCCACATGTTAACAGTGTATCTATTGGAGCATCTGTGCTTCCCTGTCCTCCAGCTTGGTGGTTGCCCCAAACCAGCAAGCTAGCTATAAACTATCTCATTGGACATCAGTAGCAGCCCATATGGGGTAACATAAAAGTCAACATGTGCTGCAAAATTTGAGCTAGAAGCTGGGTAAAGTACTCTGTTAGCCTGTGCTCACCCTGGCGAAACTATCTGTCTCTGTGCTTTACAAGTCCTGAGTTACATTGCCCCTATGTGTTAATTCATTTGGTGAAGCAAAACTTTTTGGACTGTATTGCAAATTATGCATGCAGGAGACATTACTTACAAAAGAGAAGTATGCTGATTATAATTAACCCATGATTATGTCCTTATTCAAAGTAAAAATTAGCTCACAGTTGGGACAAATACACCAAAAATA
Organism: Phalacrocorax carbo; assembly: GCF_963921805.1. Lineage (NCBI taxonomy): Eukaryota > Metazoa > Chordata > Aves > Suliformes > Phalacrocoracidae > Phalacrocorax > Phalacrocorax carbo. The sequence continues at coordinate 148,423,811 of NC_087513.1, read as the reverse complement.
CCTTCAAAATTGTCATTCATATACCCAAATGATCTGTCTTCTTATTTGGATTATCTTTCTGGTAGGGTAAGGGTTCTGTTTTCAAAATTCTTACACTAAATTTATTTCTTTGTCTATAAATCTGAAGTCTCAACCAGTTAGTCATTCACGAGTGCCAGTGAGACTGTGAGATCTCCACAAACTAGCGGTGACAGCTGTCATTCTATTGTGAAACACTTTCTAAAAAGTTTTATTCTGTACCCCTTTTGCTGAGGATCTGGACACTTGAGACAAGGCTTTGGTTTTCAGTCTGTAATTTTCTGAATATTGGCATCAAATCAGAGGCCAGCTGATTCACAGCTCTCATGCCCAAGGGATTCTGTGATGAAGTCACTCTAAGTGAACAGCCTACACAGATTTTTTTTAAAACAAAAAACATTCACTTTCATTTCTGGATTTGGTCTCAAGCTAATAAATATAATAATCAGTTCTCCTTATATTTAGAGGTATTTTACTCTCTTTATTATAGTGTTGTCTACCAGAGTTGCAATGGTTCAGTTTCAGCCGTCATTTCTATGACAAAAAGATAACTAGCCTTTAAGAATCCACTCAAGGATGAAATCTGGCAAACAAGGCATGTGCATGAAAACAAATTCTCTCCTTTTAAAAAAGAATAACACCAGAATATTTTTTTTCCTCTATAGGCTTTTAAAACAGAGAACGACTAAAAAAACTTTGGGGGATTCATAGCTCTTTTTCCATACAATTTCTACTATTTAATATGTTACGTAGGTAATGACACCTCTGTGTCTTTCTGACAAAATATTGAATTATATAGAATCTTAATCCACACCCATTACTTTGGTTTGCAAAGGGATTAGGTAGTAAGCAAAGACGCTCACTAGCTCAATACGCTACTTATTCGAATTTGGGATCACTGTAAAAAAGTAGTGCTTTCTCTTTTCCAAAGCAAACGCTGCTGTAAATGAGAACTTATAGTCACTTGCTTCCACACAAAGCAGGCAGCATGTTTACTACAAAACAAAGCAAAAAACCCTGCCCTCAATGGACAAGTATTGCCTATAAAACGTTGATATTACAGATATTGATCCATAAGTTATGCAGCTACTATTATATATTCATTCATGATTATTGCGCCAGATTTGTTATGGCAAACCTGGATCCCTAATTTACGCATTAAGTGTCCTGAACAGCATGTTTTAATATGATAGTTTTAAATGCCTCAACATACCTTTCTAAAAACTAATGTATTGGTGGCCTGAAGGTTTAACGCTTCCTCCATTCTCACAGATAGGGTAGGCTGCCACAGCTCTAGGAATATCTTTAGGGTCTCTCTGGAGAAACATCTGTACATAAAGGACATCAGAAGCAAGCCACTGCAATTCCCTGGGCACTTACTACCATGTTCCTACTAAGAATATTTCTTCAGCTGTCCTACTTTGCCCTATTTGAGATGCTCTTCTGTTTGCCAGCTAAGTGCCTCAACAACTCTGCAAATGTCATCCAAAATACCTATTGCCGTTTGATCGTGTGACACTTGAACAAGTAATTCTTTTTTCCCACCTTTGCCCAGTCTTAGGCTTTCCTATACAGACTGTGAGTAACATTACCCTACCAGTTATTCTTCTTTCCAGGTATTTTACTAATTTCTCTTTTTTGTCTAGCATTCATTAGTTCATTTTCCTTTTGAGTGAGACCAAATGTAGCTATGGGTTTTTTTTTTTCATAATTTTCCTGGTTTCAGCTGGGATAGAGTTAATTTTCTTCATAGTAGCTAGTACGGGGCTATGCTTTGGATCTGTGATAAAAACTGTGTTGGTAATGTGGAGATGTTTTAGTTGTTGCTAAGTGGTGCTTACACTAGCCAAGGACTTTTCCAGCTCCCCGTGCTCTGCCAGGGAGGGGGCACAGCTGGGACAGCTGACCCAAACTGACCGAAGGGATATCCCACACCATATGACATCCTCAGCATGTAAAGCTGGGGGAAGAAGGAGGAAAGGGGGGACACTCAGAGTGATGGCGTTTGTCTTCCCAAGTAACCATTACGCATGATGGAGCCCCGCTTTCCTGGAGGTGGCCGAGCACCTGCCTGCCGGGGGGAGTAGTGAATGAATTCCTTGGTTTGCTTTGCTTGCGTGCACGGCTTTTGCTTTACAGATTAAATTATCTTTATCTCAGCCCATGAGTTTTCTCACTTTTACTCTTCTGATTCTCTCTCCCATCCCACTGTGGGGGACTGAGTGAGTGGCTGGGTGGTGCTTGGTTTCTGGCTGGGGCTAAACCACAACAATAATCGATTGAACATCTAAGCACATGTTGAATTTAGCGATAGTAGGGTTGTCATCCTGAGACAACACTGAATTTGCCCTGTTTAGGGACTGGTAAGTCCCAGAAAGGTTGTCTTCTGAGCTTGGGGATGTTTATTGGAAGGGTGGGGTGTTTGTTTCCCGCCCAAAAAAAAGCAAAGCAGCCAAGTGTGTCTGCAGCACACATAGCGGAGCATGCAGCACAACCCGGGATGCAAGCGAGAGCATGGTAGCAGGTTTGCAGCGTGAAAAGCAGTGCCAGGCAGAGTCCCTCACTTGGCCCCAGAAGCAATATGTTTGCAGAGGAAAGACAATATAACCGAGCTACTAAGCCTCCTCTCATTGCAAGGCTAATTAGCTTAAGTGGTTTGCCAAGTAAATGTAATATTACTGCTTTTGGAGCTAGCTCAGTTAGATACTATTTTTGGAGGCCTCTCCATGTTAATTAAACATATTTCACTGCATGTTGCGAACATGCCATTAGTTCCTCTTCTATTTCTAATTAATGGAGAACCTTGACCATAGCTATGCATCATTATATTAAAACTTTATCTTTTGTCCTATAAACGGACACATTTTACAGAAACTAAATAAATAGAGCCATGCACAGGAATTTATCAGTCATTTCTAAGGAAATCAAAAAGCCTCCATTACTAAAGGGCAGCTAAAAAAGAAAAGAAAAAACAAGCAAACAAGCAACAACCAAAAATCTCATGCAGCCCAATGCCCAGCAATCAGTCATCTTTCTGTTTCTGTAAGGAAGTCTGAACACAGCTGCTAAACTAGTCCAAATACCTAATGAGCATTCAGAGTAGGGTGTTTTAAGAAAGAACTTATTTCAGTTTGTTTCAGGCAATTGGTTTCAGGTGACAGCATAATAACCTGTTCAGAAGCTTCTGCCAGGGGCTTCTCATGGATACAAACACTATATTGCTGACACTTTTCCAAATAGATTTTGAATGCTTCAGCATTGGAGCAGAGTTCAGCTACATAATCCACTTTTTGATGATCATATCTAGTAAGGTGTCTCTGCCTGGATTATACTTACTAACAGGCTAGTGGCCAAGGTCAACACATGGTGCACCTTTTCTATTTTTATCATAAACAGGGATGCAATTGAAGGCCTACTCTGCGGAAGTCCAGCCTACTCTCTTTGTAGTGATGTATCCTTATCAGGACATTACAGAAAATTTTGGTGTAGACAACTTTAAAAAAAAAGGCACTGAGAAAAATTAAGCTTGAAATCTCAGATTACTTATCACCTTACCAAAGGGCCAGCATGTTCCAGAGGTGGAGAAACTCTCCAGAGGACAGATAAGAGGCAAAGCCTGCTTGGCCCGGCTGGTCTTGCAGCCAGCTCCTGCTGCGCTCCAGGGTTCGGGGGGACTTGCTGCCGTGTCTTTGTCATATGGAATCATTCCCTGCTCCTGCTGCTCACCCTAAGGCTAGTGTCTTATATTTAATTTTTAATTTTAAAGACAGGCTGCAGTCTTTAATATTTTCCCCTCATGCATAAGTTGCAGGTATGCATAGCTCTTAACAGACACCAAGCCCTGTGTACCTCTCAGTTGCCTAAATATCCTGTTCTGGCAAGTAATTTTAGAAATCTTCCTTGTTAAGCAGTAGTGGGGGATTGTGTACAGATTTTCTTTGCCTTAGGTAGACAAGAAACAAACCCAAAACAACAGGCACCTCAGCAAAAAGGTCTTGGACAGTACTGCCTGAGATATTCACCCCGTCCTGATGCCGAAGGCTGCCAGCTGGCCAAGGCAGCAGGTAACAGCATAGATCTCCCTGCTTCCTCTGCTTCAGGTTATGCCCAGGTGTATTAGAGCAGAGCTGCAGCAAAGGTAGGTGGTTAGAGTCACTCTAATGTACAGGCTGTGAAATAGGGTGGCTGATGTGTGGCCTTGCTTTTAGCATGGTATGGGCAAATGGACACATTTGTTTCCTATGCCTTTACTATTGGTAGTCCTTCTATATGGCATACAAAGTTTTGTGTTTAACTGGGAGAAAAACATTGGAGTCAGACAAATTCGTTCATTGCCTGTGAACACTGTGCTGAAGAGACCATATGCTTGTTACCAGAATGTTTCCTTTGCTGGTAGCCCTCTACGTGGACAGGCTAATTTATCGAAATGGCATTCATGGCAATTCTTCAGATTGTTCTTTCCTATAAGCACTTTCAGTATACTTTGCCTCTACTTTATTGATCTGAGAAGCCTTTAAATATTTGACTTAGTAAGAAAAAACACTCTGCTCTGACTGACATCCTGTCAGGAAAATTTATCTAGCAGTTTTTTGTTAGAAGCACAGGCACAAGCCCATCATACATATGGATAATATTTTCATGGCATTGAATAACAATATTGTACCTAAAAAATTATATTTTTTTTCTCTACCTTTTTTCCCCTCTAAAGTGTACAAATGCTGACAGAATATGATTAAGGAATTGGAAGATCTGAACTTTTCAGCAAAGCAGGTTTTATTTTTTAATTTATGTCAAATGAGTTTTGTAAAAATAATTATTTTTGGAGAATCAAAATATTTAGGTTTGTTTCCAAAGTGTAATTGATTTGGGTAATATATGAAAAATATATTTCTATCTGGGAAGTAATTTTAAAGTTTAGAAAAATGAAACTGCATTCTGAAAGTGTTAAACCAGGATATTTGAACCTTACTGAAATATGTTTTTCTTGAAATTAAATTTTTAAAGAAATACACCTGCCTTACTGAAAGTGCTTTATGCTGATTAAATAGCATTTTTTAATAGAAAAAAAACAAACAAGCATTCTGCTGGAAAATATGTTTCCAAATCTAGTGACTCTACATTTGCATGCTGCCTCATCCTGGCTGTGACGGATGTGGTCAGGTCCTTATGTGATTCACTCAAACTGTTTTATGTTCACTGTCCTAGGATGCCCTCAGACAGTACAGTTAGATACCAGTTCAAGGGAACCAAATCTCAATCACTAGGAGGTTCATAGAAAGTGATCATAGAAGAGGCATAAAACACAGCAACCTATTTCTAAAACTAAAGTGAATATTCATCTCCTTTTTTGCAATACTCATTCAACTCTATAAAATATTCACTGTTCATAAATAAATCAGTGCACCTTACAGCTACAAATACATTAACTAAGTTTAGTTTTCTGTCACTGGGGCTAATTTTAGAGCTGTGTGAAAACGATTAAAATATTTTCACAAAAAAATTGGCTTGTAGATTTCCATTTTGTTACTGGCAATTCCACGCTGGCAGAACACACTTTTTTATACTCACTCTGTTTACCAGCTCACACCACTTTTTTGTATTATTAAATGGAAGTAAGCAAGGTAGCTCTTTTGCTCCCTTCCTGCTGAGTACTTAAAGGGAGGAAAACAGAGCTGGAAGCACCTGTGTTAGGTTTCTAGGACTCCCCTCCTCCTCCATGCTCATGTTCCTCCTCCCAAGCCCAATGCAGTGAATGTGACAGCAAAGTCCTGACCCAGGCGTGAACACAAAGTGCTTTTCCATGGATTCCCATATGTCAGTAGCATGTCGCTGGCATCAGGATTTTAATAATTAGTGCTCAATGGAAATATTTTGCTTAACTCAACCCACTGAAATAATAAAAGGAAAATGTAGAAATAAGCGCTATGGTTTTCAGTGACAGGCTAATTTTAGAGCTTTGTGAAAACGAACATGCCAAAGAAAAACAGAAAAAAACTCAGGATTTTGGTCACAAGAAAAAGATTCATCTCCATCCAGCATTAGCAGCAGGACTGATAGAAAAAAGAAGACAAGACACTTCCTGGTGCACACATGGCACTACATACGCAAAATGTTATGTTAGGACTGCTCTGCCATTGGATTCCCAGGGGGTACTGAAGTATATCTGATCCTGACAAGCTATGGAATCCCAAAGTCCTACGAGTCAGTATGATGACTCATTAAATGTGCTACCAAAAATTGTTAAATTCACACAGGAGTCTTCTTTTACAGAACTTCTAACTTGCTCCTCCACCGTCGCACGTCTCACTGCTCACAGCTGAAGTGTTACACTATCTAACTTGCAGGCTTACACAGTCAGTCCCTGCACTGAAAACGCCAGAAGGAAAACGTATTCTGTACCCCACAAATCATATACACTGGTGTTGGCCAAAACGGTCTCTCCTTTTCTTGTGAATCCCCAGTCTGAAGTAAGTATGGCTGTTTTTTCTATTTATATATTACTTCTCTTATCAACAGAACTATGATAGAAAGCAATATACATCAAACATGTAGCTAGCATCCTCAAGTTATACATAAGTTTATGCATTGAATAGATTACGGAATAGAAAGTCTAATCTGAAGCCTGTGCAACAAGCTCTCAGCTAAGCCAGTGAAAAGAAAAAAAAAACCAGAATATGAAAACCTTTGGATACTTCTCTAAGCTATTCTAGAGTAGATCTGGGAAATATTAGGATAAATCTTAAACACATTAATGGGTTAACTGGCTCTACTGAGGGCAAAGGAACCTGGCAGATTTTCACCAGCTGAGAGCCTATGCCAAAGTTTTCTGATTTTTTTATTTTTTATTCTGGCATGATCCTCTTTTCCTTTGGTATTTGTCTATTCCTGGCATATGTCCCCCGTTCCTTCTATGAACAATAAATCAAAGAAAACATTTAATTCTTCTGAAGCATCCACCTCTCAATAAATTACCCTGCTATTCTCTTTGAGGCGCTGCGTCTCCTTCACTGACCTCCCGTTCCTTAGACACTTGAAAAATGCCTTAATATATATCTAAACTTCTCTGTGATCCTCATTTCATTTTTCACCTTTGCTTTCCTCATAATTTTTGGTGAAATTCATTCTCTAATACTTCCAGATCTCTCTCATACCTGGGTGTTTTATACCTCACATATGCCTGTGTCTCAACCCTTAATTACTTTTTCACATCTTTATTTACCCACATTGACCTTTTTTACTTTCTAGTATATATATTGCTGGATAGGACACATAACCCTTGGCCATACATTAATTTATCATTGCACATTTTTCCATTTCCCTTCTGTGGCCTTTGTACAAAATTCTATTACTTTATTCCATTGGATTTCACCCAACTCTTACCATATGTTTTCAAATTTCTTAGTCTGAATTTCAGCATCTTATCACCAACCATTTAGCTCTGACTTTATTATTAATTATAAAATCTGGGTTCCAAATATGTAACCAGTTACACATACTCAGATGCACACAAGTTTTCTTTCCAAAGGTCCATACTGTGCAGTAGGCTGGGAGCCCTGTCAATGCATCTGTACACGTATTGAGACTCACATATAACTGGACAACTGAGGTCCTAGTACATTCTGGTTTTTTGCCAAGTTTTTTCTGGGCATATTCTGGAATTTGATCAACACATAGGACCTATTCATAGGTAAATAGTATGTTTAATTAATTTCACTTCCTATTCTGTTCATGAAAATAGGATTTTCTATTGGTTACCTCCTTTCACATTTACGAAATATACATGCTGGCCCCTCAAACACAGCCAAACATTTTATGTCTTTGGATTTCTCTTTAAGTTGTAGAGGGGACCAGTGAGCAGTCATGAGCTGCCTGGCACCATTTCGCTGTTGCTCTTGGATGGATGTGGCCCTTGTGATTGGGCTTCCTAGTATAAGCACTCTGCAGCAGCTGGTTTTAAAGGTCTTTTTTCTGTAAACAGCGGTGCCAGTAAGACTAAATCAGACTCACAGAGTTCAAGCACAAAGAAGAGGCAAACACAGCCAAAGGAATTTACTATGAAAATGTAAATGAATAACCACTGAAAATTATTTGTAGCAAGGGTTTTCCAGTATTATCGACTGTGATCAAGGAACTGATCATTTATGGCAGCACTTGTACAAACTGATTTTTCAGGCAGACTGAAAGTGAATCCTTTCAATTTCTTGGCCAAAGTGAAAAACAAATATTGTTTCCATTTGCTCTACACGTATCCTGCCAGTTAAGGATAAGTTCAAAGTGTATAAAAGATGGGTACTATCATTCCCTTGGGCAGAAATGTCATGAGTAGCAGCTATCTGCCGATTAAGTATTAATGCAGAAACAGGCCAGCTCATTTGGAAGCCAGAGCACCCCTTACCTGGCAGGAAAGTTTCTTTGTGGGACAGATTGTGTGTTACTATTGCCTACAGTGGAGAAAAAATCAACTGAAAAACAGCTAAACAGTTCTGAAAATTAGCCTCAAACAGGCTAAAACAGGGCATTCAGAAAGCAAGGACACAGATTCAAGGTTTATTTCTTACAACCTGCTTAGCCGATACCTATTCCCAGTCACAGAACTCGATGCGCTTAGCTGTGGTAGCCTTCAACTTTGCCATCTTTTCCCCACAGTCTTAATTTCTGAACTCTCTCAACCTGTTGCTTCATCTCAGCTTGCAAGGTCTATGGCCTGCCGCTGCAACCTCTGATACAACAGGAAGCCCTCTCTAAGTGGGGCTCCACAGGGTACTTTCATGCAGAGAAGTAACACTGGATTGAATTATATGTGTAAAAACTAGCAGAGCTCTGAAAGAATTCAGCAGCGGTAGGGCTTATGCAGAGGCAGAGGAAGTTGCAACACCCATGTAAGATGTGACATTTCCAGAGGCTTTGGCAGGACTCCGCTCTGCATATCTGCTACACAGATACAAATGCGCAGCACATGCTTCTCTGCGGAGCTGTTAGCCACTGTCTTGCTACAATGGATGGAGGCAGTTATTGGGCAGAAAGCATCACGTCACAAGACTTACTCATCAGTTGCAAGGAAACACTGTCTCATCGTGTTGACTAGCTCTCATCTGCACACCTATGTTAAGTATATTTAATGTGCTAAGAAACAGATATGGTCTGAAACATCCACGATACACAGATCCTGAAACAGAGTTTCAACTAGGATCTTATTTGTGCATTTCAGTGCTTGTTAATCATATTCATTCACATTCCTTGCAGGCATATGGGGAGAGTCTATACAGAAGCCAGCCAAGAGGAAGAAGCAACTAAAATAAACAGATGGGTGGACAGGGAGGAAATAATATTAAGTAGTTAAACACATAATATAGTGTCTGGAGAGAAAAATAAAAGGGCTAAGAAAAAAATATCAGGCAAGAACCCTTCTCTCCTTCCTTACAACACACACAGAGCAAGTGATAAGGGCTCTTGGGGAAAATTGTAAAGTGTCTGTAAACAAATACAGAGATTGTAAAGATGAATACAAAGGACATAGCAGCACATGCAGAGGGGTCAGGCTTCATTTTCTGTTACCCTGGAATAAATAAAAATAACTTTACTGGTTTTCAGTGAGGTTCTTCTAGATTTACACTAACATAATTGAAAGCAGAATCTGGCCCAGAAAGTGGATTCTTGAATTTAACCAACACATTATGATGAAATGAAAAATCAGCAGAGGCTAAAATAGTGATGGATATAAACTCCAGCTGGTCAAATAATGAAAGACAGATTCATGAAGATGTGACTCAAATCTGATTTTTTTGCTACCAGCGGAGTCATATTCTTCATTATTGTCCCAGTCTCCATTTTAAAAGTTTAGTCATTCAGTCATGGTGAAAAAACAATACCATGTGAAAACTGTAAATGTAGTAAACAATTCACCAAATGAACCATCTGAACTACACAGGCAAAATGAAGAATTTTGTTATCAGTAATCAGTGGTGAGTAGGGAGAGTAACTCACAAGGAAACAAAAGAATGCTTTGCCTCTTTGATTCCTCTACTATTACTCAGCCAGCTCTGGTGTGAACATACTCTCAGTAGGTGCAGGGCATCACCAGCAAAAGGAGAACAAGACAGATCTTTAACTCAAGGTTTTAAAATCTGCTTTACATGGAAAACGTAGCAAAAATACCATAGTGTGGATGTTGGGAACTCCTTAGTGTCACTGAGACTACTCATAGCAATGGTGGCAGCAAAGAAGGGACAAGCCTGTTTGGCATTGGATTAACTCAATTCCAGTTCAGCAAAACTCCCTTCCTAGCATATTACTACAAAGCTAGCAATAGTAATTGTCACAGAATAGTGAAGAACTTTGAAACACTGGCAACCACAGGACAGAAGCATAAGAAAATCCAATGTCTGGACTGGATCCAACCTGCTTGGTATAAGTTGAATTTACAGAAATTCACATTATATTTTAAATGCATGTCTTTATTCTGTGTGGCTACAAATAAAAGGAGATGTTGCCTTACCGGAAACCACTAAGCATTGCCTTCCTGTCTGTCAGAAAGAAAGAAATAAACCTAAGAAGGACATGGGGAAAAACTGAAAAGAGCAAAACAGGCATGTGTTGAAAAATGGCCACTGAGCTACCACTCACTTACAGCCTTCTATGAAATGGTAACTTCATGGTTGTGCCCATGAAAGCAGAAAGTCTGCATTTTTTTTTAAAAGAGGGTAACATTTGCTGCTTGGATGGAATAGAGGAAAGAATGGCACAGCTCTGCTCTCCACTGGTCCCGAATGGGGCAGATTTTCTGGGCTTTTAGGCTCCCAGAAGGTTTTTGTAAGCATGTGGAGCTTCCCTTTTCAGTCCTGCCACCTCCTCTCCCATCCCTAAGGATGAGACAACTGTTTTGGACAAAGAGAAGGTTTTAGATCCATGTAAACCTCAGTGATTCAGTGAATCAAATGTTCGTCTTTTAGGACTTGGAGAACTCCACCAGGGGAAATACCATAACTTAAATGAGCAGACACAAAGTCTATCTTTCTAGACTCACTAGGGATAATCCAGGATATGTATTTCCTCTGTGAGATCTTCTTCCCCTCCTCCGTCCCTTCCCCCAAGAAATATGGATACTCTACACGATCACCCAAATGTTGCCACCCAGAGCACACAGCTGTAAATACTGGAAATGCAATAGACTTTTTTTTTCTTAAATGTAAAAAGCAGGATAAAGGTAGGGGAGGAGCTGGGAGGCTTAATTATTGTCTTTCAGAGGAGCAGAAAAGTCTGAGGGGACTCACATTTATGGAGAGACAATGATTTTGTTTTGCTGTAGTGCGTGAGGGGATGGAGAGGGAATTCTGCAAAAGAAAATAAAAGCATGACTGCTCTGAGTCTGCTTGTTTGGGAATTACTTTGGGTTGCTGCTGGGAGAAGGGAAAAGATATCCAGAGGAGGAGAAAATGGCATTATTAAGCCACAGGGTCTTGTGAAGAGGGGAAACAGAGTGCAGTGAAGCACAAACTGTGCTGTGCTCCTCAGGCTGGGCTATGCTAGTGTTATGCTGAATCATTGACTTCCTAAAGCCACGAGCTAGAAATTGGCTGAATCTTCCTGGAGACTTTGGAACACACGTTTCTTTCTTAGAAGATAGGTGTAGCTACAGAATTACACTGCACCACTGTCTGTTATTTTCTCCAAGTTTCTGAAGCCACAAAAAAAAAAAAAAAAGAAAAAAAAAATTTAAATAACTTCAGTTATAAGAAGGTAATAATTTTACATAGAGGAATGCAGGTTTTATTCCCAGTGCATAACAAGTTCCTCTCTCTCTCAGGATTTAAAACATTTACCATCAGTAATCTCCACCTTTCCACTAAGAGCAGTGACATTTTTGTTCTATTCAGATTAGCTTAATATCTCTTTATTTGTTGCAAAAAAAAGAACCTTTTGTAGGCTTGCAGGCTTACAACCTTACAGGCTGCAAATTTTGGCGTTTTCCACAAGCCATTCAGAACTGTACTTGGGTGCTCTAAAAGATATACCCAGAGCTTTACACTGCCTGCATTATCCCTCCTAAGATGAGCACAAGCTCACACTAAATTCGGAGTTAGACTTAGAAATGAACATTTTTAAAAATCATTCTTCATACTAAATTATATATTGTTTTTGGCATTGAAATCATCTACCTGAAATTTCCTGACTTGTAGATTCCTTCAGGAGGGGTTGTACCATGCTGGGCTCTCCACTTTGCGATAAGATATTGCCATATTCTGTCTGAAAGGTTCTCATGAACTCATCATTTTGGCATGAATGGCCCTTCAATCCAAAACTAGTAAAATGGATAAGAAACAGCAATTTTATTTTCAACAATTTTTACCTGCATATCTGAAGAGTTTCCTCTATATTTTTCATAGAAGAGTGATGCTATCCACTACTGGGAAGATTCCCATACTCTATGTTTGTGTTTAACTGCCACTTTTAAGAATTATGCAGACACATCAGTAGGAAAAATGCAGTTCTTCAACTGTGTTCAGAAAACATGGGGATAGCTTTTCTTTATTATTATTGGTCTAAAAAGCATTAGTATTGACTTACAGATGGTCACCTATGCTGGAAGCTTATGAAAGAATCTTAAATTGTGGAAAGATTATTCTAAATTTAGGGAAGCATCAACTCCCTAATGCTAAAGGTGGAGTCATGCTGCTAAACATATTAGTATTTCTTAATTCAAACACCTGTTCTGCCCGAAAGATACATAAAAAAGCTCTTATTTATTGCTTGCATCTCCATTTCAGATTTAATCTCACTATAAATTCATCTCATGTTAATTTATGTGCAAACAAAGACACACACATTTTAAATATCCGAAATGCTGGAAATAAACTTATTTTTAATTTTGTGCTTGTTTTCCATTTGTCAACCAGCAAATGAAAGGACTGAATAAATCATGCACTAATTGCCAGCGGTGCTAAATTTAGTGTGAGATCTGGAATCCTTTTGATCAAAACCGCTGAATATGAAATCGTCCTCAGCTCTCTAGGCAACTTTATCCGCCTTTCTATTCTCCATCTGTCAGTCACCTGGGAATTTGTGAACTATTCCATATGTCAGGCTTGTCAATCACAATGGAATGTGGGAACTATCTGCCTACTGCATAGGAATTCTTGTTAAAAATTAATCTGCATTAAACTAGATGTTCTCTATTTTGAATACCGTATTGTTTAGTGTTGATAAACATTTTTACCTATATAGGGCTAATGAGAAATTATATTTGACATGGTTATTTGGATATGTTTTTGTAAGGTTTTTTCATATACTCAAAGATTTTTTTTCACTAGTTGTGGAAGACTTGGGAAATTTTGGTTGTATCATGTATTTCAGTGTTTCAGAGTTTTCTTGATCCATTCCTCAGGGTCTGGAATTTTAGATTCTTTTTCTCAGCCCAAAGGTGATTTGTATTTCTGAAGAGGGGGCAAGGAAGTTTGTTGCAGTCACCTTTATCTGGATGAACTTTGGGGGAAAAAATAGATTATCTCCAGTCCCCTCCCATGTGTTTCGTTAGAACTTGTTGAATAACTCAACCCAGAAACTTTAGATGTATAATCTATGTTAACAAAGACAAAACAAGGACGTGGACAGTTGCTTCACCAAATGATAAGATGTGGAACCTTCTATTTTGACTTAAAGAAATCTTATTTTAAATTCTGTTTGCTTTCTTTCCCTGTATTTTCATAAGGAATTATTTAAATACAGCTTCTGTTATAATTGGGCAAGCTACAGATGTATTTATTGAATCTTCTGCTATTAATAAATGTTGTTGGAACACTTCAATTAAAGTTGAATTCACATCATTTTAAGTGGAATTAGCTCTAGTCAGCTGCAATTTTCTAAAGAAAATTAAAACCATATCACAGCATCAAATAGCCTTTCCAATAAATACTCCAAAAATTCAGATTCATGGTTATGTTGTTACATTACATGCAGTTGGGATTGGTGGGGAAGGAGAACCTCACTGGACAGCTCCAAGGGATCCTTCAGCAACTTGTTTTCTTGTTCCAGACCTTTCCCTTATTGCCCTTATTCATGCTGACATATTTTCCAGTTAGTCACCCACTTCCACTGGTTGGCAAATTCACGTGGGCTCTGTTTTTTGCAAGCTGAGGTTTCATTTACCTGAAGTTCACCTGGCTTTTTTTGTGCTCAGACAGAACGCCCACTGAACATGCACTTGGAGCAGCGACTCCCATAGTCCACTCAGGGTCAACACAGCACCCATCTGCCTTTAGCCACTGCACTGCTACACTAAAAGTTAGCAATACTCTTATCCAAATTACCCAAATACTCAAGTTATCCCTGATAGAAATCTTAAATTTTGTACTCTTTGCTTTTTCTACCTCTGTGGCAGCAACACTGCAGAAACATGTCATTTTTGTTTTTAATGTCCTCATTAAAAGAAAATGTAAGGCTTATACATGTTTAAACCATGAAATAAATACACATATTTCTGTATGACATTTAAAAGCAAGAAAATATCAAAATCAGGTTTCTCCTTTATCTTCAGTATATGGAAGGAGTGTTTGAAGATGACTTAAAGAATATTTGCAAGCATAACTTATATCAATTTTTAAAAAGATATTTATCATATGAAAAGGCAGATATGTAATGACAAATGATGTTCCTCAGACTTCTAATACATTCCTTGATAATTCTAAGTTGGGAGCAAAAAATGATATTTTACTGCAGTGAAATTGTTTCTCTTCTTATCTTCTATCTCAGTGTTGTTTGTTAAGGCACATAAATAATGAAATTTACTTTTTACTTTAAATTAATTGTGAATGTGTTACTATGAAGTTCTGGGGTTTTTTTCTACTTCAGGCTTGAGGAAGGTCTTGTATATCTGAAAGTTCGACTGTTTCTTCCAACTCTATCAGCTGGTCAGACAAAAGCTATAATGTACCTTTACAAACTTTTCATGACTTTTACTCCATAGCTTCACTCAGGACCTAAGCACAGTTTTAGGCTGTCTTCTGCACAGTTTACTTCTTCCTTCCTATGCTTTACTTTTGGCCTTTAAAATTTTGAATATTTGCACAAACAACGCCACCCAGTTTGTAGCCATCTTTGGAACTTCTCAAACATCCGAAATTTAGGAACTTCATAGATGTTTCTGGGAAATTTTTCATTGCTTTGTGATTATGTCTGTAATTTGACTAAGTTCTTCCTCTATGATTGTTAAATGTCATATTCTAAGAAGGTGCCTATTATTCAAAGTAAAATAGACATGATATTTACATAACATTGTAAACACATAAAATGCCATTGAAGGCCATGTACTACAGAGTCAGCTGAAAGAAAAACAGTGTTCAGGAACAAGGTTTGGTTCTAAATCCTCCTTTCACTTTGAAAGTTAATCAGTTTTTGTTACTCTTTATTTTTTACTCCCTTTTAACCAGATTGAAACTCATGAAAGAACTTTGCCTCTAATTCCATGACTACCTATAGTTTTATTGCAACCTCACAGTTAGGACTGTACTTCAAGGCTTTCTGGAGGAACAGTCACATTGTGTTACTTGGATAAAAGTCTTTCACTACAGTGACTTCTCCAAAGAAGTTTGCTAGTCTGGAGCAAAACTCTTTTCCCTTTCAGAGTCCAAGAACTTTTGTATCCATCAAACTATAGTCAGCTCATCATTTTGTCATTTCGCCTATGCACTACCTTCATGGCTTATTTTTTATTGCCTTAAAATGAGGCTTGGGGTGTCAGCGGATGCCTCAACCAGCTGCTGGTTCAGTTGTTCTTCAAAGGAAAATTAGCAGGAGCAGTTGTACCTTATATTAATTAACCCTTACTAGATGGGAAAAGCAATATTAACACAGCCTCACCTCCAAGTGCCAATGATTTTAGGCAGAACTAAGGAAATTAAAGCTGAGTGTCACCAGTGCATACAGGCAAAACTGCATAATGCACTAGGTGACTCAACAGCTGCCCTAAGTTTATAGCTGTCCCAAACCTGTCGGTTGCTCTAGGTAAGCACTCTCTGTCTCCAGCCTTCGCTTGTAATTATAGGTCAGACTTCAGGACAATTGACAGAGCCTGGAGGCTGGGCTCGCAAACAGCTCAGCCTTACTCCACTTGGCAAATATATTTTGAAATATAACCAGTTCTGACATAATGATTGCTTGCCTGATTTTTTAAAATTAACTTTTCAACAGAAATTAAAAAAAAAATTCAAAAGTTTACTTTCAATTGCTAAATATTTTTAACCCTTCAAGCAGTATTTTGCATTGAGGACGGTCTCCCAGGAGCCTCAGGCAGCTCTGTGTCCCAAGCACAAAGGGAGCTTGGTCCCTGCTCCCTTGGCAACTGGTTCCTCCTCCACAGGCTGATGTGGTGTGCCTGCCCATCTCTGACACCACTGCTTTGTCCAAGTGGGCCTGACTCTGACACAAAGGTGAACAGAGGGATAGTCAATGAACTTCATTAAGCATTTTATAATTAAACACATATAAAAAATAAACAGCCAGAAATTAACAAAAGCATTCTATGCTATCTTGAGATGTCAACTTGACATATGTATTCATATATATATTTATTTATGTATTTATTATTATTAATAATTATATACATATTTATACATAGATATACATACTCATACACACATTCACAGGTCTTTTCTGTTTTGATTGCAGTGTATGTGTTTTGGTAAGGCTTTTGATATTTTTCATTCAGAGCACTCCAAAATATGCCTCAAATTAATGCATTACAAAGGGTAAGAGAGTGAGTATGTAGGAAAATCGAACTGTCTAAAGCTGGGCAAAGGCAGATGTCCCTTTCTAAGTAAGAATGCTGCGTAGTCCTGTGACTGTGCCAAAAACTTCCAATGAAGTAGCATGAGCTGCAGGGGAAGTAAAGGAGAGAGTAAGCAAAGTTTCAGCAACCTCTTCCCTTGGTGTGCTGCCCCTGACCCTGAGCACAGCGGTTTCATCTTGGCTCTTAGTTGGAAGAATGTGGTTTTGTTGAGGAAACATGTTTAATGGTGAGAAAGGAATAATCTTTACTGTTCTGAGAGATACCACAAGTTCCAAAGGCTCTATTTAGAAAAGATATGAGGAAAAGAGAGAAGTTAAAGGTGCTATGTATGATTTTAGCAAAGAGCTGCTCTTCCTGTTCCTTGCAGCAGAACGTTTTCTCTGATGGCTGTATTTCCATGTCTGCATGCTTTGGCTGTAGCAAATTATCCATGAAACTACTGATTTACTGTGAATTAAGAGAAAACCAGATCTATGACACTACAGCTGTTAATATATTTTCTTTTGATTGTGATTAGCCGAAACAAATAATGTTTCAAAAAGCAAAAAAGAAATTATCTGCCTATAGAAAATGAGAAAGTTTTCCTAGATAGAAAGATCACACATCTTCCTAAGTTTATCTCCAAGAATGCGATGTCCCTCATATGAATTTGTTTCTATTCATTCTGCAGTGTGAAGAAGCATGTTACCTCTACTGGAGCCACAGAGGGTCTCCAGTCATTTTACCAGGACATTGGGATGCTAAAGGAAGCAGCAGACAATTAATGAAATGTTGCATTTTCTTTCTTCCTTACTTTTTTTTTTTCTTTCTCTTCTTGTCCTTGTTTATTAGAATAACTGGAAATAATAACAATAAACCCTCCTCCCCAAAATATAACTTATTGACTGTATTTCTTCCTGATTTGTAATCCTACTGTATACTGTAATCATAAGTGAAATTCAGCATTTAATAAGTGGCCATCATAATTCTTCTTGATATTTAACTGAGGCATGGACATACACAGACACACCATACACTCACACAAAATGGTTAGTATTAAAATCTAGCCGTTGCCAAACAGTGCAGCATTGACCATGGAAATGTAAATTCTGAGTATAAGGGAAAATAGTGATTAGTCTTATTTTTGGTGACCTGTGTATTCCAAAATACAGCCCTATTAAATTTTTAAACAATCTTTTTTTTCCCTTTCTTTGCTGCCTAAGGATGAGTTAAGCACTCTGCTGTTGCCTAGCATAAATCCCTTCCTGCTTCTTTCCCTGATTTCCAGCAATGAGTAAGTGTCACTTCAGCTTCTGGCTGAGCACAACTGATTGGCATCCAGGACAGAAGGGTCTCTCCCGGAGACCACATGAAGATACACTTCAATATGAAAGCTCAGCAGTGATACCGAGGTTTCTTACTATGAGACATCTTCAAATAAAAATGAGTAGATGCTTAGCCTGCTTCCTTCACTGCTCTTGCCTTCCACTTGAGATTGCAGCTTGTGCCCTCACTGCTGTGGATGACAGCTACTCATAGTCGATCCTCAGCCCAATGCAAGAGACAGTCCTGCTGTCCATTCAAAGTATTATGCTAAGGAAAAGATATGAGCATCTCTTGCTTTCTCCAGTTGTAAGCGGTGGACTCTGGCTCATATTACATCATTTGCAAGATGCAGTTCTCATCCGTAAATAAACTGAAAAAGGGGCTTTACTCTCACTCGAATATCCAGATTTGAATCTGACTTATAGCTGCTTTTATTTAATTATTTATCTGTTTTGGGGGCAGGTTATCTTGTCTTTTTTAAAAAAACAGTGGAAGAACACCAAAGCAGTACTTTGAAAAATGTTACAATATATAAATAGCACCGCTGAGAGCAGAACACAGGCTTTGTTGTGTTATCACACAGCAGATCCAACAATATACTACAGATCCATATTGTCAACTGAAATGGAAAAGAAAAACAGTTCAACAAGAATGCTTCTTAGGAAAACTACCCAATTTACTTGTGTGTGTCTCAAGGCCAAAGCATCTTATCTTTGCACAAATCATTCTTCTGTAGTGAGTAACAGCTATACTTTTTCAAGTGATTTTCTGTTGTGTGTCATAACAGGCGTTCTATTCATGTTGCCAAAAAAGCCTCTAACATGATTTTAAACTAGAAAGGGGTACACAGTTTTTATTCTAGAAAAAAAGGGTCGTATTCCAGATATATTATCAGTATTAAGCTCACAGAACCTGAGCAAATACATGTTTTCTGTATTAGCAATAATGTTTTTCTATCTTGTTGTAGACTACAAGGGTAACACTTTTTTGCACTGTTTTCTGGGCTTCTGAGATTATTTTTATCAGTTTGAGACCAAATCTTGCCTCCCCAACAGAAGAAAAGTATTCAGCCAATAACGATCACTTTTTATTGTGCAACCATTACTCGGTTACTCTAGCCAATGTACAGATATTGGCTGTAGTAGGCAAGACCAATTAAAACAGGAACACTGGCAAGAAAACATAATAATACTTCCTTCAATTTATTAGTTACGGTAAATGGCTTACAACAAACCAAAACGCCACTAACAGATTCTGAGACGGATGCATTGCTTCTGTACTGTAGATAATTAAGTGTTTTGGTGGGAATTTGTTCATAGGACTGATATACAATTAGACAAATTTGTTCACATATCATGTTCCATTGAAGTCTGTATGAGTCTTCTATGCTTGGCAATGGGTCCTGATCCTAGACGCTTTTATGCCTGATTAATTGTCAATATTAGGCAGGAGTTTGCTCATTAGCTCCTAGCAGGGCACATCTCAAATTGCAGTGAGCTCCATTTAGAGATGACATGCTAACTGTTAATAAACTGCATGGATTGTGTGTGTGTGAATCTCAGTTAGACGACTATATACATACACATATATACATACATATATTTTGCATGTATATACAGACACATATACATACAATCATGTGTGCATATATATACACACTCGTGCACACATCAGTTAGCTCCCTGGAAGAATGGAATAAATACAAATTATTCCCCTGTATACAAGTTGTGGCTGCAAGTGCTGCTAACTTATTCAGGGCTCCCTAGTGAATAAAAACATCCCAACATAAATTTACTGTGTATTATTCATGCTACATTTTAAGTTTTCAATCTGTCATGTCAACTGCTTTAAATCATATCTAAACCGATGTGCTAAACAGACATCACTTTTAAACAAAAGGAAGTAAATTAAAGAACATCTTGCTGTACAACAGACATTTGTTTTGTATATTCATTTTCCAAGGACTTCGTTTCTTGATCAAGAGAGATAGAAGGTTGACAGAGAAGCAACTGATAACGCAAACTATTTTTTCCAGATCAATTTTACCTCCTAACTAGTAATACTGCTGTGTTCAACAATTCAGCCTCAGTGATAAAATCCGACTATTCCCGGATCATAAAGTACTTATCATGTCTAAAAGGTAAATACGCTTCATTAACATAATTGTTTCTGCTCCTAGATTTTGAAACCTCTCCTGATAGCTGAAGTTTGTATGATATTATTAGCAAAAGTCTTTGGCCAACAAGCTCATGGGAATCAACAGCAAGTTACAAAAATGATTCAATGAACTTCCCATAGTAAAAGATTATGTGTGCTGAGCACTAAAGAAAGGAACACTGAAAAAGTAAAAAGCAATGAAACAAACATTACCTATTTCAGTCTCATATGTGAGAGAACAAAGGTGTGCAAGTAGCAGTAAGGGCTACTCTTTAAGTGTAAAGCAGTGAACTAAAGCCGTGATCTAGCTGCTTTCATTCTTCAATGGGACAATGCTGCCTCCACATTCTCCAATGCTGTAACTACATTTCAGAGGTGATGAGGTACTTGCATCAGGTGGTCGTCTGTAGCAATAAGATTAAAGAGTTGGTACTTACATTGCTCAAACATGTGAAGGGGTTATTTGTATGTTTTTTCAAGGAAATCCACTAAGAACCAAAGGTTACCAAGTTGAATCAATAAAACACACAATCCTTGGATTAACCAAGAAGGAATACAGAAATATGAATATAAAAAGATACACAGATCTCTGTTGAGAAGTACATGAAAAGATAGAAACAAATGTAAGGAAATGGCCTTTCAAATACCCAGAACAGGCCCAAATTTTCTTTGATTTGTTTTTACAGTATTTTTCAAATGTTGCCTTCCAATAGTACCAACAAGGGGGCTTTGACTCATATTTTCAGTAACTTCAGTCGAAAAACCCCAGAGTATCTTGATAATAACATGAGCAGTTAGCTGCACATTTCAAGGTCTATAAGCAGTCCTCACATGCTAACACAAGATCAAGCATGATTAGAATATGGATCTGTCAAAGAGGGGCCACGAATACGTTACTCGGACATCTCCTAAAGCAAGCAACTGGGGCAGGATTGGCTGCCAGGTAGGGCTCATCACACCTGAGAATAAGTAAGGCACCTTGGTTATCTCCAAAACTGAAGCAGTTCCCAGAAGGTAATTTTTCAAGACGATTAGGTTTGAGGTAAATCTAATCCCCATTAACATTTCTTAGTTTATAATGGCTATTTCTTTGCTTCAGACTCTAACATCTGCAGCTCCTACTTCACCGAAGGAATACATTTGGGTGTAATGCAAAAATATGGGGTTTGGGTTTTGATTTTACAGCTAAAATCCTTTCTGCTCATCTTCAGAGAATAGAGGAAGGCATTCTGGTGACAACCAGCAAAAACATGCCCGGATGGGAGACTTGCAAGTCTTCTGTGGCCTTCCTCCTGTGTTTCTCCTATGCTTCCACACTAAGAACTGATGAGTCAAGGTACAGCTTTGGTACAAATAGAGAGAGATCAGGTCACATATTTTGAGGAGTAAGCTACAGAGTGGTGGAAGTCTCATAAATTAAGATTTTTATGGACCATGAAGAATCTGGAATCTAAGAGATTGCTAAAACCTCATTTGAGGTTTAATCTAAGGATTAATCTGAAACTGTGACTAACACACTTTGGGGACTACTTGTTCCACTAATTATGTTAAAGCATATGCTAAAATTGACATGATCAAGAATACATCTAAATACTGCACTATTAGGAGCTGGTCATTGCTGAGAAAGCATGTGTAGAGGGAAGGGACTAATTATGGGAAAATATTTCCTTCTTCAGTGAAATTAATTTTGGAAACAATAAAGTCTTTTCCTTCATAATATCAAAAGAGAATTCAATTTTCAACCACAATGTGAGTACTAAGCCTGGAAAGGATGAATACTTCTTTATCCAGGTTAATTTTAGGAGCCAAAAGAAGATTCATTGTATTCTTCATGACTAAAATAACCTAAACCCTTACAACCTCTCCAACCTATAACTTCAGACATGTGGAAGAGATTAAAATATGTGGTATTTGATGGTTTACAGGAGACACTTTGAAAGGCATTACACTTTCAAAGTGTTGGACACTTTTTAAAATCAGACAAATTTAAGGAATTTCAAATGAAGCACTAAAATATCTCTCTGTCTTCAACAGCCTGTTGTCAGTAATTTTTTATTTCCTGAACTTTTCATAAACCTTATTTTGGGATCTTCCTCACTCTCATTAAAACATTTTTCAGAGTGTCACAATAAGGATAATGTATAGAAATGTCTTTTAAAAACAGGGATAAGATTTTAATTGGTTCTCACCTTTGCTCACTCAAAATGCTGCTGATCTGCTGTTGTGTATAGACAACTGCAACAAGGTGGGCCAACAGATGCAATAATTAAAACAGCGGGTAGCCTTCTTTCATTACAAAATAAGTTACACCTTTTACAATTTGCTTAGCAGAGAAATGGAGATAATACCTTTGCCCACCTCCATATGGAGAAGCTTTCCTCTTCCTAATCACTGAGATGCTTTCACACTCTATGGTTTGCTATAAAGCAGAATATGTCTCTGCATTAAAGGAGCAATCTCCAGCAATCCCCAAAGTAAATTATTCATTCATCATGCTTAGCCCTGTTTCAGAAAAAAAACCACACCTTTTATGAGGACATACCTGCACTCAATTTCCTGGTTCTAGGGCTGTAAGACCAAACTATATATTTCATTACTGTCATTACATGATGGTCATTACACGATAAGGAAAAAGAAATATCCTTACAAATTCTTCAGGCAAAGAATAAAGTATTGAGGAAGAGAAAGACAAAACATTAACCCTAAGCCTGAGGCTGCTTCAAAAAGGCTTCTTTGGAGAAAAGACGGGTAAGTTCAAAAGAAGGATGAGTTCTCTCCATCTTGGCTGGTGGTAAAATAAGCCTAAGCACAACTCTTTGCATGATCAACACTGAAGGACACTTAAAAAAAAAAGAAGTGGCAAGGGTCAAGACTAGCTGGGTCTTTCATCTTCATCCCTGATCTTCTCCATTGATTTGCCAACTTGAAATACCTACTGCAGGATAATGACTGGTCCCCTAGAGGTATAAATGGTTTTAAGACGTGAAGGTTGCTGCTCCTCACCTTCCCCTTAAAAAAAAAAAAAAAAAAGAGAAAAAAAAAAGAAAAAAAATAGTCAAAGGTTCTTGCATCAGATGACTTGTTGACAGCAAACATGGTATTTGGATTACAGGCACATCAGAGAAACACATCAGTGAGTTTTGCCTGAAGAAATGTGGAAGATAAATATGTAACCATGCAGCAGTGCAGTACATAGCATCCTGCTTTCTAGCAGAGTGAAGCATTAGGTATTGAGCGCTAGTTGAAACAAGCTGATGTTTGGTGCTAAACATCAGCAGCTGGTCACTAACTGCAATGCAAGCTCGAATACAACCAGCTGTATGTGCTCAGCTAGCATGCAAGATTCTGAACCGGAAAACTTTCCCATTTAAAGCACATCTAAATGGACCCTGAGGAGAGAGAAAGAAACACAAACTGAAAAAGGAGGAAAATGGATACAGCAAGCATGATCTTCTCTCCCACTCCAAGTAGACACCCTTTTCTGATGTGGTTCAGCACTAAGAGGAGAAGTGAGCATCCCTGTTGATAGGAATCTTTATTGGCCACATAAAAGGCTGGAGGGTCCTGATGCAAAATCATTGCTGATTAATGTCTTTACCTGAAGAAGCTTACTAGTTATTGCTGACCAATCCCAATGAACCATGTTTCCAGAATGCCTGAGTACAGTTCAAACAGCAGACCATCTCCATGCCTACTAAAATTTAAGTAATCTCTTTTAATATCAGTCTTTTCTGTCCACCAAAGTGAAGAAGGGTTAACTGCTACTAATAAGGGTCCATGAAGAGAAATAACACTTTTTCCCCAAACTATAAGACACTGGAAGAAAGAACAAGACGAAAAATGGTGAAAGTGTTGAAGTTAATTCTGTGTTTGAGCTTCTAAAAATTCTCAGTCCATTATGACAGTCCATGCTCAGGACTTCAGATACTACTTGTTTGGCAACTGGAGATGGTGGACTATTGCATGACTTTTTTCTTTTTTTTTTTTTTCTTTCCCAGTCAGGCATTGTTCTGTTAGCTTCAAAAGATTATCATAAGTGGTGGGCAAAAAAATATTTTTCTAAAGAAAATAATCAACAATGGTTAGATTGAGAAAGCTCAGGCAGGAACTGATATAAATTAAGCCGGCAAAAAAGTTGAACAACTATTGTAATTGGAAATTGAAACCAAAATCAGAACAATAATTTCCTGGTAGGAAGGGAGGGAATTTAGACCAACTCAAATAGGAAAAAATCTCTTAAAGTGGTTTAAATAAAATGTCACCTACAACATCATTAGAAGTACAGTTGACAACATTTTCATGATTTATTAACTTTCACATGGCAATGGCTGCTCTTTCAAAGACAGGTTGCATAATCAAAATACCTACAGCACATTTAGGCTCCTGAGGTTTCCAAAATTCATTTACTTACTTTGATTCTCAAGGAGTTTTCACCTTTCCACTTCTCAGGTCATAGATACGAGCGGTCAGGATAAGTCTACACTGTTTCCTGTTCTAGGGTATTATGTCTGGAACACCTCTACTTCTGGGAAGGAGGTTAATGACTGAGAAAAGAGAGACTGAACACAGTTATAGTGATAACTGAAAATCCAAAACCCATCTGAAATGTTTAGGGATTTTAATTTCTTTTATATTTTTATCGGTGTTACCAGCTGTACTTTTGCACTGTAAAGTTATTTTTAATCCAAAGCAGAAGATAAAATTGTAAGATAAATGCTAAAATTAAAATAAGGAAGCCCTAAATATCTACTAAAAGAAAGTCGATTGTTAAGATCCTTCCTTGCAGTATTGACAAGTAAACAGTTCCTAGTAAGTCTGCCAAATGGCTCATATGCTTTCATTCATGTAAACAGAGCTTTCCCCCAGTGTAAATTGAAAAGTGCAGTGCACAGACATACTCAGGCGTATTTCACCTCCTTTCCACCTCCATTGCTGCATGCTTTTGGAGCTCGAGCACAGTGAGTGGGGGCCTAATATGTCTCTCAGATGCGAAACCAAACCTCAAAATTCCAGTAAAGATACTGAAGCAGGGCAAAAATTTGTCAGTGTTGAGATTTTGTCTGGGTCCTCATGAACTCCAAGCATATTAGGTAAAACTCGTTTGAGCTCTCCAGAGTTTGTTCAGTTTTACTCATTGGAGCTGAAGTAGAAAAAAACTTTTTTCCCTTTTTTTTTTCTTTTTTTCAAATTACTTATGCTACATTGTCTAATTTGAAAAAAAGAGTACATTCCAAAGAATAATTCTCCTTTGCATTTTTTCCATTCTTCAATTGCACAAAATATAAGATTTTCTGAAGAGCTTTATGCTGGATCTAGCTGAATGGTCTCAACACAGCTGCATAGACAGAGAAAACTCATTTCTATGGCAGCAAAGGTATTCTCTTTTTCTTTCTTTCCAAAACTACCCCAAGAAGCTGAGTGTACTTTGTTTTATGTTTTATTCTGAAAGTATGAAATCAGGAGAGAAGTAATCAGAATAAGCTGTGGAAGTCTCCCTCTGCCACTTACAAGAAAATAAGGAGAGAGAGGAATAAACTAATGTACTTTAACTCATGACCTGTCCTTTGTTTTAATCTTACATATGTAGAGATAGAAACAGTATATATATTCATCTTAAGAAATTCCTGATGGAAAATGAATATAGCAAAATCTCAAAGATCTGTAGCAATGAGACTGATTTACTTTCAATAGATTTCTACTCCATTTACTTTGCAGATTTTATCTAGCTGTTTTTCCTACAACTTCTACCATAAATAATCACAGAATTGTTTAGGTAGGAAAAGACCTTTAAGATCATCGAGTCCAACTGTTAACTTAGCACTACCAGTTCACTACTAAACCATGTCCCTAAGCACCCCATCTGCACTGTCTTTTAAATACCTCCAGGGATCGTGACTCAACCACTTCCCTGGGAAACCTGTTCCAATGCTTGACAACCCTTTTGGTGAAGAAATTTCTTCTAATATCCAATCTAAACCTCCTCTGGTATAACCTAAGGTCATTTCCTCTTGTTCTGTACTTGTTTGGTACTTGGGAGAAGAGACTGACACCCACCTTGCTACAACCTCCTTTCAGGTAGTTATAGAGAGAAATAAGGTCTCCCCTCAGCCTCCTTTCCTCCTTTCCAGGCTAAACAACCACAGTTCCCTCAGATGCT
This sequence comes from Phalacrocorax carbo, assembly GCF_963921805.1. Lineage (NCBI taxonomy): Eukaryota > Metazoa > Chordata > Aves > Suliformes > Phalacrocoracidae > Phalacrocorax > Phalacrocorax carbo. The sequence continues at coordinate 148,397,394 of NC_087513.1, read as the reverse complement.
CCTCATAAGACGTGTGCTCTAGACCCTTCACCATCTTTGTTGCCCTGCCCTGGACACGCTCCAGCACCTCAATGTCTTTCCTGTAGTGAGGGACCCAAAACTGAACACAGTATTTGAGGTGTGGCTTTACCAGTGCTGAGTACCAGGGGACGACCACTTCCCTGCTCCTGCTGGCCACATTATTCCTGATACAAGACAGGATGCTGTTGGCCTTCTTGGCCACACTGCTGGCTCATATTCAGCCAGCTGATGACCAACACCCCCAGGTCATTTTTGCACCGGGCAGTTTTACAGCCAATATTCCCCAAGCCTGTAACGTTGCATGGGGTTGTTGTGACCCAAGTGCAGGATCTGGCACTTGGCCTTGTTAAACCTCATACAATTGGCCTTGGCCCATCGATCCAGCCTGTCCAAATCCCTCTGCAGAGCCTTCCTGCCCTTGAGCAGATCAACACTCCTGCCCAACGCGGCATTGTCTGCAAACTTACTGAGGGTGCACTCAATCCCCTCATCCAGATCTTTGATACATACTAAACAGAGCTGGCCTCAATACTGAGCCCGGGGAACACCACTTGTGACCGGCCACCAAATGAATTGAACTCTGTTCGCCACAACTCTTTGGGCGCAGCCATCCAGCCAGTTTTTTACCCAGCAAAGGTTATGCCCATCCAAGGCATGAGCAGCCAGATTCTCCAGGAGAATTCTGAGGGAAATGGTGTCAAAGGCATTATTAAAGACTGAGCAGACAACATGCACAGGCTTTCCCTCATCTACTAAGGAGTTAACTTGTCATAAAAGGAGATCAGGTTAGTCAAGCAGGACCTGCCTTTCATAAACCTGTGCTGACTGGGCCTGATCACTTGGTTATCCTGTACGTGCCACACGATGGCACTGAAGATGATCTGCTCCATAACCTTCCCTGGCACCAAGGTCAGACTGACAGGCCTGTAGGTCCCTGGATCCCCCTTCTGGCCTTTACTGTAGATGGGTGTCACATTGGCTAACATCCAGTCAACTGGGATCTCACCAATATAGCCAGGACTGCTAATAAATGATTGAAAGCAGCTTGGTGAGTTCTTCTGTTAGATCCCTTATTACCCTTGGGTAGATCCCATACGCTCCCATAGACCTGTGTATGTCTAAGTGGTGTAGCAGCTCACTAACCATTTCCCTTTGGATTATGGGGGCCTGACTTCTAGCTCAAGGGGCTAGGTACCTGGAAGAAAACTGGTCTTGCCATTAAAGACTGAGGCAAAGCAGGCATTAAGTGCCTTAGCATTTACCTCACCCTTTGTTCCCCATATACATTTTCCTCCACATATCCAGTAAAGGTTGGAGATTCTCCTTAGCCTTCCCTTTGTTGCTAACGTATTTGTAGAAACACTTTCTATTACCTTTTATCTTCCACGCACTCCAGAAACCTCTGAGACTGTTTCTTCTCTGCTGTATTGTATTTCCAGCAGACATCTGGTAAGTTGAAGCCTGACACGAGAACAAGGGCTAGTGATTGTGAGTCTTCTCCTAGCTGCTTATAGACTATTTCATTTGCCTCTTCCTCCTGCTTAGGTGGTCTATATCAGACTCCCACCATGATATCTGCCTTGGTGGCCTTCCCCCTGGTTCTTACCCATAAACACTGAACTCTATTGTCACCATCATTAAGCTCTAGACAGTTAAAACTCTCCCTAACATACAGGCCTACCCCACTGCATCTCCTTCCTTGCCTATCCCTCCTGAAGGGCTTATAGCCATCCATTGCAGCACCCCAGTTGTGTGAGTCATCCCACCATTTTTCCATGATGGACACGATATCATAGTTTTCCTGCTGCACAATGGCTTCCAGCTCCTCCCGTTTGTTGCCCATGCTGTGCGCATTGGTGTAGATGCACTGCAGTTGAGCTGTTGATCCCACCATCTTTCTGGGAGGAGAAGAAGCCCAAATTCCTACGTGACCATTCTCATGTACTTTCGTGGTTTCTAACACATGAATAACCCTTGTGTCTTTGCTGCTGCATGGATCTCCATCCCCTACCTTCACTGAGACAGCAGACCAAAGGACCTTGCTAGCACACCGTCCCTCAAATATTGGCGTGTTTCCCCCATGCTTATCTCTAGTGAGCCTGGTTTTATTCCTTTTCCCCCTTCAAATCGAATTTAAAGCTCTTTCAATGAGCCCTGCTAACTCCTGCGCAAAGATCCTTTTCCCGCTATGAGACAGGCATACCCTGACTGTCGCCAGTGGGCCTGGTGACATGTAGACTGACCCATGCTGGTGACAGCTGGCTCAGAGCCAGGTATTGATCATCCTGTTTCTTCCCTCATCATTCCCTGCAACTGGAAGGATAGAGGAGAACACTACTTGTGCTCCTGATCCCTGAAAAAGTCATCCCAAGGCCCTGAAATCTCTCTTGATTGCCCTTGGACTTCTTCCTGCATCTTCATTGTTGCCTGCTGTCAATAAGGGATCGTAATTTGAGGGCCATACCAGGGTAGGCAGCTTTCTCTTCACTGCTTTAACCCCAGGGAGGCAGCAGACTTCCCTGAGGGTCCAGTCTGCCTATTGGGCCTTCTCTTCCCTTCAGATGGGAGTTTCCTGTGAGAGTGACCCATCTTTTCCTCCTTTATGGAGGCAGTTCTGATGCAGGGTGTAGGCTGACTTAACCTCGGCGACACCTCCAAGCTAGATGAACCATTGTCCTTGTTGTTGTTCGGTTCCACTTGCAGAGCCTCACCCCTATTACACAGGGCACCTGGGAAGGTGGGGTACGCACAGAGGGGATGTGCTGGCTGTGCTGGGCAGGAGCTTGTCGCCATTGCCCCCTTATCCCATAAGTCACTGCACTCAGCCAGGGACAGAGAATCATAGAATCATTAAGGTTGGAGAAGACCTCAACCTATTGACCTCCTCCTGGAGCTCTGTCACTAAGTGGAGGAGTTCCCCTACCTGGGTGAAACCCCCATGGGTGCGCTCACTGCTGCCAGCCTGTATTGGCATAAAAGCAGGGCACGCTCTGCAGCTGGACACCTGGGTCACAGCATGTTCCCCTCCAGAGCTCTGTCTGCAATGTTACATCCATCATGGTGGGTACAGAGCTTAGAGACGCCATGGCTTTCTGTCAGGTGAATACCATTGCTCCTTGGTCGAGCTGGCAGAGCTTCAACACCCTTCCTGCACACCCTTCCACGTGGGAATTACACAGAGGTTGCTGCCCCAGCTGCAGAAGTTGCAGCTAAACAAGCACTTGGAAGTTACTCACTCAGTCCCTTCCTCATGCTGACTAGTAGAAGGGGCAGACAAGGGGTACTTCAAGGAGTAACTGTCAAAAGAAGGACATCAAAAACATCCATTTTCCAAAAACAGTGGTACAAGGATACAAAAGCTGCACATGCAGGGACTGTGTCCTTGAGGGTTTCCAACATACAGACCACATGTTTTTACCGCTGGCAGTGTCTTGTCCTGGCCTCACTTATGTCAAATACCTCAGGTAGCATAACAGTTTTCATGAGGAATAGCATTTCAGGAAGATATTATATTTAATTTATGAGTTAAAAGGCTTTATATTTGAGAAGCAAGCATAAGTAAGCAACCCTGTATGCCAATTCACACAGAAAAAACATTGGTCTTCCAGAATCAGAACCCTACTGATGTTCATGGGCCACAAAGCAGTGTAGCAACGTCTCTCTTTTGGCATCTTGTGAGAGGACACACAGCCACGCAGTGCTTGTTCCTCTCTTCCAACCTCACCTAACACAGATGAGTAATAACTAGCTATTACTACCACAAAGCATCTGCTTGAAGACTCTGAAATGATGTGGCAGCTTCCTTGCATGTCAGAGAGGCTGCACAGCTCTGCACTTCAGCTTTGCTGTGAAGGCTGGGTGCCAGGGAGAACTCTAACTCTAAAGACCACAGAACTGGCTTTTCAAAGTAATGATTCATGCACATTAACTAGGAAATGTAGGACACAATACATGCTCATCTTCTAAAGGAGTTCAGTGCCAAGACATACTGATCTCTAACCTTTCTCAATTTGTAAATTAACTGGTTTTTTTTTTTTTCTTAAGGTTCATTTAGGTCATGCAGGGAATGCAAGGACCTAGTCCGAAGAATAAGAAGTTAATGGAAGTAGCAAGCAGACATTGATAATGAAGCTTTGTGACAGGGCTACTCTTTTCAGAACTAACTTCAAAGCCCATCACATCTCAAAACATTTTTGTTTCTTTCAAACACATACATAAATATATATACACACACGCACAGACAGAGAAAGCAAGCTATCCAAGCTTTAACAAAATTTGGCTATTTCTTTTCAGGCTAAATAAGATTTTTTTTTTCCTTTGTGTTTAGATATTTATCTGAGGTTCAGAGAGAGTGGATCATCAGTAGTTACATAGAATTTGTGGTCCCAACTTCCTTAATAACATTCAAGCAGACTACTAAAGTCACTGCATTTTCTGGCTGTTGTGTATTTGTAAAGATCAGGAACACAGGTGTTTTTGAAAGAAATGCCTTTTTCCTCTGCAAAGTAAGTTTCCCTGAATGTTTTTTAATGTTATATGATTAGGCACAGGGATGCTCTACAGGGATAACACATGTTATATGACAGGAGACAAGGTGACATTAAGCTGCCTTGTTTTCTCCATATCAAATAAACATGATTATTGCATAAAAATGATCTTAGGACACTTTTAGTGATTGATCCATACATCCTTTTAGGTTTTCAAAGGAGTCTGCTCAGATCCCACAAATAATGTTTTATTTCTAAATCTAAGTTATTTTCCAGCTGCATTCTTCTGTGTCTGTCACTGTTCAAACAGCTTATTTAGAGAGCTAAGGAAATGATAGCTCATCACATAGGTAGTCCTCTGTGTAATTTTGTTTTCCTGATTATTTTATTGTGTACCTCACCTACTTTCAGGCAAACTTTGCTACAGTTCACACAGTGCTAACTGCAGATTTCTGCAAAAACATTTTTGATCCTTCTTCACACAAATGGATAAGTATTAATTTCATGGTCCTTTTTAGAATTTAATAATGTTACTCTTGCATGTCAGTTTTAATTTAGAATTTACATTATGCATATATATATAAATATTTTGTAAGCTTGAGACCAAATTCTATCCTTATCTGTAAAAATGAAAAAAATGTTGAAGAACACAAAACGGTTCTTACTGACAAAGAATTTCTGAAATAAGCTGCAGCTTTGTGTATTGACTTTTAGTCACAAACAATAGTAAGTGTAAGATAATTCAGCCTTTACAACCAGTACAGAAAGCTGAATCTGTCTCATTTGCAGCATTAGGCAATACATGAAACCCACCTGGGGATCCTGGGAAAGCCCATTCAACACTCACTTTCAGCTTCGTTTTGTTTTTCTCCTCCCACTGCCCGGCCTATATGAACTCTGAAGGACACAGAATCCTTCTTGTTTTCCTACCTGTAATGAAGTATACCAGAGCAAAAGCCCTGCCAGAAGAACTCAGTTACCAACGCTCTCTTAACCCATTACAGCTGCAGCAGTCACATAAATTGGCTGTATGCGCTGTGTTGTTTCACTTTAAATACTCTCTACCTTTAGAGGTTACTCTTTAAGCTATCTTCTGTTGCCATAGGCACACTAGGTTGAACAGATCTAGTTAAACACAAACAAGGCAAAAATAAAATGTGTGAACCTGTGCCTTGAGAAAAAGACACCCTGCCTTTTCCAAGGATTCCACAGAATGAGCATTTTTGACAATATTTATATGTGCTGGCTTTTCAACTCTACCTTGGACCTCCAGCATACAACGATTCTACACATACACACCCACACTGTACACACATTGGCATATGGTATTTACAGTACACCTTCCATATTATCATATAACTTTCTTATTTCCCACTATGAAACACAGAGAAAATTTATGCTGTGTTGCATACAGTATGCTGTGTTCAAGTGAACTTTACTACATACAAAGTTTCAAGAGCAGGTCTGTGCGAATCATTAACTTTCCAAAAGGCACCAGTTCCCTTCTGTCACTAATGACATGCGTAACAGTTTAATGTAATGCTACTTTTAATTATCAGAGTCCTTTCTTTTAAATATCAAATTTCCCTCTCTAAATTGTCCTGAGTTCTCTTTACAGTCTCATCTGTCACTGTAAATGTCATCACTTTATTCCTTCTTTGGATGCAGTGACAGGCCCGCTCTTATCCCCAGCTTTATCTCTTTTTCCATCCTTTATTGTACTACAAAGATCCCTCTTTCATAGTTTACAGCTGTATCCGCTTTCCACACGTGGCAAATGATTGCCTCGGTAAAGGTATTTTCTGTTTCAATCTTGCATTTTCCCAAGGGAGAACAAAAGGGACAAGCTTTCTGGAGTTGGTTTCACTGAGAAAATTGTTTAGAATTGCCTCATTCCTCAACAGATTAACGAATGCATACAATCCCGGCTTAAGTGCTATTGTACAGCACAATTTGTCCATTATACTTTGTCCTTTCCATTTAGAAAACCCCCTCACCAATTAAAGTAATACAGCCTTCCAATACCTGCTCCCAATTAAATCTGAGCTGTATTACCTGCCTTGATGCAGCTGGTCACAGATTCCTACCACTTACTAGCATTCATTAGCCCTATTCATTATAAAGGGGCTGGTGGCAGGAATTCAAGCTACTGGCTTTATTCAGGGACCATCAAAATTATCAGCTTTCAGCACAAGGCCCCAATAAGAACAGGATTAAGTGAAGGGAGAGGCAATTCATACAGTAGCGAAATGTCATTGTTTCTACTTTGCTCATGTCTCTTCTAGCCCAGTGCATCAGGAGCATCCAGTGGGTGTACAAAAGAAGACAGCTGGCCACGACTGGATGAAAGCCTTTTCCTCATTTGCTTTCAGCGGAGTTCCTAATTTTGTTTTCCTGTGCCTCTTGCCTCCCAGCCTCCTTACTCTAAAAGGTAGCCTATTGTCTGATCTGGAGCCTACTTACAGATGTGATCATTAACCACTTAAGGTCTGCTGCTGCAGACTGGCTCAGTACAATTTAAATATGTTGTTTCACTAGCTGAGGTGAAAAAACCTTAATTTTTCTGGCAATATGACTGATTGCCAAATTGCTGAGGTCTCACCACCCAGCGCAATGGGGCTTTTCGAGGCCCATGGTGCTCCTGAGATGCTCTGCTAGGTGACAGCATGCAGTGTGGCTAGTTGCATAGCAGGAAAAATATAATCTGCTGCTCTTAAACAGTTTAAGTGTCAATGCACATTCTGTCAGCAGAGCTTCTAGGATTTAATGGAGGATGGTGGTAGTAAGACAAGCAGCCACACTATAAGCTTTGGGGCTGTCACAAGCAGAGGAATTTGAGGGGAGAGGGGGACAATTACTCTCACCTGGTACTCAGGGGCAGCACAAAGCTGTTGCTCTGCCCACTCCAAAGACTGATCCCGTTGTGGCCCGCTGCTGGCCTGTCTAAGGACGATGCAAGCAGGAAGATTAAAAAGAGAAGGGAAACAATAATATTACTTGTGAATGTAATGAATGGAGAGGTTTGAAAAACTCAGTCTAGCCAATTTTTGACTAATTTTAAACTAGTTCTTTACTGCAAACACTCATCTCTTATCAAGGATCAGCAACATATGCATATCCATAGCATTTTTTAAGGTGGTGGAGGATGTATATTAGTGTTTTCCTCTCAATTAACTTCTAGGCAATTTTCCCAGCTAAATACATAACATCTTTGGCAACATGCCAACCAAAACCTTAAGACCCAACACTAAATTCTGTACTTATACAGGCAGCTTAGATTTTCATGTGGTGAACTGGAAGAATGCCAGTAACTCCCACCATAAACCTAGCAGTAGGAACACTATATATTTTTTTTATCAAGAAACTCTACTTTACTTTTCTAAGACCACTTGAAAACTGCACCATTTTAATGTTCCTTTAGCACAAAATAAAAGAAAGATTTAACCTGCTATTAAATTAACCCAATTAGCCATTTATTTCATGTAACCTTACACTTCTGATGGTATTAAATCAAACACACCAACATGTGCATTTTTTTTTTTTTGTAAGTTATGGTAATTACACACTACACACTAGACAATAAATTTCTTGCTAGCCTTTTGCCCTGTTCTTTCTCTCTGGAAGAAAATTATTAGAACAGAAGTGTTTCAAGACTCCTCCTCATATACCTCCTATAACACTGTATTGGAACAAGATGAATATTTGCGCACTTAAAGAGAAAAAGATGGAGAAAAATGGGGGGTGGGGGGTGGGGAGGAAAATGCAAAAAGAAAAATGGAAAAAAGTAAAGAAGGTAAAATATTTTCAAAGCACTGGTTTCCATGCATAAGAAAGTGAAGTGCTGGTGAGACTAGACTCTATTTGCTGTCCCTGTCATTTGACAAGGATCATGTACCAGAGACCACTGTTTGCTGGATGCTACACCTTTTTCCAATATAGTTTTTTTGAGGGTGGGAAGAAAGAAAAACCATTTCAAGTAAAATCTGGCAATGACTCAGAATCCCCAAATCTCTCTCTGCCACATCCACACACAGAGGAGCCCAAGTTCCATGCTTGGCACACCTGCCCCACTGCTGCCAGGGGAGCAGAGTGGTCCCTGATGCCCCAGCCCTCCCTTGCCTTCCAAGCAATGGCTTTTGTAGCCAGGATGCCTCTGCTGCTACCCTGTGCTTACCAGCAGGCCCCTTCTTATGCTGGTGCCATTTTGTCCCACATTCAGACCGCACTGAAGCAGGTTTGTCCCAGAGCAGAGGGTAGAGGGTGCTCTGGGACCGCAGCCGTCCCCAGCTTGTCTCGGAGGCCTGTTGGCAGCATCCCGCATGGCATGTGTTCAGTGAGTGCCCCATGAGAGGGAGCAGGGGCAGCTCCTCCACGGTGGAGCAGCATCCCCACCGCACGCTGTGCCTACGTGCAACCCTGGCAGGAAGACTGTCAGCAGCATATTGGATATCCTCACGAAGCAGAGAGAGTGCCCTCCTTGGTTCTGTTTAGATATCTTCCATGGGGCTTACTTTCAAGGATGGCTCTGACTTCTGACCCTGCTGCAGATGGCGTAACTGTTGCCTTGGCAGGCTGCCACTCACTTCCGCTTTCCAGTCTCACGTTCTTTTCCCTTTACAATGTGGGTAACCCTGCTCCCTGCTTGTAATTTCTCCTTCCCCCCCCCCCCACCCCCCTTTTGTTCTAGTTCCCTGGCAGGCACAGCTCTTTGGCTTCAGAAGCTTGTTAGGTATTTGTCACTGTAGATTTTATTCTTCCTTCGATAAAGTTCACTCCCAATGATGAAACTAATGGAGCACTCTAAGAAGCATCAAGACACTCTAGCTGAAGGCAGCCAAAAGAATGACTGAAGCATCTTTCCTTAATTTTTTTTTTTTCCCCTGTCTGTCAGTGTTTTAATTTCTCAGTTAACTTCACTTGTAACCTTACTAAACACTAACAATCTTTTGAATCTTATGTGCATTTTTAAGTACGAAGAGCTTTGTTATCTTCACAGACTTTTAAAGATAGATTGATAAACTGTAAATAGTTTGAATTTGATATGGCAGCTTGAATTGATATATCTAGAAGACTTTCTGAAATAAATTACTTCCAATCCATTATCTGTTATTAACTCTTCAGGAATCACACAATATTCAGTAATATGAAATATGAAGAGTTCATCTGAAAATACATAGCCATTACTGCTTAATTCATATTCAGTACTGGAGAAGTTCAATCCTCTGTATTTTGTTTCCTCTCTCTGATGAAACTTTTGCATCTCATTCCTTACTTTGCCTTTATAAAATTCTCACCTCTCTAGAACATACCCTCTGCAGTTCTGGGTTTACATCTTTTCACATTCAAAGGTAAGGCTTTAAAATTTTAACCTGTGTAATACTTAGAATCATATTTTTGATACAGAATTGCACTGTGCTTTACATAAAGATCCTCAGTTTTGGACTACTGAGAGCCAGGGCAAGATTCCAGTTTCCTGGTTTCTTCCTAAACAAACTGAAGTGGGGAGGGAAGGGAATGAGAAGGTCCCAAGCTGCCACACCTTTGGATGATGGAGGAATTCATAGAGAGCCCTTGAGAAAAGTGTCATAGAGTCTGACTCACAAATTCTGACACAAAAGGGGACGTGTTTGCACGTGTTTTGCTGCTCTGAGATGCATTGTTGCAGACCGAATTGTTTCCACCTTTCTTGGAATTTTCATTTAATCCTGTAAAAACAAGGCTTGGAGTATTCAAGAGAAGGTAGTTCTTGAGAAGAGGACAGATATCAGAATTTCCTCAAAGGAGAATGGAAAAACCTCACTTTGGGGTAACTTTATCCCCAATTCCTTATACCAGGAACATTTGATGCTGTAATGTGGTCTGATTCTCTAGCAGCTAATGGTTCCCAAGTAACTCAAAATATTCTCTTCTTTTAGCTAAACAGAATTGTTACTCAGTTTGTCCTGAGCCAACTGCTCTGCCTCTGCTCAGTCATCATTTCCAGACACTGACTTCTTCTGGCGAGGATGAAGGGAATACCAAATACATGTCTGTCAGCTACATCTTTACAGCACATAGGTCAGTGCCATTATTGCCTCTCTTTAGATTACTCTTGGGTCCACAAAGCACTGGGTAATCTAGCAAGAATTTCCCATCTCTCCACCCTATTTATTTACAGTTTGTGAGTCACACACAAAAAGAAAAAGAAAAGAAATAAATAGAAAGAACAAAACACGCATTCAGGGTGCCTCTCTTCAAGGAACTTCTTCCATTTATCTGCATTGCTGGGGCTGTTCTCTGTGGTGAAAAGGAGCTTTGAGACACATTTTCCAACCTGCCTGGATAACAATCTTAGCTGTTGTGGCACTGCCACATTTTAGTTTTGAATTTTTGCCCAGATCTAGAGCAAGGCTTGTAGGTACACAGTAGCTTCTTTTAATGTCTATACTGCCTCCTGGCTGGAATGTATTTTATCTCCAGCAAAATTGGGTGTTCGGAGATTTGTAGGGTAACAGTCTGTTTTCTCACATGCTGTTGTCGCCCACTGGAGGTCGTCTTGCTTGCAGTCTGTGGTCCCTTGGGGATCTGTGTCCTTAGCCAAACAGGTGTGCACTTGCTGTCCATGTTTCATATATCCCATTCAGCTGTGTGTTCAGCTACCATGCCACTAATTAATGGAACTTCACTCTGATATACCAAAAATTTCCATGACAAACTGCAGCGATGTGCACCTATCACCTTAGAATGATTTTGGTCTTCCATTTATCCAGAACAGTGACTGTGCTTAGCAACTGCACATAGGAAGAGACTGCTCTGCAGGTAGTACTGATATAACCTCTCTGCTCCTCAGTCTGTTCTCAAATGAAGCAATGGTTTCCACAGGTATGTTTAGATGCTTTACACAGCAGAAGTAAATATTTTTACTTTCCTCATTTTTCTTGGCTAACTTCTCCTTGAATATTTTTGTACTTTTTTCTGTTAGGCTTTGGACCATGGATTTACGTTGGACAGTGAGCAAAACAGGCTGTGAGCTGCCATGATTTTCTCTGGAAGTACTTTTTTTTTGTCTTCGGCACTGCTCTGTCAACTTTGCTTTTTTATTTAAAAAAAGCTTGGGTCCAAAATAAAGGCAAAGATGTTACAACTGTAATAGGCACACCAACCTTAGCATGTCTTTTGAAAGCTTCTTTGCATTATTCTTAGGTTCTTATTTCCAAGAAAGTTGTGCAAAATCTTGTTTGTGGTAACGTCTACTGTAATTTCTCCAAGCCATTTTGATGTACCTACTTTCTTTCTGTAAAACTACACGAAAAAAAGGCCTGCTCCAGGATTTCCTTTTATGGCTTCTGTTCATCTTCAACTTGCATCTTTCTGAGGTTTTAAGACCATGTACAGAAGTTGTGGTATGCAGAAGTTGGAGCCTTGTCCAGAATGCTCTCTAAGATTTTGTAACGTGCTACAGATCTTGCTATTCTACCATGAATGTAGATGAAATTTTATGAAATTTCTGACTTCCACTGACAATGAGAAACCTTTTTTTTTTTTTTTAAATTAAAGAATAATTATTTCTGCCTTGGCACCAGTATTGGCCACCTGTACAAATAAAATTGGCCAAACTGGGTCAGACCAATGGTCTGTTTCCCATCTCCCACAGTGTCAACAGCAGACACCTAGAGAACAGTATGAGAACAGTGCAAGCAGATTGTGATATTCCTCAGCCCGCACAACTGCGACTTATTGAGCCATGGAGCGTAGTTTTGGGATTAGCTGTCCTTAATGGATTTTTCTTCCTGGAATATGAACCCATCTAAACATTTGGCACCCATAAGATCCTATGGCAACATTTCTGTAATTTAACTAAAGCCTGCATTTACATCGCTGTGAGTCTTGTCCACAACTCAGCATTTCTTTTGAGTTTTTGTCAAGTAAACCTTTGATGCATTGTGTATTGCAAATACCAGTCGTAGGAATATTCTGCATTTAAAAAATTTATTTAATGTATCTTTTTTTTGTGATAAAGCACCATCTTCAGAAAGCAGTGCTTAAAATAGCCTTTTTTTCTAAACTCATCATAAACAGTAAATAAATTTGCTTTATGGGATCCAAGACAGACAGGTTGCTGGGTTTTCTCTTCTTTTCTTTTGTTTTTCCAAGGATTGGTACATGTTTGGACTTTCTTATTTTTTACTAGATTTGCTAAGCTGTGCTCCTCCATTGGTTCCTTCCTCCACTGGAAGACTGTGAGCTCCATATTGTGTCCTCCTTCCCTCCAGATTTTGGAAGACATTGTCACATGCAGAATTGTTTGCATATGCAAAGCAGTCTTGAATCTGCAACAATGTCATAGATACTACATAACTGATTTAAAAAAAAAAATTTCTGATTTTCCGCTAGAGCACAGTGCTTTTCTATGGGTTCCAGTATCAAGTCTCAATATTGGTTTGCTAACAGATTTTACCTTTTGATGGTTTTTTATTCCCTTTGCATTTAACATTTCATTCATCCACTGTGTATAACAGATGCTGTCCACATCCTGCCAGTCTTATGGATGCAGACAATATTTCTGCTGTGCAAAGAGGTAGACTGTTCTTATATTATTGTCTCTGGAGCATCACTCATTCAGTCCCAGTGTCAGCTGTAAATGTTAGTAGTATTTCTTCCAAAAACTGTATGCAGGAAGATATTAGTTACCAGAAGAGTAGTACCCAGGCGTTTAAGCTTGCTTCATCATTTTCCTTCTCCTTATTCTGTTTTGTAACCAAACAGTATCATTGTTGCTAAAACTCTCTCCTTGTAGGTGTTCTCCAACTGTATTACTCCCACTGCTTCACTGTTTGCCTATGTGATGTACTCAAACATAATGTCTAATGTAATTATCTTCCTTAGGCATGGGCGTTTCTTTTCCTTTGCATCGTGCAATCCACTACTACTGCAAATGTGCATCCATGGGTTTCTGTCACTTTCTTCAACAGAAATACTACACAGAAGTGGTGTTCTTTTCCTCACTAGGAACTGCTTTTTGGTGAAAGTATGTATTTTATCATGTCTTGACTTTTACATACTGATGCTTCTAAATAATGTCAAACACATTTGGATATCTGCTTTGGATAGGTCAAATGCTTTGACTATCCTGTTGAATTATTTTTATAATGCTTGTAATTTTCTTCCAATTACTTTTGCTTTGGAGCCTGTATAGCATAATTCTTATGCATTTGCATTTTTGAAAACATGGGGTGTTTTTTAATCTAGTGGGACAACCAACTCTTAGTTATTTTAGTGGGACAGTTTTCTAAATTCTCTTTACTTTTTTTTTTTTAAAGTAGCAATATGTTTCAGCTTTCATTTTTCAAGGCAAACAATCTCAAATAGGTTAAACAACCTGTCTGGATTTTCTCCCTCTTCTTTAGTGAGCTTACAACAAGCAAGCTATGCACTGTAGATACTGCTGTCAGCTACATAATAGCAAATGAACAGCTATTTAGATTTGCAGATTACTTATTAAGAAGATATGATAAAGATATCATCTCATTTCATTCTTTCTATCCTTAGTCCTATCTTCTGATTAGTTTCAGTAAGCCATGTTTTATTTCTAACACCATTAATTATTTTTATTTATACTGCTCATGTTAGTGTGGAATAAATAGAGAAGGACACACTAAAAAAACTTTTAGGATAAATAATTTGAAGTACACTTTCCCTCTCAGCACAATGGGGAGAGGAGCAAGGGAGATTGCTGCATGAAGAAGAGTTCTAGAGGCACCCCATTGCCTCTCTTATCAGAGATGTCATTAGTTATCAAAATACTGCATTAACATTGTCCAGGACTTTTGTGATTTATCCAAGTGGTTTCACGTAGAAGAGAGGGTGCCTGTATATGTAGCAGATTAGACGGTGAGAATAAAACACTTTCTGGAATCCAATCCAGAATAATAGGTGGATCTAGACCACTGTCTCCCTCTTGAGGGGCATTTTTGAACACATGTATATATATATACATATAAGTATATATCTTATATACACATACATATATACTGCATATTTTTTAAATATACATACACAGAGACAGCATGGATGAACTGCTACAAAATTTCATCAGCCAAGACAAGGGGATATTATTTCGTAGATGGTTGGAAGAACCAAGCCTTCTCTTCATGCAAAGACTTCCATCACTTCCCATGGGAGCTATACAATTTAATCGGTTTGATGTACATGTGCAGTCATTTAGATTCACACATTTTCTACAAATTTGACTCACACTTCCTCTCTCCTGTTCTCCATTTTGACTATTAATGCATTTTGCTACTGAAGTAGTTCAGACATACAGGATCATTTTTCTCCCATGACACTCAGCTCACCATCAGTTTCTGCAGTGTTACTTCTCTCCCACATCTTATTGCTTCTCTGAAGGATAAAACTGGAAAAGGAGTGGAGTTAAGTGGAATAATAACAACAACAACCACCTGGAAATGGGTAAAAAGAAAAAAAAAAAGGACAACAGCAAAAGGTACAGTGGGAGATGTCAAGAAACTAGAGATATCATCCTCTGAGATGATATGAAGTAAAGATGGGTTTTATTTAGGTATTTTGGGGGACATTTTTTGCTTTTTATTTTTTAATTTTCCATTTCTATTTGTACCTTTAGTTAAAAATAGGTGCAAGACAGCAATATCACTACTGTTATTCCTTCAGAGCTGGATTTTCTCTGTCAGTGCTGCAAAATCTCTTCTATATATTTTCTCTGCTGGCTAGCCAGAGGTTTTTAGGAACTCATTACTTGGCATTATCCCTTACTCACAAGGTTTTTTCCTAACTCTTGGATTCACTCTCTTAAATCAGTGACATAAAAACTGCTGAGCCTTAGATCTACACCTCATGTTCCTTTTGGTAGATATGGCCAAAGGAAGGCCTGGTTAATGACATTTTGTATCTTGCATGCACAACAAATGACCAGGAATAAGAACTAGTATCTTCATAAAGCTATATCTCTCTGGCCATCCACCAGAATGCACAGTCTGGTCTGTAACTATAAGGACCTGCACATCAGCTTGTTTGGCATCAGGACTGCTGCTGCTGGAGATGATCCTGATAGGCACATAAGATACGAAATGCACCTTTTGATCTCTGCTACAGGAACTGCAGGAAACCAGTTTTAACTAGGCATATAATAGGTCAAAATGATCAAAAGGGTGGAAGAGGAGTTAACTAATAAAAGACTGTGACCCACTGCTCAAGGCAGGGAGCGCTACATGTCAAGACTGCGTAGAAGACAGGTGTTAGAAGACCTTAGTTCCGTGATGTACGTAGGTTTGATCTTCCACAGGTGTAATGATTTTAATCTCTGTAGGGTGCCCATTCATCATCATCGTTCCACTCATCACCACTGAAGATCAATGGACACGTCAGTTTTAGGCCAAACACAGCATATGCAGTAACATGTTGAACAAAATAGCATATAAGGGAGGCAGAAGAGAAGACGAAGGGATTATTCGTACTTCTTAGCATTCAATGCTTAACTTAGAAACTGATTTCTCTAATCACTCAGTGCACAAAGACAGGTTACCTTAGAGCAAAAGCCCCTACTGAGGTGTCCAGAACAAAGCCTCATGGTGCTACAGAAGGAGAGAATGTGGCAAAATACTCTAGACTCCTGTTGCTACTGTCTTTCCCTAACCCCATGGTGGGGGCAACGAGAAGGAATAAGGACTAGTGCATGCTCAGTTTCGGTTCAGGGTCACAGCTGCAAAAAATAAATAAAAAGAATCAAGCACACATATAGCATTAAGAAAAAGGAGACTCCAAGGCCCCTTCCTTAATCTCTCACTATAAATCCTGTTGCATATATTTTATTTGGCAGCAAGCTATTTCAATATATAACACTGACATTTTTCAAACAAGTCAGCTCTGATTTTGAACCCTGGAATGCTAAGAAGGACGATGCTATCTTCACTTTAATGCTTTACTCCTGATTAGCCTCTATGATAACAGGGTTTTTTTTAATTTTCATTTTTATTTTTAATGTCTTCGTAAGTGAAACAGACACTCAGCTTCATATTAAGAGTTACAAAATCTTTTAAACACTTACTGATATAAAATCAATGATTAACTAAACCTTTGCACACTGGTGATGCCTTTAATAATTATTTCACAAGTCTGGACTCAGGTGTCATGATAATTACAACCAATAATGGCTCTAATACCTTTTGAATTGATTACCATGGATCTGTTCATACTTGCCAAGACAGAAATAAGCCAAAGACTGCTACAGATAGTCTGATTTGCACCTGAAAGTTTTTCAGCTTTTAGAAAGCCTCTGTAAATTAGAAGTCTAATCGTGTGCGTTTTTGCCCAAGTTTTCTAAAATAGACATGAATAGTGCATGACACAGACAATATTTATAAAAACTAAATAAAAACAACTAATACGATTTTACATTACGAATGTTAAAAGTAATAATAAGCTGTGAACAGCAACACTACTGAGGCTAAAAGCAACATAAAATTCAGGCGTATAAATTAATTATAAAAAGTAAAAATTACCTTTTCTCCCTTTGAGCCAAGTTGCACAGGGTTTGTCCATGGAAATAAGCATACTGGCTACTGCGCAGTGAAAGTGGTATCAAATTTCAGTAGTGTCTCATTTGCTAGTACAGAATTAAGTAGCAGGAGACCTTTTGCCATATAACTGAATGCAGTCATTTGTTCCTTTACAATGTTTTTGGAGGTTAGCGGTATTTGAATAGTATTTTGAGTTTTAATATTACACAAAGCACTTATGTTTATGATAGCCTCAGCCATGGTAATATGTGAATGATTTACCAACCAAATGACAAAAAAGCATGTGCATTATGCACCTTAGAAGACATGGGTTACAACATCCAGCTGAAATATTTATATTTGAAAAATTCTGACATTCACATTCTTAGTAGTAATAATAAAAATGCCTAATGTCTTAAACAGTACTTCAGACCTTCACTTTTATACACTTAACTAACTCTTCATAAGACAGCAGCAATGTATTTACGTAACATTAATTCATCAATATAATGGGGAAACCAAGTCATTACGGCCTACTTTTCTCTCATCTAAATTTAAAAACCATTTCAGGGTATCTAACTTCAGGATTATAACTGTCTGGGGTCCCTACACAGTCAATGAAGAGAAGGAACAAGACAGAGAGAGATGGAGACATCCAAGAGCAATTCTGCCATGAAGGAATGTGGCATTTAACTTCTCTCCTACCTTTGAGGAGGAACCATGAACTGTTATCTAATACAGTACTGGACAATGTTCACGTTTTGACCCAAAGATTCAAATTTAATAATGCATACAGGCAACCAGTGGCCTGTTTCATCTCTGATTTGCTGCCTAAACCCACAGTTCAGCATGCCTAAGGGCATTGCTTGGGAAAAGGTAGTACAAGAAACAGGCTTTGGAGCTGCTATGAAAATGAAAACCTCAGGCTTCGTTCCCAGTTGTTAGTAGTGTAATTAATAGACTACTGAAATCAACACAGTTCAAGTATTATAATTATAACTGTAATACTCTCAGGGTATTAGCGTGGTACAAAGGCACAAGCCCCTTGATTAATTCAGTTTCTCCAGATATCAATGAACCACACAGAAGATGTTCACCTTAACAAACAAATAGCAGACAGACCCTACATCCTCTGTCATCACTTTGAGGAAAAGATCCTGTGCAAAGGTTGGCTTCAGAAGAGATATGTTACTGAGTATCAATATAGGTGTGATCTGGTTGCCTAAAAGTAAGTACTAAGTGTCATTGAGATACCCTGTTTGTGTCCTGCCTGGCCATAGCTGCTGCTTTAGAGGAGTATTGTGAAGCTGTGGGTCTCCCACAGGTGCTGCATACCATCTGCCTGCCCCAGGACAGTGTCTCAGAGTATCTCAAAACAGCAATAAATGCCTATATTTGGGCAAATGACTGTCAGTGTGCTGCAAGCCAACAGAACTACTGAACAAACAAATCACTACCTTCTGAGAACAGTAGTGGCAGAATCTGTTCCAGACATTTTTTCTGCTTGCACCCCTTGGGATGAATATGTGCCAAGTACATTTAAAATGCTGTCTATGGACTTTCTTCCCTTCTCTTGAATTAGAGTGACTATTTATCTGAAAGGAGGAACAGGATAGATACGATCTAATTTACATTTAAAATATACCAAGATTTGTGGTTAAAGATGTAAAACAATACACATTAAGGGAAATGTCAAAGCCATTCATAAAGTAAAATCTGTTTATAGGTTGCAATATAAGCAGAGATTGTATCAAGTTGTTATTTTTTCTACATTTATTGCAAATTTTATAAATTCTCATTTCATATTAATATTCAGTATTTGTATTGTATGTGGACACTATGTAAACATGAATGTTCACATTGTCATGTTGTTATGACAATTTGGTTCATTTTTTATAACTTCCATAAATTATCTATGAAACTGCAAACTAGCTTTATCACTGGCATTATCATTTTAGAAGCATATTAAATATTTTGTGAAAAGTGTATCAACATAAAGGAACAAAGGGAATAGCTCATCATATTTGATTATTTTATGATATATTTATATAAATACTTAGTATGGTATGTTTGATGACTGCAATCAGGCACCTGGGACAAGCTCACAAGAAAAAGGTTTAGAAGAGTGTTTGATAATTAATTTAAATCACTGAGAATTTGCAAGTGAAAATAATAAGATTATTACATCTGTGTAATTTTTGGGTTCAGTTCAGATGTAGTGGTACTGGCATCAGCATGCTTTGGACTGCTGCAGTGGTTTGGTAGACCTTATACTCCTGCAGACTCATTTTAGTGGTCTGATGTCTCTGGATGGATTTACCCCATGAGTCAAGGGTTGAGCAAATTCATTCATGTTCATGCTTGTAAGCCGTTGGGACCAAGTACATGTAAAGAAGAGTCTATGATGTTCCATTAGATCTTAACAGCAGGAGCATCGTCATCTTTCCGGCATTTTCTCTTCAAAGACAGATAAATGTAAAGCACTTGCTTTCCTCTTACATGAAAAGGTTAAAAATGCTACAGAGAAGTAGGCATGACACCAGAGTTTCTCTATAATTGAATGGCAATCTCTCCATATAGCAGAAGTTTCAAAGTAACTGAGCATGCCTGTTGCTTGCCAGCAAGTAGGAAAGCGTGAAGCCATATGAATAATCTGGCCAACCAGTTGAATGAGATTTTATTGTTATAAGACACCATTTGGCATGGGTACTTACCCACTCAAAATCATGTTTCATTTTAGAATTTATGTTTTGTTAATTAAATTAATTAATTTGGTTTATTATGGAATGCTATAGATAGGTTCTATTGGCTTAGAAAATGAAAACACTTCCAGCCTAATTGGCCAGAACCAGTTCACACTGCCTAATTATTAGCTGATGATACAATAATCCTCTTCTTTTTAAATATCTCTTATATCATTTTGAAAAGTTCCATGCAGCTAGACACATAAACATTCCTTGGCACGTAATAGACAAACAAGTAAAGTCTAACATAATTTTAAACTTTTTTGTCAATAGTAGTATAACAGAATTCCTGCCCCAAGCATTATGCAGAGAAAGAGATGCCAATAAATCTCTTTTGTTTCTGCAGGATTAATGAATAAAATCGTGAGGGGTTTTGGCAAGTTAACATGTTTGCCTACATATCAGTAATTTTCCTTTTAGAGGAAGCTCAGACGTCACTGCAGATTATTAGGCAAAAAGTTAATCTGAAATCAGCAGGAAATCACACAGAATGCCACTGAAGGAAAGGTGAGGCCATGCCTTAATTTATGTTCTTGACATATGTTAGTTCCAACAGGCCTCAAACAAAGCCTTTTAGTACAAAAAAAATCAACATTTGCTTTGCTGGAAAACTTCTGATTAGGTCTAATGCCAATCTGCTCTTCCCTCTGGCCGGTTACTAGTCCAAGAGATTTGACAATGTGTGGGGTGTTAATACTAGAGATCATTTAAAACCTCTGAAGGTTTATATGGATTTTCACATGTGCTCTTTCTAACTCCACTGTCTTGACAGCTTTAGATTTTCCAGCACCAAACCAGAGTATTTTCAAGATGATGCTGCAGGTCTGGGATGTCCAGGAATAGTAGCATCCGTTAAAGCATCATTCATGGGAAAGTATTCCATCCTCCTTGTGATATGTGGAAGCCACCAAGACAATGTACAGTCATTTCACGTGACTGAAATGCCTGGTGAAAGTATAGCCAGTGATTAACTACCGCTGTTGCCCAGGCTGTTAGAAAAAGTTTTGTCACAATGACAAGGAAAGCACCCCCAAGCAGACGCTGTGGAACCAAATTCACAGTAGTAATATGGGACCATTAGTGTTTTTTAAAAATTTGTCTTAAGGGATGTTACCCCATGTTCAGACAGAGACCTTGAAAACAGCATTGCACTTAGAACTGCGTGACGCAAATGGTTTGAGTCATGGCAAACAAAGCACAGTCTTATGGATCTTAAGTCATAGTATGGAAAAAAAGGCCACTCTGAAGAAATGCTAGTGTGCCAAAGGAGAATACAGCACTTCTATAGCCATCTATGAAAATTGATAATGGCCTTTTAACAAAACTATGGACAAGAAGGTCCTCAGGGAAATCCTGACTGGTCTACTAAATGAATTGCCATTATCTGTGACATAAAAGATTTACTTAATGTGAATAATTGCATATACATTGCCAATACACTTGAAGAGTAGGGATGCCATATAAAGGGACCTTGACAGGCTTGAGAAGTGGACTGGTACAAATCTCAAGAAATTCAGCAAGGCCAAGCATAAGGTCCTACACCTGGGCTGGAGCCGTCACCAGTCAGTATTGGTACAGATTGGTACAGAGATTAAGGGACTGAGAGCAGCCCTGTGGTGAAGGACTTGGGGATATTGATAGATAAAAAGTTAGACGTGAGCTGGCAATGTGCGCCTGTAGCTGAGAAAGCCAACTGTATCCTGGGCTGCGTCAAAAGCAGCGTGGCCAGCAGGTCAAGGGCGGTGATTCTGTCCCTCTGCTCCGCTCTGGTGAGACCCTACCTGGAGTACTCTGGGGTCCAGCTCTGGCATCCTCAGTACAGGAAACACGTGGAACTGTTGGAGTGGGTCCAGAGGAGGGCCACAAAAATTATCAGAGGGATAGAGCCCCTCTCCTATGGAAAAAGGTTTAGGGAGTTGGGGTTATTCAGCCTGGAGAAGGGAAGGCTCCAGGGAGACCATATTCTGTGATTTTATGACTATTTTTTTTTTTTAACTGTGAACACATCAGTGAAAAGGGGAAAGGAAGAAAGACTGTTACTGCAAAAATTACAAAATAAAATCCTATCGGTAAGGTGGAGACTGTCTCTGACCTGAGAACCTGGTGCATGGCTCTTCCTGAAAACTGGAAAAGCTGAACTCCTGTTCAGCAACATTGCAACCAGCATGGTTCCACAACCCCGCTCCTCTGGCAGACCCCTCTCTATCCAGCACCAGTGTCAGAGACCCAGAATTTGAAGCACTGGGACAGACATGCAAGTCAGGTTTCCTGCTGCATGGGAAAGAGCTTGAAAGCCCTGCGGCTCTGGGCTGTAACCATGGCTTGGCTCCCAGCATCTCAGCCAAGGTTTCCAGAGCTCCCAAGTTTCCTGTTTTGAAGTTATGTTTCAGGGCAAAGAAGCCTCACTTGTAGTGATCTGTACCTGTGGGACAGTGCACATGGCAAGGGTGCCGGGAGACCTGCCAGCTAGGGAAATTAGTATTCCTGTAAAATACTCACGGGTGATTGATAAGAGTGTCAATCTCCTTGAATAGTTCCGGGATCCCAAACTCTTTGTTTGAAAACCACAAAGATTTGATATTTCTTCATTAATTTTCCTTCAAATTGTTTGGGGTTTAAAGGGTTCAGTCTAAAAATAAATGTATGAATCATGCAGAAGCCAAATGTATAAATCATGCAAAACAGGAAAGCTCTGATTTTTTGGCCAGTTCTAATTAACACATTTCCACTGTTGGCTTCTGTTTTGGTTTTGGTTGGTTTTGTTTTTTTTTTTCTTCCCCCTGTGAGGAATGCAATTCATTATTTTGTTAAAATTAGCCTCCTAGCTCAATGCTTATCTATATTTGCCTGTGTTTTATTGTTTTACTACTTCTACTACCCACCCCAAATAAGTAATTTCATTATGGGCTCTATTAATAATGGTAGAATCAGTTTTTGTTTGTGCTGGGCGGGGAGTACAGGGAATGTGTTGGTTTTTGTTAATGAACAATGCCAGAGTTCCTTTTCAAACTCCAGAGAATTTGTGACCATTATTAGAATCTCATTCACAACCACATATGAACCACTACAGTATTCTTGTGCAAGAATGCTTCACTCTGAGTAGGGTATTACACATAATAACTGTGCCACTAGCAAACATCACCTTGCTATGTTTTGCCTTCTGTCCACATCTGCTGCCAGACTGTTCAGTAGCTGTTTCTCTCTGTGCTCAGCTATTCTGACTTCTAAGAAACTTAAAGAACTCAGTGAAGCAAGAATTTACATTCGCTGTTGCTAATGTGCAGAATGCTACTAGTTTCAGTCTATTTTCAGAGATCAGGTGAAAACAATGAAAGACGTCCTGTGTGATATCTTTTTCTCAACGACTTCCGAGAAAAGGAGATACTTATCCTAATTCCAAAGTCCTAGAAAGTTCTGGGAAGAAGCATACGCATGAGCTCAAGCAGAGCACCCTTCCCTATCCAACGGGAAGCAGAAACAATAGACAAAATAATAAGCGCAACTATGCAGACTATCCCATATTCACCCATCTATCCATGGGATTAAGTTAAAAACATAGCCCTTAGCTCTTGTTACAGACAGAAAATAGAGAAAAAGAAAGGAAAAGGACGTCTTCTGAAGGTGACTCAGCTCTCAGTCAGGCTGCATGATTGTTGTGTACAGTCTTTTAGCCTCTCCACAGTTTTTTGAAAAAAAAAAAAAAACACAACAAAACAAAATGCCAAAAACCTTAAAGGAACAGTACTCTTAATTTAGGCATTTCTGTGATAAACCTGCATCTAGGCAGGGCAAATCTAATTTGAGTGCTGCAGGATGTACAAGGTGAGTTGAATAAATAACAAAACACTTATTTTCCATCAAAAGCTTGACATTTATGAAGTAACTACATGACATATCATGTTATGTATTATCAACTTCTTAAGTAAAAGCCTAAGCTGAGCACATATCCAAGAATTATATTAGAAAAGGTTTGGGTTTACTCACAGTAATTACCCACAAAAAACTGGAGCCCGTGTCTTACTCGATTTTTTTTTTTTTTTACTGCACCATCATGAGGAATATGGTTTTACTCAAAATAACAAATATTGTACTGTTATTGTGTTATCACACTGAATCACGATTAAGTACTTCCACAGCAACTGTTTTCACCATCTAAGGAAGATCTCAAACCTGCTGTTCCTCAATGGAGCACCTACTCTCTCCTACTCTAATGCTGTGGGAGCTGAAACAAGCTAATGGCTAGTCACCAGTGAGGTGCAAAATTATTCCTCAGTTCTACAGTCCACCTGTGTTCCTATT
The DNA here is from genome assembly GCF_963921805.1 of Phalacrocorax carbo. Classification (NCBI taxonomy): domain Eukaryota; kingdom Metazoa; phylum Chordata; class Aves; order Suliformes; family Phalacrocoracidae; genus Phalacrocorax; species Phalacrocorax carbo. Next base: position 148,373,331 of record NC_087513.1, on the reverse strand, counting down.
GCAGGGTGCTAAATTGCAGTTATTCCACTGAATTCTGCTACCAAGTCCATTTCACCTCCTTGTTCTGAAATTGCTTGGATATTTTATTTTTTGTATTTTAAAGAATACAGGATCTATTGTTTTTTGCAAAATATATTTTGAGTTTTATTAATGATTTTGCTAGCAATACTCCTTTTAAATTTCCAGGCATGGACTTTTCACCTCTGACCCAGTAGCTTGCAAAAGCATAGAAAAGTCAAGTCAGGCTTTGTCTAGCCCTGTATTTTGTGATGTTTTTGTCAATTTATAATATGAGCCTTTTGATTTCTTTAATTCCAATTTATTGAAATTCTGCTGATGCCCCATGGATTATCTATGTGAGGGATCATGATTTCTCACTATTACTACAATTCTGAATAATTTCAACTTTTTACAGGAGTTTAATTGTAAGCAGGGGTTAAATGATCCTTCATCAGCTGGGAGGTTCATTAACATTGAAATTATTGTATTTCTATTCTATGAGGTCTGATTGCAAGTCATCCCTTCACACAAACTGACAATATCATGCACACCTCGCATAACAGAAACTCACTTACAAAATACTATTTCAATCCTTCAGATTTCTGTGTCTCCAATGGAAGCAGCAGCATTACACCCCAGTGTAAAGCCTTATTGGGTGTAGGTGACCAGATATCAGCCATGGCAGACTAAAGGGGTAGCCTCTGTGAGAAGAGACCGAGGGCTGCCCCGTGCCATACACAGCTGGTGCCAGGCGGCTCCAACAGACCCACAGCAAGACACAGCTAAGCCCAGCAGCCAGGCTGGTGTCATCTATGGGAAGTCATATTTAAGAAATGACAAAAATGATGGACAAGTAGAGGAGGAGAGAAAAAAAACTAAACCCAAGAAGGAGAAACAGCAGAGGGACACCAAGGTCAGAGCAGGAGGACAAAGCTCTCCATGGTAGAACCAGTGGATATTTCATGAAGGACAGGGGCTCTGTGGAGAGTCCTTGCTGGAGCAGGGGAAAAGTGTGAGGAGGAAGGAGCGGAAGAGCACTGTTCTGTACTAACCATAGTCCTCATTCTCCATCCCACCTACACCACATGACAAGGGTAAAGGAGACAGGACCAGGTGTGAGGTTAAGCCTGGGAAATAGAGGAGGAAAGTTATTGCTTTAATGTTTGTAATTTTAGTTTATTTGTTTCTCACTACCCAAAGCCATTTTAATTGACAATAAATTAATTTTTCCCAAGACAAGTCTGTTTTGCCCACGATGGTAATTTGTAAGCAATCTCCCTGTCTTTACCTCAGTCCAAGCATTCTTATTTCTAGTTTTCTTTTTCTCTCCCCACGTCCTACTAGGGTTTTTTATTTTGTGAGCTTCTGGATGGGAATTTGGCTGTTACAAATGATTTATCCACGGCTGAAACCAAAAGGTTTTTCAAGATTTGCTTTATCAAGGTCTGTAAAATCACATGGATTTATGCAATGCAGAGGGCGAGATGTTAAATGCCCTTTGTCCTCCAAATAATGATGGCAAAAAGACTTTGTCCTGACAAGTGAAATCACAACTGATAAATTTGCAAGCGATTTCAACTTTCTTTGTTTCTGTAACATGCTGCCAAATTGCTATCTTTGATTACTTTGGTTTCCATGCTAGCCTCTCTGGCTCTTTAACTTCACCTGACTTCTCATTTCCTTTCCAGTTCTGGATGAACCCTTCCTCATTATTTAAGGAACTTATTATTTGATATGTTCTTTACCAAGTGATGCTCCTACTTCATACCCTTCACTGCAGAGTTTTCGTCCCTCTTTGGTCTCAACACCAACTATTTGTCCCATTATTTGATGCTCTGCCCTTTGTGAAGCTCCGAGGGGCACACAGCAACTAATCTGGCCTTGTATGGCTTCTAATTTTGTGGGTCACTCTTAGCAAGACCTTTCGCAAACTGTGATAAACATGTTGCATAACACTAGGCATTGAAAGTACCCTCTGTAAATCTAATCCTGCTGTCAATCTGCAGGATAGGAAAGGCAAAAACAAATGGAAGAAATGTAACAGCTGAGCTGAATTTGTATTATCAAATATTAAGATCAAGTACATAAAACCAGTAGGGATTATAGTGATATAATATTGTATTGACAAAAATGCAAGCAAATAATTCATAAGACTGAAGAAATTGGGGGTTTTGTGTTGGTTTTTTTTCACCCAGGTGAGCCCACATAAAATTTACTCCAATGGCTGCCTGTCATCCTCCCTTCTAAACATCTTTGGATATTTTACATTATTATATAACATCATAAAAGAAATTATTAATTTGCCTCAAAGCCAGAGGAAGAGCCATCATGAATTTGGAAAAGAAGGTTGGACTAGATGATCCCTGAGGTCCTTTCCAACCTGTGATTCTGTGTTAGCTACAAAATCATGAGATGTACAGACAGGAATGAAAACATAAATGGGACTAGATAATCTGAACTCACTCTGAAACAAGAAGATTATTTTTAAAAGACAAATCAAATTAGAAGTCAACATTATCTACCTCATACAAGGCAATGGTGTGATTTTATGAACTGTATGTTGGGCATGTCCCAGAATTAAAAAGAAAAAAAGGAAAAAAAGGAAAAAAAGCTGAACTTGCTGTGGAAAGAGCTGATCTAGTACATGAGAGCATAATTTTTGTTCATGTTCATCTATATGAACTTCTCTTGAATATCTTTCCATATTTCTTTCTTGGAATATGGAGCGTGCCAGAAAACTGAAATGCAATAGCACAGGGGAACAGAGGAATAACACACTTTAAGCTAAACCTCCTGAGCACCAAGGATCTTCTGTTTTTTCCCATGTCCTTCTAGGGCGACTGTGTGTTTTTCCAAAATCATTTGCATGTTATGATTTCCTCCACAGAAATCATCCATGGTATGTTAAGATATTTTTGGTCTGTGGTTTCCCCACATTGGCATGTCTATGTATTATATTCATATAAATCTTTTGTGCCACCAACAGTTTTTGAACATAGCTCAAACATCTCCAAGCAGGTCAGTCTTGTCTTGAACTCTCCAGTAGGTATTTGAAAAAGTCAGTGCTAATTTACCCCTTTTTTGCTAAACAAACTGACCTGGATGCAGAACCCTTGATGATTTATTAAATATCTGCATTGTAGTTGGAAATCTTACAGCAGCTGGCCAACAGCTGCAACATGCCCCAGCGGTCAGTAACTCAGCCTTCAATCTGTCGGATAGATTCCACTTTATTCACAACAGTGTTTGTGGTTTTCAGTGAGGTGATCAGGCAGTTTGTTCTATTCAGCTAGATTAAGGCATTAAGTAATCTACCAGCAACTTTCTCTTAACACTGTCTAACGTCTCTGCATGGACGACCTCATTTTTATATTAAGCCCCTGGTGAGGGCAAGTGTAGCCATTCATGGTGTTCTTGGGTTAGCCTCCGTTTAGAATGTATGAGCTGCTTCTGAAAGGACGTTGTAGCGAGGTGGGTGTCGGTCTCTTCTCCCAGGGGAGAAGTGATAGGATGCCAGGAAATGGCCTCAAGTTGCACCAGAGGAGGTTTAGATTGTCTATTAGGGAAAAATTCTTCACCGAAAGGGTTGTCAAGCATCGGAACAGGCTGCCCAGGGAAGTGGTTAAGTCACCGTTCATGGAGGTATTTAAAAGATATGTAGATGTAGTGCTTAGGGACATGGTTCAATGGTGGCTTTAGCAGTGTTAGGTTAATGGTTGACCTTGATGATCTTAAAGGTCTTTTCCAACCTAAACTATTTTATGTTTCTATGATTCTTCAGTATACTATTCTGGGCATGGACCTTATATATTTTCTTTTCTACATGTGCCCAAAATAAACAGGATTGAAACAGTGGGTAAATTATATCCTCTTCCAAATTACATTAAGTTTACTGGACTTGTGATTTCAGAAAAAAAAGAGACTCACTTGGTGTTTAGTCATATTGGTGTATAATTGGGTTTTGGTAGTGTAATCTGAGAACCTGAGGAGCATGGACATGAATTTGGCTTGGACTCAAGTGAAGCCCTTACTCTGGGCAGGGATACAAACATTGCTTGCAGGAATAAAACTTCTGCTATGAGAATGGATTTTTGATTGTTCATGTAGATGTTGAATAACACAGACTCAAGAACATCCCCCCTGTGGAGGGTCATACTGTAGTCTCCACTATTGGCTCTGCTTCTTGAACAATTCAACATAGAAATCATTGTTGATTATGGGGAATTTTGCTCCTTTTTAGATAAAAGTTGTATCAGTCATACTATGCATTGATTTTCTCTCCTGTACTGTATTTTGTCTAAAAGCATCTGGTGGTATATGGTGTCAGACACAGCTGATTGGCCTTTGAACACCGCATCTGTGCCCATATCACTTTCAAACCCAACTTCAGCAAGTTGAATGATGTTCAGTGCTCAGCCAGGACATACTTTCTCAAGTGTAATTCAGCTTGCTTGGAGAGAAGGTGGTGTTCAGCCACTGGTGACAGACAGTTTATAAATTACTTCAGTACTTTATCTTTAAAATGTTATATTAAAGACATCGGTTTGATGGGGTTTGGCTCTGGAGCATCCTTCCCTCTTTTTAGAAGTGCTGTAGCACAAGCTTGTAACAATCTCTTAGGGGTTGTCTGTGTAGCTGAGCATAAGTTATACAACTGGATCATCCAGGGATTTGTCACTGGTCCCAAATGTTATCTCTGAAATAAGTCTGTGCTTTAGGCAGATTCACTTGCAGTGTAACGTGAAAAGGGTACCTACGATGGGACAGCCACTGGATCCAAAACTTTTCAGCTTGCCAGCCAAGAGGTCTTCCCTCATCAAAATTTACAGCCTTTAGAGAAGCAGGTGCAGTTCAAGTGTCCTGGATGCATATCTGTTTTCTGGTCAAGAAACATTACTCATACCTGGTTATTCACACATGAAAAAGGGCTGTGGAAGAGAAACTGTGACTACTGAAGCATGAATATGATCTAACTTTACAAATGCTAATTCACTAAGTCTTACCAGACCTTTTAGAAACTGCTGGAACTGAATCTGTTTTAAATTATTCTATTTTAAGTGATCACCAGAGTCTAGTCTGACATTCTGCATAAGACAGGCCAAGGAATTTCACTGAGTTCTCCAGACCACAAAATCCCTTCTTAGATCCATCAAATCTTCATATCTTTGTCATGCAACTGCAAAATCACAGTGAGTTTGTGGGGTATTTCCAGGTTGTGAATTTGTGGTTTTAAAGCCAGACCTTTAGTTATTTAAGTAGTAATAGAAGATATTTGTGTTCAGATGATGAGTTTTCTGGAAAACTTTGTTGCAATGTGCCAAGACTGCTTGCTGTGGAGAAAGGGAATGAAACCAACTATTTCTTCTAAGAACTCCATTTCAATAAAATAATCCTGTGTTTGAGCTTTGAGGAATTGTTGTCACTCAATTTTAACACACATTTCCTTTTCACTTTGTAAAGCATCTTCAATAAGCATCTGATCCTGGCAGTACTATTGGTGAAATGGACTTCTGGATTCACCCAGAATGGCCTGGCACTTTCCTGCATGACAAATGGGAAATGCAACAAAAGAGATATGTATATTGCTTTACTTAAAAGTGTATTTTCAAATCTTTATTTCCCCCTAAACAGGATTAAAAAAATCAAAGAAGTCCAGAAATTCTAAAAAAGATAATGCCAGGTGTTTTGAGGGAAAGCTATGGGAACAGATGGCCTTACTGGAGGAGGTAAAATACAAATTTCTAGATGCTATATTTGAAACTTGGTGAAGAAGAGCAGCTGAATCTGGAGGATGGTGCCAGCATCTACCCTCTGATTTGAGTGAAGAACTTGACAGAAGTGCAGAACCAAAGCAATAAGGGCTGTATTCCTTCTTATTTCCAAAAATCGGAGTGAATGCTGACACCAAATTAATAATATAGCCTTCACATGAAGGCTGTGCTCTGACTTCACGTGTACTACCATACGTGGCCTTGTTCCCAACAATTGTATAAGCTTCCATAGAGCTAGCACATGTAATCTCCACTGCTGGCACCAATTATGCTTGGCATTGTATCCAAACACCCACTTTGCACCAGATCTGTCAGTATCAAAGCCATGAGGCTGGAACTTTTCCTGTACTCTGGAATACATTGATTCAAATAACTCGTCAAAGCTGTAATTATGAATAACTGTTATATCTGCATGGTTCTTTGGGACTGGATATCACTAGAGAGTAGAAAGTTATAATAAAGGTAATTCAACCATGGCAAAACATACCATACCACACTTTACTGTACTATAGGGTCTGTTGTGCGAAGGACACCCTGTACCTCAGGAATGTAGGGCAGCAGGCTGCTGCCTTTTTGTAGTGTTGGTCTGCAGTTGAAAACAGTAACCTATACCTCCTTCTCAAGCCTATATGCTCTTAACAGTTTATATATATAAAATAAATACGTGTATCATTTACAGGGTTTTAAAAAAACGTGCACATACATTATATTCATATTTTAAAAGTGAAGTCTAGACTGCATGGAGGCAAGTAGACCTAGATCATATATGAGAGAGATAACACTTGGGATCTTCAGGAAGGTACAAAAGGAGGAATGAGCTGATGACACTCATTGATGATCCACACAACTAACCAACAGGATATTGATCTGTGGTCTACATGGTGTACTTTGCCTTTCAGTCAGCTACCTGTAAGCAGTCCTGATGAAAACTATGGGCCAGTTATTCAGCAGGCAGCTCTGCATGTATAAGTTCACCAGGGAAGCTTTTAGGGCTTGGTTGTGCCTTTTGCCCCAGCTGGCACAGAACAGTTACACAGCTGAACAACCCTGTCATTCACAGCAGGGCTGCACTCTTTCTTGCTCTGCAAAATAGGTCCTGTGTGAAGACAAGCACACATATTGACTACTAGTCTTCAATGTGTAGCTTGTACCCCTAAATTATAACAGTCATGGAGAAGACATGAATATACAGCAAGACATTTGGTCCTCTGTCTGAAAATGTCTTCCTGAAATGCTCTTAGCAGATTCAATATTTAACCATAATAGTTACGCAAGTTATTTTGTAAATTGTTCTGCAGAAGAATGAAAGCTGTATAAGTAAGAATTGAAAAGTACAATGAGATATGTATTTCTGAAAATAATTTTAGGGCATTCAGTCCAGCTGTGCATCTCTTTCATTGGCTCCTACAAACAAGTAGTCAATTATGTGAAATATTTAAACAAGAGATATTCTCTTTGAAACTTGTAACATCATTTACTTACAGCTCTGTTCTTTCATATTAGCTTACATTACTAGAAAATGGAAATAAAATATTTTTTACGACAGCTGTATATTCGCAGTTAGCGAAAGGGTCTTGCATTGGGAAAATGGACAAATTGACGCAAGCTCTTTCAAATTGCACACCTGTGGCAACTGCATGTTATGGTTTGATTGACATGAGAGTAGCAATCAAAATACCAGCTTAACCCTGATGCCTTGTATTGCTCACCTCTCTCTTTTGTTTAGAGCCTTCCACCACCCTCCCCTTTTCTTGCTTCCATGAAGTTTTCCCAGTTTATTTCCTTAAATCTTGCCTCCCCCTGCTGGTTGTGCAAAACAGAATTTGTGAAAGAACAGAACACTGTCCCAAAGGTAACTGGTGTGAGAGAATCACGAGCAATAAGAAAGGATAGTCCCAGTCCTGACCCTGGAGTAGCATGGACAAATCTCCATATGTGCACTGGAGGACCTTGGACCTCCTCTGTGCTGCATCATTGCTTATTCAGACACAGCAAGATCCCCTTTCCTCTCAAACATGATACAATTGCCAGGTTTTAGGGGGGGTTGTGGGGGCTTTGGTTTGTTTGGTTTAGGTTGGTTTTTTTGGTTTGTTTTTTTTTTTTTTGAGAAACAGGTAGTGTAATGAAGTCTCTGTAAATAGGAAGTTCCAACTACCTTTTAATAATTGGGTAAAGTTAGCAAAAACCACAGATGGGCAAAGCATTATTTTTGGTTCCACATCCAATACATCTTTACTGAATGAGTGCGTGCAGTGATAGAAAGCATATACTGTAAATTGCATTTTCTAAGCTGCTAAAAATTTATTGAACAGCCAGCAGTTTATTTCTGTAAAGTCTTAATTAGCTTTAATTACCGTAGGTCTATTTATACCTATTTTCACCCATTTATTTAGTCTTTCTTTATGTTTACAGAACCAGTATAAGAACATCTAGACTGTGATGTTGAAAATGTTTTGCTAATTCAAACATATATGAACCACAGGATGTATAATTTTCAGAACTACGTCTACATGGGCTGCAATTTACATTAAATTGCTGTTTTGGTTAAATGGCACCTTAGCTACCAAGCAACTCTTTGAATAGTTGTTTCTTTAATTATTATTTAATTTTGTGGTTATGACTGGTTTTCAGTTAAAGAGGGTACTACTGACAAATTCAATTAAAGGAAAATAGAGGACTTAATGGTCCATGCTAATGATTCATTTCATACATAATATTTTATCATTTTCTGTGCAAATTTATAATGAGTGCTTAGCTTGTATTAATAAATGCTTACATTTAGTCTACATAAACTATAGTGATTAAAATATTTTGCTAATGGTATCTGTTGATAAATACTTTTAAAACAATTAGGTCCTTACTTTAAAGTAGTTTTATCAGCACAACTTTTTATGAAAATGCATATTTTGTCATTAGGAAGGAAACACAGGTATAGGAATGTAATAACTTATCCACAAGCAATGCTTTTTGATATTTAAACAGCTCATGATATGCATCGGCTACGCCCAGGAAAACAAACTTTGAAGAATTATGGCAATCAACTCAACATGCTATCTGATTTTATAATACCACATGAAGAAGAATGACTTTGATAAATCACCTTTGCAGGTATCTGAATTAGGAAAAAGTACTTCTCTATTCCACTGAAGAGGCAGAAATTTTAGTTTCTAGTGTTTCTAAATATTGTGTGTAGGAGTGAAAGGGTGGATAAATAGCTATTACAGTCTTGGTTTTACATTTTGCATCTTCACTGATGAAGATATATTACCTTCCAAAGTGAATAAAGTCATAATTTACAAACTTTTAAGGATATTATATACCGTTGTAAGATACCATGCTGTTTTGGGACAATTTTGTTTTTATCGCTTTTTTGTGCACTGAGAAATTAGTGCACAATCATTTGCTTTAAGTAAAGAATGCTATTAGTTTCAATGGTAAAACAGGCATATTGCAGTTGCTTCTGCAAACAGCTTGACTAGTTCTATTGGGAATTACAATACATTTTTTCAGGGTTAAGGGCACAGGATAGCAAAAAGAAGGGAGGGGCTGAAGATTTGTAGAGTAGAACAATAAATTCAGGAACACAAGTCTGTGCAAAAGTCAAGAACGGTCACATCCTAAATCACTCACATAATCTGTCGATATCTTAGTGTCTTCTCTATTTGAATCTTAGGTGGTGGCACTGGTTAAGGATTGGGATGAATGAGATACAATTAGTTTATCTTCATGACTATTAGAAGTACTGAAATTCAGTATGCAATTTGGAAGTCACTGTCAATTCTTCTGTAAAAGGTGAAAAAAAGAGAAAAGTGCCAGATTTTTTCTTTGAAGGAAAAGAGTACTTAGAGCCTTGCCTAAAGAAACTCTTTATGTTGGCAGTCACTGCCAAAATCTTTGCGGTTTGTGTTTCTGGAACTTCCACTGCAAAATCTGTTGATACCAAAATCTAATGTTATTTAATCTTCTGAGGAGTAAAAAATCAGATTTTAAGAATGAACATAGATCAGGATCATCAGGCTCATGTGTCAGTGATCTCTGCCAAATGATGCACAACAATCAGAAATTTGTTTTCCTTTGACAAAGAGTGACGGTAACGCATTTTTCAGATTCCATCAAGAACCAGTGAAGTTGCATTCTTGAAAAGTTTAGGTCCTCCTTTGTATGCTTCAGAGCTCCATGTCCTTATTAGTACTCATTTATCCTACAAGAATGTCAGCAAAAGCAAAACATACTTTTTGTTTAATTGAAAGGCATAAACATAAATACTGTTCTTTGGCCATGATCTTTTTGTTCCTGGCTATTTCCAAAGGAAAGAGCTGAAAACCGAGTTTCAGTTTTCAAATATAGGGGAATAGCCACCAGAGCATAAAGCAGAAATGGCTGCACGATCTAGGTCATACATGTGTGTGTTTCTCCACATGGGAGGCCCACAAAGGTAGATGTTCATCAACAGGCATACAAGGAATCCAGATGAAGTATGTTGCATCTTCTCCTCCTTTCATAAAATTTTAGTTCAAATTCCATCAGCTTTTTTCAGTATGGAGTTTATGGTTTCTTACCAATACGTTGGTATGGCTGGCTGAGAGCTGATGGTGTCTCTGAAACATCATCACAGAGTCCATGGTCCAAGTAACCCTAATTCGAGACAACTGGTGGTTTGATGCTGGGGCATTGCCACCTGTAGCAGCTGACCTGTTTGGCTGTCTGGGAGCTGATCAAGAGGCAGCTGGTGCCTAGTGGCAAGTTCACTGAATGGCAGCAGAAAGGCTGGGGGAGGGTGCACCTTATTGCATCCTCTCACTGTCTCCAGGGTTTAACCTATAAGCTGAGCAATAATAGGAACTGAAGTTAGGAAGGCTGTCATAGCCCTCATGCACTTCTTGAGGAAGTATTTTAATATACAGCTTGTTATTTGTCTGGTTTCCCACTTAAAGTTATTAATATACTGAAGGATTCCCAAGTGTTTTGCAAGCAAGGAAAAAAATCACCTGTCAAGAAATTCCAGATGTTTACTTTTAAAAGTTTCTAAGCCATGGAGTGCATACAGCTATCAATCAGAGAGTGAGCCAAACAGGTGACAGATTTTTTTAAAAGGATTCTTAGGAGCTACGCAGACTTTGCACTAAGTGCTACACACTTGGCAGAGGGGTTATGTTACATTCATAACTTGGCTATCTGGGTAGATCCCTGCTGCTACTGGGAGTGCTGTTACTGGGAGTGCTTATATGTGGCCGTGGGGCTGCTTCTGCTCAGCAAGGGGGCTCTACTACAGTGAGATAGGCAGCCTCTAGCAGCAACTCCATGGAGGGGTGCATGCAAGCATGCACACCCGTCCTACTGCTACCATTCTGTGATGATTATAATAAAAAATTGATAGGTATTTTTCCTTCTAATATTGACTGTCACAATCATACTTGCATTCTCAGCAACATTTTCCATCTGTGGCTATAAACTTTGATGCTGCAATTATATAAGAACACAGTTGTTTATTTTGTGGCATGGTCCTCAGAAATACTCTTCTGGGGTCAGCAGCGTTTATTGCCACTGAGTTATGGATTTCCACCTCTAAACAGTTCTTGATATATTTCACCTGAATGTTTTGCTGTCATTGGTAGGAGTCTCTACACTGAATATTCACATTGTAAAGACTGTGAAAGGAGACTCTTAGGGAATTATAAGACACCTTATAAAAAGTATATAAAAATGAGAAGATAACCCTATATCACAGCAATGTCCTTGAGAAAGATCATTTGGAAATTCAAAAGATTAAGGGGAATTTCCCATAAAAGTACATTTTTGATAAAAATTTTTTCTACTAAGAGATACCATGCTAAGAGATAACAGAAAACATATTGCTAAAGGAAACACAAGCGTGCTAAATTTTGCTACCTTTACTGTAGATCTCTAGATACCTGGGTTTGATGTCCTTTTGTAGGAGAACTTTCTAACATGGAAAAACCACATGGATTCAGTTGCAAGTAATTGGAAAAGGATTCCTAACCCTAACCTGTTGGATTATGACAACTTTCACAGACCTCACTGCTACACAACCGAGTTGTTAGCAGGGCACTTACATCATCTCAGGCCTAGGGACAAGAGCTCCAGTCTTATCTCACTTTTCCTTAATCACTTCAATAGAGTGTCCAGAGCAGAAAAAGAAAAAATTTAGCACATCTGGAATCTGAATGGTCTTCTGAAGTTTCCTAAATTTCTTTCCTTAGTTTGCAGAGGGACTCCAAGTATGGTACATTTTTCACTTTGGTGTCTGCAGTTAAATGGGATGAATTCAGACCAAACATGTCCCAATTGTGATAATGAATAATGTTGGGCTTAATTATTGAAAATGCTACTCTGTCCTGATCTTTCAGCTTTCCACCTCCTTCTATATCAGTCTGATAACAAGACTGTGGCCTAGTTGGTTCAAGGTCAATATTTAAACTGCAATAACACCAGCTTCCTCAGACTTATTTTCTCCAAGACTGATAATGTGTTTTACAGAAGGGGATGGGACCATATTGTCTGTCTTTATTTTATCTTCCAAGGTAGCTATCAGTTCTTTAAGACATTACTCAATTTAGTAAAATTGACTTTTTTTTTTCCTTAGTTTTTGTCCAATCAGCAACCTAAAGAAAGTTGATCAAGCCTGTCTAAAGATGCCAACACAACTTGGGTCATTTTTATTCCATAAAATTTTACTAATGATTTAATTTTTTTAACCGTACAATAAAAGACAATTTCAATTATTTTAAAGTAGAAAACAGATGTTAGTGAATTTGCACAGGCTAATTAACTTTCTACAAATACCTCACTGTGAGTTCAGAAAGCTTCAATTGCAAAAACTAAACATATCAAAAGAACACAGTCTAATATGCCCAAAACAAAGTAGAAGTGTCTGAAATGTGAGCAACATATTAATGGTTATTCAGAAATGATTGAATTCTATTGTGTTTTACGTGACCTGCATTAAAAAGAAGAAAAAAAAAAAGGCATTTAATTTTTTTTTTTTTTTAAATACACCACCACAAAAAGCCCATGAGCTAAATATTAGGCTGCAAATAAGGTAGGAACTCCTGTGTTTATCCCTGAGCAAACACACAGTGTCACTTCATTTAGAAGCCTCTGCTAAGCACAAGTTCAGAGACTGAACTGAAGGTTCAGACCTTTCCTTGCAGCTAGCAGAATTTTTCTAGTAGGTCCATGATTTCACAGATAGATCTTCTCCCCTTAGTTCTTCAATACCTAAATCCAATTGCTGGGACAATAACGTCAAGGAAGACGATGATTTCTCAGTACTCCAGGCGTGGAGTGTTTGTTTACATGATAAGTTACCAGTAGGTATTTTCTCTTGATATTGCAGATAACCTGGTATGTTTTTCATTCCCTTTTCCTCCTTCAGTTGCCACTGTCCATTGCTTCTCCAAAAGACCTACTGTACTATTCAGGTACCTAATCCACGGCAAATTCAGGATCTTAACACAGGATCTCCTTCAGGAAGGGAACTGCTTGTCTTTTCCATTGACTGTGTAAAGGACGTAGGCATTTGCTGTAGGATGGGTCCTGCACTGACCACATAAAACTTCAACATGTTTTTGTCTCATGCAATTTTTGCCTCATGTGGATATATTGGATCCAAATCATATGATTTAGCAAACAGCTGCTCAGTTTCGAGAAGTGGAAGGAAGGAAGGAGTGAAGGAAGGAAATGTGGATGTTCCAGGGTAGAATGCCAAATTATAGGACTCTTGTTCAATCATAAGAAAGAGAGAAAACCTTCTTCTAATCTTCAAATATATGAAAAGTAGCTTTAAAGAGAAAGGCTGCAGATTGTTGTCCATGTTCACTGAAGATGCAAGAGAGGATAATGCTGAAAACTGCAATATGGAACATAGAGTTTAAACATTAGAAAAGACAAAAGAAGAAATGATCTCTTTCACTTTAAGGGCAGTGAAGTAAATGAATAGACTGCCTAGGGAATTTTTGGAATCCCCAAACTGGAGGTTTTTAAAAACAGGATAGACAAACATCTGTCAGGGATGATTTAAGTACAGCTGGTCCTGCCTTGGGGTAGGAGGAGGGATTGAACAATCTTTCTAGCTCCCTTCCAGCCCTATTTGCTATGAATCTATGATAAGTGGCAATAATACTTCAACAGCAGACACTGAGAGGTCACTCAGGTAGGGACAGAAGAGTTATAGTGAAGAAAACCAATGAGGGTTTACCAGTCCTTCGTACATCTCAGTTCCCCAACTGCACCATTTTCAGGAATAATTCCACCAGAAAAAAAGATATTATGAAAAGAAGTTTTATTAATATTTTGAGGTGCCAGAGCATAGGACCAAATTTGGAAATGTAATATAGAATATGGTCAAAAGATGAAAAAAAAAATCAGAATCCAAGCAGAGGCGAGGTGGCTGTCATAGTCAAAGTCCTTTATTCCCACAGTGTTTTTAATTGTGTATCAGGTCAAAGAAGATAAGAATTTTTACATTAATCTGTAAATGTTGCAAAAAGACATTTCTTCTTTGGGTCAGTGTACTACTTAACAACTCTCAGCCAGACCCTGAAACAATTAAGATAGACCAGATGATTATGACAACATTAATGCAAGCATTCAATGACATTTTTTCCCCCTGGGATTAATATGCAAAAGTATGTAATATTTTGCATTAAAATATAATAGCTGAGAAGCTGATATATGTGACACATATATGTGAAGCTGATTTTATTTAAATACTTTATTGTAAGGGGTATGCACAAAAGAACAAAGTTAAGACAACCACATTATTTTACTTTTAATGAATTTTGCATGTTTTACCACAGAGCAATAATGCTGTGTTCAACATTACAATGGAATAAAACATTTTCTGTTACTTTAAAAAAAAGATTTTAAAATACTTTAAGCCTGTGCCATTATTTTTACTACATTTTAGCCTGTTACAGAATCTTATGTTTTATTTGATTTTTTTTTTTTGTCTGGCAGTGGGAAGCAAAACACAAAAATCACAGCATCCATGCATAGACTCAATCAGCTGGCACATCATAAGCATGCTTCACATTTCTCTGTCTCTAATATGAAGCCAAGCAGAAATTTATTTCCAAATCTTATTCAGATGAATGGTCAACTTTTCCTTTTTTTCAAATGGCAACAACACCAATATTTTAAATTTAAATATTGATTTTCAAAAAGCTGTCTGAGTTTTACCATTATCTCTGACAGAAGCAGGTTTATTTTGTAAGCACACACCTGCAAATCCTGCTTAAATACATATGGAAAACAATAAGTGAACTGTTTGTGTGGTCAGCTCTATACAGTATGCTTTCTTTCTGTTCCTATCTCACAGGGCCCTAATCCCAACTTAAGGGTAAAAATTAACAGCTGGCATGTGTATCAATCATTTCAGACTCTTCTTCAGCCATCACCATGCATACACATAGGCAGTATAATCAAATCTACAAGACCAAGTAATTCCTAGACAAGGCTAATGTATTTTTCTTCTAATTTTTGCCATCACTTCAATGTACTGTTGTTTACTTTGTATGTGAGGGGTCAGTCACTGGACTATTTTTTACAGGATGATTTCAGGTAAGTTTTAAAATGAAATTAATTTAAGTAACTCAGCTAAACCATTTCCCTCTATCTGTTGTCATTTTCATATTTCCCATCATAACAGTAATTATCTGCAATAAAGGTTTTACTTTACCACTAAACAGATCTCAAGAATCAACGTTATCACTGGATCAGCCTTTGTAACGCCAAATACTCTCTGCAGCAACCGTTTTGTGCAATGAGAGGGAGTGGGCAAAGCAATGGTAGAGAAGAGGCATAGTAGTATCCCACTAAGAAGCAGAATTTAAATGGCATAAAGAGCACGCATTCTATGATATGATGAAAACATCTCCTTAGCCATTCCCAGGAAAGCTCTGCATTCTGCATTTCTACACCAGTGATCCTGCAGCCTGTTGCAGATACAATAAGGTTTGTCAGGAGCCGCATGTCTGGGCTGACCACCTCCAGGCGGCTCCAGGTCCGCGCAGAACCACTCACGTTTCTGCATGGCTTGTGCTGGACAATGTTCTACAATCAGTTTCCAAAAGCAGTGCTGCTCAGTGCAGTCACACGTGTGCAACCTCATAGAGGGAAAGAAAATGGGACAAGGTAGGGGTCAGTGACAAATGGCCACGCATGGCTGGGGTATGGATGAAGTGGAGTGGAACAAGGGCAACAAAAATGATGGGATTTTGTTTTCCCATGCTCTGACAGCAACTCATGCAAGACATTGTCTCCCTCCCACACAGGGATGCTGCAGAGTAAACTGCCTTTTAGCTAAAAAGAAGGCAGTTATAGACATAAAAGGCTACGTACAGCTGAGTTACAGACCTGAGTGTAACGTGTTTGGTGACAAAGAGTGAAAGAAGCACAGAATATAGCAGTTAATACTTCAGATGTGTAATTTTCCCCACTACAGGTTCCTCTTTAATCCTGCTTGTTTATTGGTACTCAAACAGATCTAACAAATCCCAAGCAAAAAGCAGAGGATGAACACTTTGCTGCCCATGCCACAGGGAGATTACCTTAAATATTTCTATATTTGAACAAAAATTGATTGTAATATATATATCACATTTTCCCACAGATTATCTTTATTGTTTGCTAATTACCTATGTTAAAATGTATTAACAAACATTCCACGAAGGCATTGAAAAGGAAGAGTTAACAGAAATCCTGGAATATGCACAAAGGAAAACCAGCAAACATTTACAATTGTAATGTCCCAACACAGTTCTATTAACTGCAGCTCTGATTTATTTCCCCGTCCTCCTGTTCCAAGATCTGCACCTTGTCTTTTTTCTTTAGGATGAACAAAGATCATGGAACAGATTGTAAGTGAGGCAAATTGCATGTCTGTTTATGGTTGTGTTACACATATTCTATATATCATTTGCAAACTATTCCCCAAAGAAATGGTATCAAACTTTTGGGGAAGAGAAAGGATCTGATGACAATCTGTTTTCATTTCATTTCTTTCAGATGCTCCATGATATTTCATCTGCTTTATCTGCTTAGATTCATTTCTTGTATGCAGCTATTCCTTTCCCATCATTGCCCATTTATTTTCTTTTGTTCTTTTTGTCTTTAATGTTCATTAACTATATTACTTGATTTGATTATTCCATCACAATTAAAAGAAAACCAGTCCAAGTCTTCTATTTAAACTGAATCTTACATTTGCTTTGTAAGCACTCTACTTTAGATATAATGTAAAGGCTTCTGAATTTTTGTTTTTGTTATTTATTTAATTACACACAAATCCACATTTAAAAACATAGCAGTATTCCAAAGTCCCTAACTTATGAACATATTTGGTCTGCAATTTTTAACACCAAGGTAATTTTACTTGGTTGGTTTATGAAGTGGCTTAACATGACTGTTTTTACTTTTTAAGTTACAAAACTTTAAATTTCTTCTGTTCTTCATCTTTTCATCTGGGTACTGTTAGGACTGAGTTGGCTTGAGCAATAATTACTAGGCAGTTTTGACTAAAAGATAACCTTAGCTAAACACCAGAATTACCAAAGGCAAGTGCTCAGGAAAAAGCAGAACTCCTGTGAAATGAACAGAATTATTAGCAGTACTTGCTAAAGACAAAACTATTATCAGCACTCTGGAATACCTTTTAATTAAATAAAGGTCTATCAACTTTAACAGAACTTCCTGCCTGGAAGTGTTGTCCTCTAAAACAACTGTTACAATAAGAAACATATTTTTAAAAATTTGTTTTAAATCAATGGCTTACAAAGCCTATAAATCAAAGAAAAATCTCCACCCCCCCAAACACCCCACCCCACCCCCACCGCCCCCCCAAAAAAAGATAACCTTGATTTCCATCTCAATTCCATCATCATGCAACAGGGGCAATTCCTTTAAAACAATAGGGTGTCATCAGGCATTTACAGAGTAGAATCAAGCTTTTTAAGACAGATGTAATTAAAATATTTGATAGCACTCTGTCTCGTGATCTAGAAAAATTGATATAATGATTTTGTTTTTTAACTAAAAACCAAGCAGACAAACCACAAAACAAACCCCATTCTTAGCTATCTAATGAAAGAAAGTGGTTAAATCCAGCCCAGGGAAAACTTTCAGTCAATCAAGCTGCACTGCAGATTTGTTCAGTGAGAAGTGTTAGGAAAGAAACAATAACATTCAATGTAAGTTCAGTGTATTTACGGGTAATATTTTCTTATGCAGGTAATTAATCATCTTGATTAATTATACTAGAAAATGAACAGATTATTTCAGTAAACCAAGATTACTTGCCTATGGGTAGAGATCTAGGAGCTGCATATGTACACATTCACTAATAAATGATAAGGATCACTGGTGAGGCAGGTTGCAGAGCTTGGGAAAAGTAGTTGTTACTAAGTGAAACTGCTTTTGGCAACTATTGACCTTTGAGTTCTTAACCTGGAGGATATATAAACAACACAATGTTCTCTGGCAAGTTTTCCCTGATAACCTGCTGGAAAAGGGACAGAATATCCTGAAGCCATTTTGCATGCACAATTTAACAATTATGTGGTCAGAGGAAGGATGATTCTGTTAAGCTGCTGGGAATGGTAGATGTTTACAGGCTTTACACATTTACAAAGGAATTTCAAAATCTAACACAGCATAATCAATATCAACTCCAATTCTTCTATACTGAGATAAATTATATCGAACACTCTACTGGGAACACACACAAACAAAAAAACAGAAAGAGAGGAAGGATTCAGGCTGCATAAAGCAGCCCATACGAATCAAAACTGTAGCACTGGCAATCCTGGTTTAAGGACAGAATGTTAAAGTGAGGCTGATTTTCTCAGCATGGACAATCTGGAAAATTATTTTGATGTATTTAAAAAAGAAAAAATAAAATTATTTCAGGTTCCTATTATAGTGGAATACAAATTTTCAGATCTATATAAAAAGTTAATTTTAGATAATTATTATAATCAGGAACCGTGTTCAGATTTATAATATAAATGGTTTATATTTCTACTTTTACCTGAAAAGCATATTTTAATTTTAAATTTATGGAAGTAAAAATTTTGCAAAATCTATATTTTCCAATCCACATTGCAAAACATTGTAAACATCCAATGCAAACCACATTAAGCTGTGGAGGCACAGAGTTTGTTTTTTGAAATTCTTTTAGCTGCCAGTCCTTCCAAGTTTTCTTGGTTATATTCAGGAGGCAGAGGGTAAGAGAAACAGCACATCCCATATCCTTCACTGCCACAGTTTCATTTCTAATTGGCATTTCCACACTCTCCATGCATTCGTCAATCAGATGTAAATTACAGCATGCCTGACTGGGTCTCCTTCACCCTAACCATTCCCTGCTGACTGGCAGTGCTTGCCAACTGCTGCAGCGAGCAAGATGAGCAGCAATAACAGCACCTCTACTGTTTTGGTAGGTCCTGGCTACCACCAGTAGCACAGATAACAACTGCTTGCTTAACACCTATTGAACATCTTGAGCACAATTGTCCCATTGAAGAATACAGCGGTCACCCTTGATCAAGCATGAGGCATTACTGCCATCAAGTAATATAAAAGAGGAGGTCCATAAATTTAAACACTGTCGCAATTTCAGAGGAACTACTTCCTTTATACTGGAAACAAGAACAGAAAAATATCTAATGTGTGGGGAGGGAAGAGGCATAGAAGACGCAAAAAAAGCTTTTTTTCATAATACTTAGACCTAGTAGAGATTCAGAGAAAATACTGTAGAGTCAACAATAAAAAAATCAGGAGGATGATGGGCTGCACACCACTGAAAAGGTTTAATGAGGATGCAAGCTGAAATACTTACAGCCACCTACAAATATAGTGCCCAGACGTTCTCTGTGGTCTCCACTCTCCTACAGTACAATTCTCAGGCTGCGTAAGCATGGATTTAGCATACTTTAAAGCAGAATGATGTCTAAAATTACCCTCAAACTGACATTGCTGCAACCCAGTTTTCTCAACAGGCCACACCACGTTAGCTAGCCCCAGTAAGATGATTGCCAAGTCCAAGAGGAGGTTGAAGAGATGTTTGTGTGAGGGACAGTGCAGGGGAGAGGGACAAAGAACAGTGGGAGGAGAAGGGCAGAGATTGCGTTGTTTTCCCCACTTAACAAGGTAAAGCAATCATGGAAATGCAAGGACCAAAACTATTTTTTTTTCAATTGACATGTACAAGTTTAATGGCAGTATGGACGGTAACACTGCATTTCATTTAACCTTGCAGTATTTTCAGGGAGCAGGAAGAATGAATCCTGTGGGTGTCACTTACAGAAAAGTATGAACTGTTCACAAACAATTTCATCATTGTGCTAGGCAGAAACAGGCTTTCCTTCATTTTCACAGATAGATGTCGTTTTGTTCTGTGTTTTTCTTGAACCAACATCTTGAATGCAACCTTCTGTTTTTGAGTGACTAAGATTGATGTTCCTTCATCCCCGCCTGCGAACACCGAAAGTGAGCTCATTGTTTCTGTGCCCAGTACTGAGCAAAGGCACTGGGATATCCAGGACAGAAAGGCGGTAGCTTTTACAAGACTCAGGTTTGAACATCAGGAGTGGCATCTGGAGGACAAACCCGTTCAGTTTATGTGAGAGGCAAGTTTTCCATAGGGAGCACAGAGATCAGCCCCTGTTATGAACATCTGAACTGCATGGGGGTTGCACAGCTGAATTAATCTCATTTAATGATCTCCTGGCCTTTGAAAATTTTTAATGTCCATGAGTGGCCCAACAACATTTCTAACATCATTCATATATCACAGTTCAATCACTATTATATAATAAAATAAAATTTTTTATAATATTGAGTATATTTTGTGATCCAAGGAAGTGGGAGTGTGGGAGGAAAGAGCCAGAGAAAAGGTTATGTATGATGTGCCATGAACATAAGAAGATAATCTAAGTGGAGTGGTCAGCTGCTACCTGAAAGAATAGGGAAGACTATTGGTAGCTGGGACAAACAATGGAAGACTTTGTTCTGCTTCCACCTCTGTCACGGCCTTGTGACAATATTTTACACAAGACCTTTTGCAGTCTTTTTGTCTCTATTTTCCTTGTCTGCCTTGGCCTATCCTGTCAATTAAGCTGTACATTCTCCATGGTGTACATCACGCTTACAAAACAGGACTGAGATTATGACTGGGATGTATTTTACCAGATGCTACTTTGCTGCTAATAAACTCCTTGACTGCTTGTTTTATCTTCCAGAGCTGTGTGTTTAAGGAGACCCCAGTTCCCTTTGCCTCCCCTTTTATCCAGTGTCATGGTGGTTAGATTATTCCCCCAGGTCATGGAAGACCCAAGTTCAGCACATGTCTGCCTGAGTAGACTGACTTTCTTCCTATCAATCACATCTGTAAAACTGTGACACCATATGACATTTGGGGATGGGTTTCTTAAGGTTCTCTGCTGGTAATACTGCTCTCAATAATAAATGGAGCTCTGATTCCAGTCAACCACAAGGCCACTGTATTGCTTCCACTGCTGTTTTCCCTCCTTGACCCAGTGAAATGAAACAGCAGCACCCCCAGCAGGGCAGAATTCACCTCTCCTCCTTTAAAGTTGCCTCAGGCAGCTGAGCTGTCTAAGCTACACGCCTTATCAGTTAGGAGAAAGCCAATGGCAATGCTTTTTGAATATTTCTAAACATTTCTTCAGGAACAGTTACTTCACACATTTAAAACTAAACTCTCAAACAGCTCTGGGTTGCCAGAAATTTCATTTCTTCAGCAAATAAATCCTTTCCCCTCCCACAAAAAAAAAAAAAACCAAACAAAAAAAAAAAAACCAAAAAAAACCCCCTACCAACCAAAAAACCTAAAAACCTTTATGGAGAGAAAGACTGGATTCATCACCAAAACATGTTGGAAAGAGAAAGATCTCTCCAGGGGACAGAATTATTGTGGACCACATAAACAGAAATTAGCTAAAAAGGCAAACATAAGCCAAGAAAGAGGCAGTCACTGTCAAGGCATTCAGGGTTACAGGTTGTCCATGCACTTGGAGAGGGAATTAAGGATCTAAAAGAGGCAACAAGATATTCAAGCCATCAGTACATCCAGGAGAACTGAGGCCATGTCTCACATAAAATAATAGGAGAGTTGGGAATGGCTTCAGCAGCCACAAGTGCAAATGAATCCCAAGGGAAAAGATGACCTTGACCAGGACATGGGCAGGCTGCACAGTGGAAGAGGTTTTTATCAACAAGGTCCAAAACCATGACTGAGGAGAACAACCTGACAATTTGACTTTGAGAGGGAGTTAACTAGGACACTTTTAACATAATGAAGAAAGCAGATTACTGGGACTTCAGAGAACTGAATTCTCAACTACCTGACATATCATGACAATTATAAGACTAAGTAAGCAAGCACAGGAAAAAAGAAAAGAAGGAGTTCTCAAGCTCCGCATTTTAATTCATACCTTCCCACTCTGGAGTCTAACAAAAAATTGTGTTATTAGAAATAAATAAAATCAGGGCATGAAATGGCTTCCCAGAATAAACTGTAGTTTATGTAAGTGAAGTAAAATGCCTTCTCTACTCTGTAAAAATCACTGCAAACTGGAAATGCACAGAATGAAATGAGTTTTGAGATATTCTCAGTGAAAACAGAAAGTCACTAACACATTTGTAATTGCCAAGGGGCCTATTCTTCATAAAAATTTATATACTCAGGATGCCCATGTCATCACAGCCTGTTACAAGCAAGTATTTTGCTCTTCTGCAAAACACCTGCATAAATACACAACATAAGTAGCTGTATTAAAGTACTTATCTCTGAATATGGAGAGGGCTTCTTTTTGGATATGTAAATATTCCCTTAAAAGGAAACACAATAGCAGAGTGACAAAATGTTTCCATCATGGATCAAATGAACAAAATACAGCAGTACCTTAAAAGTAATTTTCTTTGTTTCTTACTTTACAGACCATCCTCTGGAAGGACTCAAAGGAGAAATATGCTGGAACTCAATTACCTGTGCTAGTGAACCACCTACAGATATTTAAAAATAGCTACCTCTCACAGATACCCAGTGTGAACCAAGCGCTTTTTTATGTGTGCCTCTCATGTCTCATTAACATAATAAAATGCAGCATGTGCCTTTTCACACTGCTGGAAGAAGCCCAAAATGGTCAATAAAACACTAAATATAACTCAGTGACCAGTGAAATTTTCTCTGATCGCTTAAATATCACCTCAGTTTCTCCAAGGGCAAGTCCTGGAAGTCCTGCCTGACCAACCTAGTGGCCTTCTATGATGGAATGACTATATCAGTGGATAAGGGAAAAGCTACAGATGTCATCTGTTGGATTTCTGTAAGGCCTTTGACATGGTCCCGCACAACATCCTCCTCTCTAAATT
Organism: Phalacrocorax carbo; assembly: GCF_963921805.1. Lineage (NCBI taxonomy): Eukaryota > Metazoa > Chordata > Aves > Suliformes > Phalacrocoracidae > Phalacrocorax > Phalacrocorax carbo. The sequence goes on along the minus strand of NC_087513.1, from coordinate 148,350,145 downwards.
GGATATGGATTTGATGGGTGGAATGTTCGGTGGACAAGGAATTGTTTGGATGGTCACATCCAGAGGGCAGTGGTCAACAGCTCAATGTCCGGTTGGAGATCAGTGACAAGATGTGTCCCTCAGGGATCCGTACTGGGACCAGTGCTGTTTAACGTCTTCATCAATGTGGGATGTAGTGCTTCCTCAGCAAGTTTGCAGACTACACCAAGCTGAGTGGTGTGGTTGACACACCTGAGGGACAGGATGCCATCCAGAGGGACCTGGACAAGCTTGAGAAGTGGGCCCATGTAAACCTCATGACGTTCAACAAGGCCAAGTGCAAGGTCCTGCACCTGGGTCAGGTCATTCCCTGGTATTAGTACAGGCTCAGGGGATGAAGGGGTGTAGAGCAGCAGTGCCAAGACGAACTTGGAGGTACTGGTGGATGAAAAGCTGGACATGAGCCAGCAACGTGTACTTGCAGCTGAGAAGGCCAACTGTATCCTGGGCTGCATCTAAAAAAGCATAGCCAGTAAGTCAAGGGAGGTGATTCTGTCCCTCTACTCTGCTCTGGTGAAACCCCACCTGGAGTCCTGCATCCAGCTCTGGCATCCTCAGCACAGGAAAGACATGAATCTGTTGGAGTCAGTCCAGAGGAGGGCCACAAAAATGGTCAGAGAGATGGAGCAACCCTTCTATGAGGAAAAGCTGGGAGGGCTGGGGCTGTTCAGCCTGGAGAAGAGAAGGCTGCGGGGAAACTTTATTGCGGTCTTTCAGTACTTGAAGGGGGCTTATAAGAAAGATGGGGACAGACTTTTTAGCAGGTCCTGCAGAGACAGGACAAGGGGCAATGGTTTTAAACTGAAAGAGGGTAGATTTAGACTGGATATAAGGAAGAAATTTTTTACAATGAGTGTGGTGAAATGCTGGCACAGGCTGCCCAGAGAGGCGGTAGATGCCTATCCCTGGAAACATTCAAAGTCAGGTTGGACAGGGCTCTGAGCAACCTGATCTTGTTGAAGCTGTCCCTGCTCATTGCAGGGGAGATAGACTAGATGACCTTTAAAGGTCCCCTTCCAACTTGAACTATTCTATGAATCTGTGACTCTATGAAATAGTTTTTGTTGCTTTACCTTTGATGAGCAAACAAATGAAGGCCAAGCAGCTACACCTCAGTTAGATACACCTGGTGTATCTGGGTGAAGCACCAAAAGATAAACCCTGAAAGTTTGGTGTATCCTTATGAAAGTGCCACAGTTCTTCAAAAATGAATTGAAAGCTTTGGGCATCAGTAAAGATTGTTTCCACTTGGCCTCAAACTCTTGTGAAAACCACATGGTAAAAAGGCAGTTGAGAAGTATTTTCTAAATGTCTCAAACATCTGCAAAGCCAAACATTTGCTTGGCCTGATTGGTAGATGAAGGCAGGATTCAAGAGGTAGCTATCATTACAAGTAAGCACCTCAAAAAACTTTTTCCTCTGGTGTTCCAGTTCTCATGCTTGTCCGATAAGGGAGAGAAACAATTACCTATTTTTCAAAGAAAAAAATGGAAGAGGCCAAAATAGAGGGACAAGCACAATGAAAAAAAGAAGGAAATTTCTCATTCAGAGAATTCCTTTCATTTTAACAATTTCATGATAGGTATGTACAGCTATCATGAAACCTTTAATAACATCTCAGTCTTTTATTGAATAACCCTTATTTTGAAACCTACATTAATGGTCTTCCTGGTCAAAATTTTTACTACTTTCTTTTTTATATTATTCTTTCAACAGCATTGCATCAGGTAAAGGTTAGTCTCATGCTGGAGAGATTTCTTTTCTTGGGACATTGCAATTTTTCTTATTGATATATTCCTCACTCAAACTAGCACATTTTGACCAGAATTTTCCAATTGTATTCACCTATTCTTACTATAATTCCCACTGTTTCAGGGTAGCTTCTCCATATTGACTTGTTAGCACCATATTTTTGATAATAAGGTACTCCACTACTAAAGCTAGGAATCTTTTTTAGGATCCACACACTTTCATTTGTGCACAGGAATCTCTGATCTATATTTACAGTAGCTTTATCATTTAACAGATGTTTGGACAGTTACAGTCCCCTCTGGGACAGTACTGTGTGGTTTTGAACTACTCCAGAGTTGTTCTATGAATATTTTTCCTCACTCTCTTATAGTCCTGGGGGTCTGTAACAGATGCTAATTGCAGTTTCTTCTTTGTTTTTTGATAATCTAGTCTTACCCAAATTATTCCACTGCTGCCCTCATCATTATCAAATTGTATCTTACTGATTTTCAAGGTTTCAAGCAGTAGATAAGACCACATTAGCTACAGCTTATACACACACAGCATAGCTTAAAAGTTTCATATGTGCATATGGAGATGGTGAGAGCATTCAAGAAATAGGGGCTTTTGGCAGAGAACATCCCACACCTCCTGTCCTTTCAGAAATATGCCTTGGAATAATTAGCAGCTCCATCTCAACTTCCCAATTTGCCACAATGCTCTCAGATATTATGCTGCTGCTCCACAGTTTTCAAAGGGGCTTATCATGCTGCATGCTGATCTGTTCCCTGAATCAAATGCTTAAGACATTAATAGCATGACCTTGAAGCATATTTAAACAGTTTATGTTATGTGAAGGGTGTCGACTTGTACAGGTGAAGATGCCATGTTATGTAATAGTGCCTATGTTCACCATGCACTACATGTACCCTGGGGCTGTCTCAGAATAACCAGCTTCCTTGCTTCAGAGAGAATGGGAACTTTTCACAAATAACAGCCATAATAAATGTTCAGGTTGTGCTCCATCTTTTAGTTCAGTGGAGGCAGAAGGCAAAAACTATTTTGATAAAGTAGCAAATATTCCAATTCCAGAACTTAGGACTCCAGTGGAGAATGAAGAGGCAGACAATGCTATCTATTTATAGTGCATTTTGCCTGAATCCCTTCTTTTGTACACAACAGCCATGGTCTTTCATGCAGAACCACTGTAGATGGACAGCTGTGTGTCTAAACATCTGTGATGAACAGAACTCAGATGGGAGCTTGAAAAAAGAGAAAACGGCATCAACATATTCATAAGTTGGTGTGGGAACAATGAAAGCACATATTGTAGGTCTGAAGGAAAAAGGCAGAATCAGCTTGTAAAAAAAAAACCCACGAAATTCTCTAAGAAATTCTTTTTGCAGATGTCAGCATAAGCTTTCTGCTTGATTTAGTGTAGCAGTAAACTCAGGAAAGGGACAAAAGAAGGAGCTTTGACCAAGCAAGAGTTTCAAGGAAGCACCTATAAATCTGAAAATCAAAATTTGAGCATAACTTGATCCAGAATTGTAACACCTCAAAGAAAATTAAAAAATAAGAAAGAAAGAAAGAAAGAAAGAAAGAAAGAAAGAAGAAAGAAAGAAAGAAAGAAAGAAAGAAAGAAAGAAAGAAAGAAAGAAAGAAAGAAAGAAAGAAAGAAAGAAAGAAAGAAAGAAAGAAAGAAAGAAAGAAAGAAAGAAAGAAAGAAAGAAAGAAAGAAAGAAAGAAAGAAAGAAAGAAAGAAAGAAAGAAAGAAAGAAAGAAAGAAAGAAAGAAAGAAAGAAAGAAAGAAAGAAAGAAAGAAAGAAAGAAAGAAAGAAAGAAAGAAAGAAAGAAAGAAAGAAAGAAAGAAAAAGAAAGAAGTAAACTGAATTAGCTCTTTCTTGCTTGTGTATAATAACAGATCAAGGTCGGACTAAAACCAAAGGCGCACAGATGATAATCTCTGAACCTTCCAGGGTTCCATCAGTGTCTTTAACTGCTTTTCTGCTTGTGAATAAGGCAAGTTCAATGCTTTAAAAAATAACTGAATAAAATAAAATTAAAAATCCTGCATTGCTGACCAGACATCAGCCTATCAGATTTTGTCATCCTCGCTTGTACTGTTGCTACCTTAATTTTCAAGTAGTTCTAATGATAGCTGGCAGGAGTGAGAGGATATGACTTGAAGCAGTTTAAGTAGTTTGTTATCAGCATCTCTCTCCTGTAGAGAATGATAATGAAGCATATAGAATACATCTTCACCTGAATTCAATCCCTATTATTCTTTTAACTGTTTTTATGGTTTCTAGACCTAATAAAATTTTCTTTACATTTTAATGCATTGCCAGAGTAAGATGGAAGCTCTCTCCTTCTTCTCTTTCTTCAAAGATGATGCACAGAGCACTAAGTAAAAAATTATGACCCTTCTCTTTCAAGTTTCCTTTTCTGTGTTCATAAGCAATTTCCTGGAATACCTACAGGTACGAGACACATGTAAAACTGGTGGGATTTAGTGGACTCCAGCACAGGGGTACATTTCAAGAATATATTTCTTCAAACTGCATATGCCAGTGCATTGTACAATTTCCTCTGCATTGACTATCTGCTGTCTCTTTTTACTGTAGTTTCTCACAGCTCCCAGCAAGAGAAACTCACAGCTCCCAGAGTGGAAAAATCTAAAACTTTCTTACCTGGAAGTTAGGATTTAAAAATTTTTGTTCTTTAAAACTGCATACTTCTTTTTAGTAATCAAAAAGCCCAAACCCACAGTAGACAAGAATTCTGTTTTATAAATGCATGCTCCCCAAATTAAATTTAAGAGAAAAAAGTCACAGAATCATTGCTTCCAAACTTTTAATTCACCATAAATTAAAAAGGGGTATCTGTGAGTTATCACAGAGTGGTAACTGTCAGTTATTTGCGAACAGACTAATTTTCTCAAATATATTTGTTATTCAGAATTAATATATAAATTTCTGTGAGTGATTCTTGGCTTGATCACCAGTATGAGAGCAGTCTATTGTAGACAAAATAATGACACTCATACATTGAGCTGCTTTGAGAGGATATAGAGGTCACATATTACGTATCCAGATTCCCTAAGCAGCAATCTCAGCTCCAATGTGAGCTCCAACATTACATATTCACATCTTCTGGGATTGAGACAGTCTTGATCAATAAGAGCTTTTAACTAAGAAATAATAGAGTAGTACTCTGTTTCTGGGGACAGAAAAAGGAAAATCTGGGAAATGACGATAAAGAAGATATGCTGAACAATCATTCACTTATTAGCCACTACTAGGATCTAAAGCCTTTCCTTGTTCCTCATCCTCTTGCCAAATGCTGACATGATTCAAGTTTCTCTTAGACTCTTCTGTGAATCTTCAAGGATGGAGAACTTATTCTGCCTCTAAAATTGCAGTATTATTCTTACTGGAGAGGGATCTGGGAGAAGAAGCATTCCAAGTCTCATGTTTGGAAAGCCTCCACTATGAAAAGACCTTTAGTCAGTGCTCCTTCCCTTCAGGCCTGGGCTCTAGACACCATGTCCTCTCATTGTGTTCTTTGGGCAGAGATCAGCTTTCTCTTCTCTCTTTAGAGCAAAGCTGCATCTGCCCTTGCCTGAATATGGGGACAAATACTTCTGTCCATTGATAAGCCTTATTTCACATCATCCAGAGTCATAACTGAAATGGAAGAAAGGCCTGGTGAGCTTGTGTTCAGTCTAAAGCACAGGATGGTCTCCATCATACAACACTGAAAGAACTGTGGAATTCCCTATCTTGAAAATAGGACAGGACCCTGAACAACCTGATTGCCCTTGCTTTGGGCAGGAGGTTGGTCTAGAGACCTCCAGAAGTCCCTTCCAACTTAAATTTGCCTGTGACTCTTATCCACATTAGTCTTGTGACCAGTAGCAAAGATTTTGATTATTGTATAGCTTCAGAAGAATAAACAGAATACTTACTTTTAAGAGGTAGAGTCAATGAATATGGCCAATTGATAGTGGATTACCCATACCAAACATGCTGGACTAGGAGCAAACATAGATGGAAAATAGAACTAGAAACATGGATGTAACTGCAAATCATGAATACAACACATGTATTTATCAAACATTCATTGTGCCAGAATAGGAAGATATCTTTCACTGATGAGATGCACTGATTTTTTTTTCAGAAAGGGGAATGCTGTAGATGAATAGAACTAGGCTCAGACATATTATTAGGTCACAGAATGGTGCTAAGCTGCTGATCTCATGCAGCTGCTGGAAACATGTTTGTGTATCTGGAGTGTATGAAGTGAGGAGGGAGTTCAACCAGCAATCAACAAGTATTAATGCCCTTGCATAAGATCTTGATTAGAACACCATCTACAGATATGTTCAAGAAAGGTAAATTTCAGCTAGAACATATACTGAGATGTGTTATTAATATGATAAGGCAATTGAGAGAAAACTGCTTAAGAAGAAACTAGAAAACCAAGCCAACATAAAATAATCTGAGAATAGAATGACTATAGTTCTTGTTCATAAATGTAATGGGATAAATGATAGGAAGAAGAAAAAAACCCCAACCTGTTGAAGAAAAGCATGAGGATCAGAATATGTGGCTGTAAACCAGGATGAGTAAATTTAATCTGGAAAAAACAAGGTTCCTGTCTGCTAGAGAAATTAGTTTCCAATGGAAATTTGGAACAGTATTGGAGCAGAGGTGTGAGGGATAAAGGGAAATTTAACTTGTTTCAAGACTGAGTTTGATAAGCATCTCAGTGATATCGCATTATGATATTGCTTTTTATAACGATGTTGAAATCAACAATCCAAGATGCCACTGCTAGTCTGATGCTCCTCCTGACAGACTGCAGTCATCAGGGCCAGGAGGGAACATCTCCTTGCTCAACTAATTCTGAAAGCAGAGACTCTCTAAACACAGAATTTGATTTCAGGACCTCTGTGCAGCCCCATTCTTGAACTTCATCTTGCAGACAACTGAGCAGGAAGACAGGAAAAGCAAGTTAATGAGTAAGGAATTGCACACATGATACCAAATTGCGAAAGTGCCAGACAAGGAAACTTTCAAGGATTACTAGTATGCACTTTCTCTCTGAAGCATAAATGACAAAATCATAATTTCATTATGTTTTCTACATACAGCAGGTCCTGTAATAGAAAATGTATGGTCCTTTTGCAAAAGACTCTGCTCATTAAACCTTTTGCATTCCCTAATCTTTTTACTGTTGTGCATACTTTACTGAGGTGAATGGAA